>NW_021319178.1:6253521-6322629 GCF_001605985.2 Dendrobium catenatum | reverse complement strand
ATGAAATGTGATTTTTGGAAAAGCTATAACCTGCGGGTTTGCTTTGGAAATCCTGTGGGCTCTTTCCACCCTTTTTTCTCATCCCCTCCGGAAATCTTGTGGGCTCTTTCCAACCTTTCTTCTCGGGCTTCTAACCTCTTTCGTCTCTCCACAAGTGCCACTCCACCTGTATCCTTCTTCTCTAAGTGAAACAACTTTAGAGTGTCGTCAAGTGATTGAGTCAAAGTTTGTAAGTCGGTTAAATTTTGCAAGAGTCATTGTTGTAAGTCTTTTGATTTCTATTTTTTTATATTTTATTTGAAATGTAAGAGTTTGTTCTTCCCTTTTCTCATCCTTAGTCATTTTCGTCGGTAGAAGTCCAGTCCCTTTATTTGTGGGCGAAGGGTATAGGCACCCCTATATTTTTTGCCCGCATCAAATATACAATAGCATGAGAGCTTCAAATCAAACATTCCTGCCCGAATAAAAGATACAACAGTGCAGGTCTTCAAGTTAGTAGTACATGTTATTCAATTATTTAATATTTTTTTGAAAATCCGGCAACCTCCTGACATTCCCTACCTGCAAAAGGAGGTTAGGATGGCATTTGTCGTTTTTCATCCCGCTCAAATCAAAGATACGACAGCGCAAGGTCTCCATATAATCATCTCTCCTGCCCAGATCAAAGATACAACGGTACAGGTCTTCAAATTGGCAGGTACCTGTTATTTCTCCCTCTTTTTATTTATTTATTTTACAAACACTCTCTCTATTTGATTTGTATACTCATATGCAGTAGACAGGTACAGATGATGGTAGGTTCAATCAAGTGGAGTCGATTGGGATTCTTGTGGCAGGGGGAAATCAGGTCGATCGGGATGAAGCAGACTACGAGAATACATGCAGCCGAGGGCTAGGGATCAGGCTGGTGATCGCGTGCGGGAGCAAACAACTCGGGTAAGAGATAGGGTGCGAGGGAAGGCTGAGAAGACGAGAGGGCAAGGAGCTCTAGAGAGTTGTTCCTGAGCACTTGAGTGCAAACGGACCAAGAGAGTAGCGAGCGCGTGAATGTCGAATTAATTAAAAGGGAGCAATTCTTCTGAGAGTTTTCTTATCGTGGGGGAGTTACATAAGGGAACAGATGTTCCATTTGGGGGTGAAATGGCATGTGGGGCCGGGCTGGTTAGCAATCAACACAAAGTTTGTTCATAGAGAAGAATAAAAAGCTGCATTTGAATAACTAATGTTGAAATGCAATGCTATCAAATCTGAGGAGCATACTATTACACGGTTCATTGATGTTTGCATCCTACTATTACAAATATCATATAAATACAATAATATTGGGCGTTTTTTCATATCACCAAATTAAATCTATCTATTTAGGAGCCTATAGCCTATAAGATGATACTGGATATATAAAGGAAAGGAGATTAAAAGTAACAAAAGAATATCAAGTGCAGTTTTTCATAGATAAGAAATTGCAAGAGTGATGCAATGTGATTACCATGGATGCCTTTCACTTATTATTATGACGACCACAATAATATAACAGACATACTATCCATGATGGTTTTAAAAACACTTTATCTATAAAATATGAAGGAAAGGTGGTGGTTTTGATACCCATGAGAGATTTATCAAGTCCTAGATTTTTCTAAAAACAAGTGAAAGACCATCCTACCCCTCCTTCATTCCAAATAGAAGGATAGGATTAATGACAAAAATTTTTAGGGGATTTGAAGGCTAATTCAGCTAAGTAATTAATCAATTTTATTAGATTTGTATTTGGGTTGATTTGGTTTGATTCGAGCTAATTAGCGTCGATTTAATTTAGGTTTGGGTCGATAGCGTTTAATTGAGTCGATTGAAGTACGCTCGATTTGAATTTAATCAATTTGATTTCGTGCGTTTAAATTTATTTAAGTAATAACCAAATTAATTTTTGATAATTTCAGCCTCGAGCATAGTCAAATTAACTCGTCGAGGCCCAATTAAATTTACTTGATTATTAATTATATTGATTTGGGCTTGAATCAACTCAATTTAATGATCAACGACAACATCGAGGTCAAATAAGGCTCGAATTGAGTCAACTCAAACTCGACATTGTCGAATTAAATTTATGCAATATAGTCGACTTCAATTAACTCAAATTCGGCTCGATCTGAAATTTATCGGCAATCAACAGGACGGTTTGGGTCACCAAAATTGAGGTCAACAACAGTCACATTGCATTGCTCAATGCATTCAGATAACAAGTTAAGAAGATAGAAAGCTGCACAAAACAATTATGCCTTCATTATTAATGCTAACTATCTCAGTATCATGCCACCACGCCTTTTTGTCGTTAAAAAAGTATATTAACAAAAGCATTGAAGCCAATGTTTCAGATACTCTCTAAATCTTGACAAAAAATAAACACAAATCAATTCTTTAAAATATTTTTCTGCATTCTGAACAAAATCTTGACATCGGAATAGAAATTTATAAAAACTTTGAAAAGATGCTTTCATCAAGAAATAACATTTTAATAACTTTGCAACAGATTTATCATTTGCCGGTTTCTTTCCTTAGTATTTAGAGTACCACAGTTAACACTGAGGAGAAAGGAATACCTCCAACAGGCTTCTACAGCATGATGAAGCTTTTCATCTGAACTAATAACCAATTTGAGTGGAAGCAACATTTTTTTAGATGAATTTTCGGCAGTGCCTGTCATCAATATGTAATAGGTAATGTACAACTGCAGAAGTGGAATATGAGGAAAACCATGAAAACCAGCAGGTTCACAGATCATGCTACTTCAAATCTGTATCTCTTTATTCTAGGAAAAGTAACTTGCCTGAATCGTGAACTGGCAGTACATTTGCATCACTTTTATCATGCAAATCTCTTTCTTCCTTGATAGCAATAGAGGTATTTGCAGGTTCTTCAACAAATAAGCAGTCATCCTGAGGCTTCAGAGGTGCTTTATTTTCTGAAAGAGGTCACAAAACTGTTGAGAAAAATTAATAAAAAAGGGACTGAATTAACAGACTACCACAGATCAAAAGCTAATTGGCACTTTAGATAGCATACTAAATCATATGTTTTCCCATTTCTTTTCGCATATCTCAAATAATATTATCACATTTTGAATGAAAATTCTCACTTGAGCATGAGATCGCTATTCTGCGATAACTTTCTTTACAGGTGTTGGATAGACATGTTTTCATAAGTTTTTCTTTTTCTTTTTTCAATATATGGGGACAAAATTTATGTATCAAAGAGAAGGCTGGTAGTTGAGCTGATGGTAGTTAACAAAAACTATATAAGTTAACATTTTTTAGATGAATCTGATTTCATTTATAGAAGGAGAAAACATATAATTGCTTCCAGTAATAAAAATTTAGGTCTATCCAGAAGTTTTTCAATAACGAATCATAGATAATGCCAAGATTTTATAGGCTATGCACATTATTATTCCCAACGATTTAAAAATGGAACTGCTTTATCTATTCCACCTATCAAAGAGCTTGAAATAGCTTTATAGTATCGTTCTCCCCTTCCAGAAAAAATGTCATTGGATTGCATATAAGTAATGATTTAAATGTCAAAAAAATTTTGATATTTAACATTTTAAAGTTAAGGAATCAAGTATTAGCAGGTGAAGTAAAGAATCATTGAGAATCAATGGAGAAAGACATGAATATTTGATGATATTGGTTAATATTAACATGTTTGAGAGGAGGCTTAATATACAAATAAATCTTCATCATACCTATATGTTTATCTACCATGCTTATCTGTCCATCATCAGCGTGCAAAGTATCTACAGTATCAAATATAACCTCACTTGGTTTAGAAGAAACGTTACAAGCTAAAGTACTAGCTTTTCCTACAACAGGCTCCATTTTGAAAACTTGGGCAGTAGTCTTTCCTGTAAGAAAATTTAAAATACAAAGTATGCAAGCAAGCTTAGCACTGAACCATCCACCAAATTTTGTAGGAATACCTTCTCAGATAGGCATATATAAAACTAATTAATGACATCTAAAGTTCATTTAGATTATGCCTAACCTTTTTCCTTACTAACAGGTTTTGATGCCATAGTGTGCTCTGAAGGCTTAATGTCAATGACGTCAGAAACAGACCCTTTCTTGGGTGTAAAATGGGTTTTATTAGCGTTTGAACAGAGTAATGTAGGAGCAACTGTCTTCCGTGATATTGAGGGAGGCTTAACATATGCAAAATCACTACGGTGTCCACAAGCACTTGGATTTCCTCTTCCATGTGACCTTTTCCACGATGTCAGTGTAACCACTTCTTCGTTGGTAATAAACTTTACTTTGCCAGCTTCAATTTTCCTCCAAGTTCTATTGTGCGAAAATTGGTGAGCTGGTAAATGTCTTTTACTAACAGCTTCAGCACTCCGTAAACATTCCTCACAGCGCCACCCATTTGGAACTTCGAAACACACAGAACTCATACAATACCTGGAAATATTTAAAAAAAAAACTAAATCAAACTATCACTATAAGAATCTAGAAACCTGATACTTGCAGGGAAAACCACCTATTTAACAAACTTGGTTACTGCTAAAAGACATTATAAATCTTATATGAAAAAAAAAAGGTGGGGATATCAAAAACATAACTTATACAGTCAACTAGTTTAAAACTTAAAAGGAAATTTCAAAGTTGCATTTAGATTGGCTATACGATATGCATGCAAAAGTTGGGCAAAAAATTGTTGAAAACTATTAAAATAATCCCAAATATGTGGCCAGCATATTTCCACCTAGAACAACTCAATAATATGTTGAAAACACCTTTACCTCTATAAATATCCAATAATCCATGAACAACTTTTCATCTACAACAATCCAAATATATGTAGACAGTAGCATTCCATTTTTATCTGTAGTTAATTTTGAATTATATAATTAAATATTGATGTCCATATTTGTTTTTTTCCATAATGATTATATCTCTATATATTTATTGATAACTTATCATCTTATTTTATACATAGAACAAGGAAAATTCAATATTACAATTTTCCATTTTTACTCTCCCATGTTCTTATAATTTTCAAAATGGTATCTAAGTCATTAAGGTTCCACTCCTGGAGGTCAAAGGGTTCAATATGGCCTCTCTTCTCCATGCGGACTGGTCCTCCACAAACACAAAAAGGCAAAATTCATCTAATAAGAGTGGCAAAAATATATGTGAAGCATTCACTTGGAAAGAAAAAAGTAGAAACTTCCGCAAAAAAGATGATGAAAATTGCCATGAACAAGCCAGTGGTGAAGGAGCCAGAAACTCTGACTCTAGTAATCAGCTTAAAACCAAGATCCAAAACATAAAAAATCCATAATGAAATACTAGGCTAAAAATTTCCAAAGAGAAACAATAACAAAGACAATTGGGCCAGCTCTCTCCTTTCTGCTCCTGCCAATTGAACAACATTAATCAAATGCATTCAACTATTCTCCCAGTAAAAGCATATTCTAGAACATCAATGAAATAATCTTGGTTTCTTAGAAAAGTAAATTCCCATACGCCCTGATAACAAACAAGAAGCAAACTACAACTTGGTTGGTAGATTCAAAAGCGTTAGATCATATGACGAGAAAAAATGACTTTCGCAATTATAATCTAAGTCATGAAAAATTAAAATGTTTAAATTGCATATGAGTTACCATAAAAAAGGTCGAAATAGATTCAGTCACTCTCTCAAAAAAAATCTGGCACTCGACTCCATGCTGCTAGTGCCTGATTAGATTATAAGTTACTATCAATCAGAAAGCTCACTTGTGACAATTGTATACCTAATTTTCATTTAATCTTCATCACTTTCAGGACTTGAACCTGCGGAGAGCAAATGAGCATGGAAGAACACAAGTTGCATGAGCGCGGAGAAGCATGCAAGTTGTGCGAGAGCGCAAGTTATGTGCAACACATAGATAAGCAGAACAAAGTTAATCGGCATCGTGTGGAAAAGCAAGGCAAATCAAGCATTCACCGAGATGAAAATTTGCTAGAATTCTTTCATTGCTTATAAAATAAATGCAGGAAAATGATAGGAAATACTTGGATTTCCAAGTGTTTCTCACCAAGATCAAGTAGATCCAAGGAAAATCTGCTGTCCACAGCAGAAAAAACAGCCAAAATACAAGAAAAATCTGAGATGAAAGCGCAGGAAAACGATGCAAACACTTTTATTTCGATAATGGATGAAAAGCACTTGCAAGATACAACTTTCCTTCAATTCGAGAGGAAGGAAAAACTCTCCAAAAGATCTCCGGCGAAGCCAAGAGCCCAAGACACCAAAACCTAGATCTCAAAACAATTCAAATTCAAGATAATCCAAATCCCTCCCAAAAACACCTAATTAAAGACAAAGGAATATTACAAATGACCTAAACACCCCTTAGTTCAAAAATATTTCCCTCCTAATCTTGCATTTAGCCCATAATGGGCTCCACCAAGTTTCCGCCCAGAGCCTGGCTCCCGCTGGGTCTATTCCGTCGCCTGGAATAGACCCAGACCGGTCCCTCCTGGACCGGTCCAGCCGGCCCCTCCTGGGCCGGCGTAACAGAAAGGTAGGGGTAGACCTAAAAAGACTTGGTTAGAAAATATTAGAAATGACCTTTCTTTTTTAGATTTAAACGAGAATTTGACTTTTAATAGGACACAATGGAGAAAAAAGATTCATGTAGCCGACCCCACGTAGTGGGATAAAGGATTGATGTTGTTGTTGTTGTTGTATAACATCGCCAGTCTAATTGTAATTTTATGAAGTTATCCATTAAGCCTTATTGATATCCTTTTATTACATAATATTTTTGAGATATTTGTCTATTTTAATAATTCAATTTTATCTTTAGAAGTTATATTATCATTTCTTTTGTACGATAGATTCAAGTACTTAAATTTGTTACATCTATGTATTACTTTATCATCTAATAATATTGGTTGATAATTGTCAATATAACACCGCTAAAATTATACGTCACATATTAAGTTTTTTTCTACTAATTCTAAGGCTTCTATTTTGTTAAAACATTTTCTTCGCTGTTCTCAATTTTCATTTTTTTTAGTGAATACCTCATCGATTCGAACTATTATCTAATATATGTTGATATTTTTTAATATGATCTCTGATAAAATTGCATGTCGTAATTTTTAATTCTAAGTCCTCCATCTTTAAAATGTTTTCTCCATTGTAGAATAGATTATGATCAACTTTATATTCAACATTTAATGTTTTCATCTCTTATCACCTATTAATATAGTTTTCTATTTGGCACAATCTCCTTGGCCAATATATATAGTTAGGATTTAAAATTGAGATGCTCTATTTCTGAAATTTCTTCTTTTAATTATGTTATTTTTATTGAAACAATATTTGAAGATTTTACCTTTTTTTAGCCATAATATAGTTAGAAACAAATTTATACATTAAGAGGAATGCTATGCTGCATAAACCTTTGTGACATTTCCCTTTTATTGAACACAGAAAAAGGCTACATGCCCATGCAAAGCCCACAAAAGCTCTTGACGTAGAGAGAGATGGAAAGAGAGCTTAATAATCTCAAGTGAACATATAATGCATCCAGTCCCTTTATGTCAATTTAGCAGTTAACTAATCAAAATTTTTTTTTTAATACTGTTGGTGGGGTAATATAGCATTACTCTTGAGCAAAATTTATATAATACACATCTAATATTATACTTGTTTTCTGTTTTGTTAATCATGTGATATGCCAAGTCAGAGGAGTTATTATTCATTATATAAGGAATCATTGGGAACTATTTATGAAGGTTTTTATTGTTGAAGATTTTAATTTATTAAGATTTTAATATTTTAAGAAGTTTTAATTGTGGAAGGTTTTAATATTTTAAGAAGGTTTTTATTATGGAAGGTTTTAATTTATGAAGGTTTTAATTGTGGAAGGTTTTAATATTTTAAGAAGGTTTTTATTGTGGAAGGTTTTAATTTATGAAGGTTTTAATTGTGTAAGATTTTAATATTTTAGGGAGGTTTTAATTGTGTGTTAGGGCTATTTAAGGAGGAGTTTTATCTAGGGTTTTCATATTATGTATGTTGAGTTTATTTTCCTCTTGTTGGTGTGAGTTTCCTAGCGGTGGTTAGGGTTTGTGGGAGAGCCGATCTACGTTTCGAATAGTAGATTAATTGTATCTTTCATTATTAGTTGGAGTAATAAAAAATCTGCCCCTATTTGTGTTTATGTATTTCTTCTTCTCTATTTTGCTAATTTTGCTTCCAAGACGCATTATCATGCTCATATTTTTTTTACTAATTTGGAACTTATACTTGAAAATAAACATGATCTTCAATACATATATATCAATTTATTAATGCCCATTCCATATTTTGCGGACTATTTCTTAAAAATAATTTACACATTGATCATTGTTCCATGAACGTGATGACAATAAAATAAAAATGAGATTGAATTACAACATTAAACATCGTCACCCTTGGGCTGCTTCAATTTATATATTGCAACAAGAATGTGAGCACAAATCATGTTTTAGCGGACTAAAAATTCCGTTATACTTTGTTTAATCTTCATTGTCATCATCCCCTTTGCTTCTGGTATGTGATTATAAGCATTCTGTTTTTGATCTGATTGCTTCAGATTCCGCAACCAGGATGGGACAAACTATTTGTGTCATTCTCCCCTACTGATTCGGGGAAAGCGATTGCAAAGACAACCAAAGCTAGTGTGAGGAATGGGAGCTGTAAATGGTCAGATCCAATTTATGAAACTACAAGACTTCTCCAGGATCCAAAGACAAAAGATTTTGATGAGAAGCTCTATAAGCTTGTGGTGGCAATGGTATTAAAGCCTCCTTGGACATGTTCATAGGTTAAAATATCACATATGATCCAGTTATTTACAGAGAACTTATTTTGAAGGTTATCTACTGTAATGACGTTTTACGTCTTACCCTGCTTTGGTATATTATTAATGGCTGATGTTTCCCTGACCTTAGATTAATATTTATTACCAGGGCTCTTCTCGGTCTAGTCTGCTTGGAGAGGTTATCATCAATCTTGCTGACTTTGTAGATGCTTTGAAGCCTTCCTCCGCTGCATTACCCCTTCATGGCTGTGACTTTGGCACAATATTACATGTGAGGATGCCTTTCCGATTTCCAAGTTTTGTATTATGAGAGTTCCTTTCACCCTATAATGGCGCCTGTAATATTGGCATGCTATTGTCCAAGTTGAATTAAACTTCTAGTTCCATTTGCTGGTCATTTGAACTTGACAAAAAAAAGCTGTGTCCTTTGTTCAATGTAGTTATTTTAATGCTGCTCCATCTAATTTAATCCCATGATCAGGTAGGGTGTTTCCAGGGGTGGCTAGTTGCCAACAACCCTGTTACTCACTTTTTCTTATCCCATTCGAACCTAAAGGGTATGAGACAGTGGCTAGCCATGTTTGCACTTTAATTTTATCATCTGCATCTGTTGGTACCATACAACTGTTACCCTAAAACATGCAGAGGGAGGTATGAGACGTCGGCTAGCCATGTTCCACACTTTAATGTTATGGTCTGCATCTGTTGGTACCATGCAACTGTAAAGGAAGGGTAACCAATGGACTAAACCAGATTTAGAACTGTACTTTAAATGTAAACATAAAAACCTAGACCAACAATTGGCAATTACCCCTTTCATGAATAATTATGTGTATGTATTATTTTTCTCCCTTATAGTGTTCAAATTTTAATACTTTTTTTCTATTTCAGGTGACTGTGCAACTTTTAACCTCAAAAACAGGGTTCAGGTAGTACTATGGTAGACATTTTGAACATTTGTAGATGCTTTTGTAGTTACAAAACGCTTGACTTGTATCTGATTCTGTCATTTAAGAGAATTTGAGCAACAAAGGGAGCTTAGTGTAAAGGGCTTTCAAGCATCTTCTGGCAAGAGAATTCATGACAATGAGGCTATACCTGCTCCTGCTGGAACCAGCGAACACATAGATAAGGTTGGATTAACTTTTTATTTGTCACATCTGGAGCAACCATTTGAGCTTAACTTTATACTTAACCAGCGGACCTTAATATTGAAATTCTATATCTTCAAGTATTTGCAAAAACAATCTTTTTTAGAAGTATTATTTAATGCCTAACACTGAGTGAAGACAATCGAATGGTTTTTTTGGATCCATATATGAATTAATTCTCTCATTTTTTATTAAGTTTGTATATCCAATTTAATCAAAACCTCAAATTGAAGGATAAAAGACTTATTGTTAATTGCAGATTTTGATGAATCTCATGTTCTATTTTAGGTATTATTCAAATTGATATCGTTTTATTCCTTCCTGGTAAAACACCCAAAAAATTTCAGTTCCATTGAGTCAAATATTTGATAGATATAAAATAAATATATGCATACTTCAATTTGCGAATCCTCTCTTATTCTTCTGTAATATAGCATCTTCTATTGTATGGGAATATTTTTTCTACATGTGTCAAGATTATTAATCGGATTTGAGTTACGTAGAGTAAAGGTTGACGTGTTTGTCTTAGTGCTGGGTAGTAACAAATATTAAACCAATGGCAAGAGGGACTTGTACATTTGATTATATAAAATGTGACTATAATCGTATAAAATGTTTGTTCCGCAACCATTCTTTATTTTCTTCTTTTTTCTTTTTGAAGTAAAACTGTAGAATTGATTTAGGATACTAAACAGGTTAGCATTTAAAAGAAACAAGTGACATTAGACAGCTCTTTTTTTTTTGTTAGAATTATTAGAATTATTATGCTAAAAGATGTCACCTAAACAATAATATTATCACATGTGGTTAATAGTTACTATAAATTTATTACATCTATTATTTTAACATATTTTTATTATTGTCATTTTAATTCCTTTATTGCTCTGTTCTTTTATCTTTATATAGACATATGTGTACTAGCATCAAGTTTAATCAAACAAATGTGTAGTAATTTATGATTTCTAACCATTTTTATAGCAGAATTGTTCATCTTCATAGATTTTCAATTCTTTTTGACAAAAAACTTCCTCAAAACTAAAAGATGGTTGAATTTTTAAATGAAATCAATCGTCAGTTTCTAACCTTCACACTTCTCGATGGCATACAATCATTGTCTTTTCTATAGGCCTTTGCTATTTATTTTATTGTCATTTATAATGTGAAAAGGTGGCAATGTCACGATCCGTCCTGGAGACTCGAACTAAAGAGGGGGGAACGAACAGTCTAAAGATTAATACATTTTTTCACAATTACACATAACAGTAAATGACCAATATTCCTCAAACAACCACTAACACTACTATTACAATTGATACGTCATCAGAAAATCACCTTGATCGGGCACTAATCTCGAGGCAAAAGCACGTCGGAAACTTCAAAATTAAGTCGGAGACCATCTCAACTCGGATTTCAACAAACTTATAGTTGAACTGAGCGTCTCGGAAATACGAATCCAACAACACCAAATTCAACTCAATCCGACCCCAAATGAGTCCAAATCAAGGACCCGAAGCGCTGTTGGAAGGTTCAAACCACAATTTGAGTTACCAAACGGTCTCCGATTTTAACGAGCTTATACTCGAATCGAACGGCTCGACGAGACAAATCCAACGAGCCCAAGATCACTGAATTCCGAAATCACTAAGGCCTCCAAATGTCTGACGAACGGCCCATGATCATGGGGTTCAATATCGGCCGTTCAATCCAACCAACTCCCCATTTACCTTGATCTCTAACCTATTTACGGGTCATGCCACTCCAGAAAATCTATAAATAGACCCCTCCATCTTCTCTTGAAAGAGTAGGAAGCAAGAAGAGAAGAGAGAAAGAGAGGAAGAAGCTCCTTTTCCTCGACAACCGCCGGAAGCCTCGCCGGACCACCACAAAGCCTCGCCGGACCATCGGCAGGTGAGCCTCGCCGGACCATCGCAGAGCTTCGCCGGGACAACCACATGCAGGCACTCACCCTCGCCCTTGGAACTTGCCGGAAGCCTCGCCGGAACCACCGCGGAGCTTCGCATGATCACCGCCGGAGCCTTCGTCGAAGCCACCGCCTGAGGCCCTCACTTTCTGCCAGAGGCCCCTCAACCTTCACCAAAGCCCTCACCTTTGCCCAGAGGTCCTTCTTTCCAACACCTGAGGCCCTCACCAACCACTTGAGGCCCTCATCTTCACCAAAGGCCCTCACCTTTTTGCCAGAGGGCCCTCACCTTCATCAAGGCCCTCATCTTTGCCAGAGGCCCTCAACCTTTGCCAGAGGCCCTCACCTTCGTCGAACCACCGCCGAAGGCCCTCACCCCGTCGACCACCGCCTGACGCCGTTGCTCCGCCGAACAACCATCCTGACGGTTCCTCCGCCGGACCACACTTAGGCCCTCACCTCCGCCGGACCACCGCTGACGCCATTGCTCCGCCGACCACCAATTGAGACCGCTCACCTCCGCCGACCACCGCCTGACGCCGTTGCTCCGCGACCAACCCTGAGGCCCGGACTTCTTCCGGACCACCACTTAAGGCCATGCGCTCCATCGGCAACCACCTAAGGCCCGGAACTTCCCACCATGACAACCACTTGAGGCCCGGACTCCGCCCGGACCACCACTGAGGCCCGGACTTCCTCCGGACCACCACTCAAAGCCCTGAGCTCCACTAGGCCACCACCTGACCCCAACTTCTATAGAAGTATCGCCTTTCTACTAGGTCTTTCAGATCCCGGTTCCTCGCCGACTTACGGTCCTCCCAACCTCCGCTCGCTACTATGGTCATTCCGACCTCCTCAACATACAACGGATTTTTCAGACCCCGTCTCCTGCCTGACAGTCCTCCCGACCTCCGTTGCCTACTTATGGTCAACCGACCTCCATCACCAGACAACGGTCACTCAAACCCCGGTCTCCTTGCCAACTACGGTCCTCCCGACTCCGCGCCTACTAGGTCTTTCTGACCTCCATCACCAGACAACGATCTTTCCGACCTCCATCATATCCACTATGGTCATGCTGACAAAACAAATACATCTATTGTAACTCCAACCATGTAATACACTTTATATGATGTACATTTATGACATCAAGCCAAGGCCTTCTCCCTAAGAAGGCCTCATTTGTAATCGACTATAAATACGAGTGGATTCATTCAAACTAGGTCAGGCCCCGTGGTTTTTCCCCCTTTTCAGGGGTTTTCCACGTAAAAACTCTGGTGTCTCTTATGAACGCTACAGCCTCTCTCTTATCTGATTGTGTGCTGGATCTTCGTATAATGCTAAGACGTTAAACTATATATTTTCTCTGCTGCCGCGAATACTCCAGGACGCAACAACAATGAATATGCTTTTAAACATAAACATTGTTTACTGCTTTCATTTGAGCGTCATCTTCTATAGACGTATTCCTTTCTTTCAGTCATTTTCCCTTATCAGGAGACTTACCTGAAAATGTTAGTTTAATATAATGAGTTTACAAAATAAACTCAGTGGGTAATCATTATTAAATATACAACAATAAATCATGTAAAATAATCATATAAAATAAATAAACATCTTTCTTCATCTTTATATAATTAATATATACATATTCTTTCATGTATTATAGGTTTTATAATTTCACATAACTTATTTCATATTTTGTCTCATTTATCCATTTTCACTTAACATTTTTTAAAAAATTTGACATTTTATTCATTTTCATTTTTATTACTACAGGAGCACCGTTTAAATGTAATAATAAAAATATAACTATTTTTATTTCCATTTCCTTTTTCCTTTTAACGTGCACTGGTACGTTGCTTTCCCATTTAGTATTATACCGGGATGAACTCCTGTAATTTGCATGTCTATTCTTTTTCCTTTTTCATTTCTTCATTTATATTTTTATTTATAATTTATAAGTTATATCAACTTTCCTCATTCTTTACTTGTATTCTTATATGTATATAAGTGTCATGTATATAAATACTTTTCAACTTCACTTTCTATTTCATTTACATGTATTATATATATGTATATATATTTATATCTCTTTCACATATTCATATACCTTCATACTCACATAATATCAATATATATTTTCAGTCATTTTTAGTTGTAACAATTTCTTTATCAAATTTCCACCACCATCTATGCATTTGAATTTACATTTCCTTTACTCATACTAGTCCCAAAAAATAAGTAAAACAATTAGATAAAATACTACTTTCAAATTTGAAAGGAAAAATACAATATTGAAATTTTACACAATTATAATTATCCACTTTAAATATTTCAAAGCTTTAATTCTTTCCAAACCCTAAGCTTTGCTGTGGATTTTTTAACACTTGTTTCAACTCAATATGAAGATCTTTCACTATTCAAAATTACATAATAATATCTTAATCAATGCTAAATTTGAATGCCTAAAATATAATACTAAAATTCGATATCTTAAATATCATCCAAAAACAAACATTAAATTTCCTCCACAATTATTACACTATCGATCTTTATAATATAAGTTACCTCATAAAATCTTTCCTTCCAAATGAAATTTCCCTTCCTTCATTGTCTAATCGAAGTTTATGCCATTTGAATTCTTCCTATCACAATAATATTTTCTTTCATTTAGAAAAAAATTTAGAAAAATAAACTTAAGTAAATTCTAATAATTTTAAATTATTTACTTCTTTCTCTGTTGTCATAAGTAGAAGAAAAATTCAAAATCCCAAATTCCTTCCTCATCTTTTAAATTTCTTCCTTTTCGCTTTCAATCTCTTCCTTTGCCTTTAATTAAACAATCTCTCACTATTTAGAAGAGGTAATACGACAAGATTTACACAAAAAAAGGGAAAAATCAACAAACGTTCATTCTTTTCCTCTCAATTGCCTCTTATGATAGAACACATCTCTATTGCGTTTTCTTCTACAAGAACGAATGAAATTATATTTATTTCTTATGAGCAGTAGTTATTTTTATCTCACGTACGCGATCCTTCGCTCAAAACAATGAACTGAGCCCTCCAGTCACGTCCGCGCTCGCTTTAGGCCTGCTCAGGTCCCGGCTTGCCCGCTGTTTCACCCTTGCTCGATTCAAGGTTTATTTAGAGGCTAGCAGGTTCAATTGAATGGGTCAGTCTAAACCGGTTCTTACAGGAAACATCGTCTTGTAATTTTTTTTTGTCTCTATCCATCTTCAAGATGTGGGTGCTCTCTACTTAACTTCAAAAAATGGAATCCTTTCAAAACCTTTCTTGTTTGAAAAATAATTTTTTTATTATAGTTATTTTTCCTCATGTGCCTTATTTTGATCTTAAATCTTCATCATCAATACTCTTTATTTCCAACTTTAGATTTGACTTTTGATTGCAATTTTGATTGTTTGTTTTTGTGAAGTACAGTTTGGAGTTGGGTTATTCATGCCAGCTTCGAGCTTGTATAGCTTTCAACATTATTAAAAATTGCCAGTGTACAAGATTCTTTCCTGATTAATTTTCCTTGCTGTAAGTAAACATTGTAATAAACTTGATCCTAAATTCTGGTAACAAACTGGTGTAACCAAAGTGATCAATGACAATATGGGCTACATTTTTATTTGATGCAGGCCGGCTATGGGTCTTTATTGGAACTAAGAAGGTGATAGAAATCCAATCTCCACAGCAAAAACCTAAAAATAATAAAGAAAAAACGCAGCAAAAATCAGTGAGAAAGAAAGAGATTATGGGCTAATTTTATTGATATAGGTACAACAAATCAAGATATACACAGCAAAAACATAAAAATAGTAAAGAAAAATGCTGCAGAAATCATTGAGAAAGAAAGAGATTATGGGCTAATTTTATTGATATAGGCACAACAAATCAAGATGCAAGTTGATATACTATTTAAGAAGTAGATTGGCTCTACCCTAGGCGTCGTTAGGAACAACTCCTAAGAAAAAATACAGCAAACACACAAATCACATAATAAAAATAAAAAATCTAATCAGCCCTACATAAGCTTTTATAATTTCCTCCTAAATCTGAATTCAAATCAGCCCCCTTTTCTTAAATAATTTTTCCTAATTTTCTCCCAAATTTGAATTCAATTCAGTCCCCCCTTCGCTAAATAAACTCTTCTAATTCCCTCTAATTTTAGTTTCCTATGGTAAGTAATTAAATGTGAAATTATTTCCCTTTGGATCCCCCGCTTTTCTTGCACGTCGTCCATCCTAGTAAGGCCCACAGCCTCCACCAATCCATCATTAGGTTTATTAGCCTGATAAAGCCCCCTTGGAGTTTATCTATAGGAGATGAAAGTTTAACGCTTAACATTTTTTTTTTCTTAACATACGAATCGCTAATTTCTTTTCATTTATTTTAATGTGTTAAAGAAATATTTATTACTCATTAGTCTCATATTCATGGTACTTTTGATTTGCTTCATGGAGTAACTGAGTCTTGCACTTTCTAAGGTTTTGAACTATCTCTGCAAACCTAAAACCTCTCATTCTTCCCATTCATTTCTATTAAGAATATAGTGATAAAATTTATGTAATTAAACCCCAATTTATAATTTTTTTTCCTGGCATTCCTTGTTGTCATTTCTTTGTTCTACCCTTGCTTTAGGCATCTTTTTTCACTTCCCCTCTTATCTCTGGACTATTGGAACTCAGGATCATTGTTTTATTTTGTTCTTGATGCATCATATGATCGAATATGGACTTAGTAAAACAAGTCTAACAAAGGAAAACAAACCTATTCTATCGGTCTATAAAGTGCACACTACAGCAGCTTCTCAACCATTTTCATCATTTTCTGTATAATTTTCTAAGTAGTAACTGTAAATTATTTATACTTTAGACACTGCAAATTTTTAAGTGTTTACAACATGTGCAAGCACCATGCAAACTTTCTTCAGAATGTTGGTATTTTCACCATTTTTTTCCCTTGAGTTGAATGTTTTGCTTTGTCGGCTATAGTATTTTATGATTTAAGCAATTTTTTTTAATATCAGTTAATTAAGTGTTTGGAAGCTTATATCAAGTGTTAACATTTGATTCATTGAACTCTGTTCTCTAGTTCACTTCATATGTATATCTTTCTCACAGATGGTGTCATTATTTACAGAAACATTCATACTGGGACAAACTTCTTTTTCAAGATTAAATTTGATTAATTTAATTTATTGTCTGGTTCTGTTATTACTTACATGTTTATAATGCCTTTCAAGTAGGTTAATGCAAGGGGCAGGTTCAAGGGCGATTGTACAGGGCTTCCTCCTCTTGAGGAGGTGGGTGAGTTGGATGAAGAGTACGAAGATTCAGCTGCTGGAGTTGATGGTTCATCATACACCTCAGAAAGTTTATATGTTGAAAAGAATGATTTTTCTGGCTTGGCTGAACTTGATGGTCTCAAGAGCAGGGCTTCTGGCGATGCAGTTGAATTTACACCAGTTCATAGCTCAAGCACAGGGAAAGGAGAGAACAATTACAAGCAGCTTTCAAGCCAGCTAGGCAACCATTGGAGTCATGGTTGGAGTTCAGACTACTCGATTGATAATGATTTACCTTCTACTTTTGAAGACAGTGCTACACTGAATGCAAGAGTACAAGTGGCCGAGTCAGCAATTTTGCAGCTTAAATCTGAAGCGAAGTCATTGCAAAATATATCTGATGAATTATCTTCCGAAACACAACATTTAGCTCAACAACTTGCCATGGAGCTTTCCTCAGGGGAAAAGCTTGCTGGAGAATTCAACATACTCAAATCTGAGTATTGGAAGTTCAAAAATGACCTTGATGTGCTGAAGGCTACTTCAGCTTCTCAACATAGTTCTAGAAGGAAAACCCCTTCAGCTGTGCAGGTGAAATGCTTCCCAGAGGAGGCCTCATTTGAGAGTACACTTGATGCAGGGCACAACAACCAACCTAGTGATTTCCAGTCAAAGTTGCTTCAGGGTATTTTTCTTATTGAATGTAAAGCTCAGCAGATTCAAAATAAGGCATGCTTAGCGTATGATGGCAATGTATTCGATTATATCTATTCAGAATTTAGTGTTCTGGGCAGCTTGATTCAGAATCTTAAACAAAGTATTACCCAGGAATTGTCTGTAGAACATGTGAGTGGAAGACAGACAAGAAAAAATCAATATTCATCGGTTTCACCATCTCAGCAACATGTCCACGGACAGGATGATGTAACTTGTTTTGCTGATATTCTTTATTCAGAAGGTATGTTTCTGTGCTTAAATGATCACCAAGTATTTTTCCTTGAGCAGTAGCCATTTTTTAAGGAAAATGTTGTTGACGCAGGCATTAAGGAGAAGAAAATGGTTGAACTTTCAGAACAATTGGATATATCAAACACTGAGAATAGAAGTCTTGCTGGTAGGATGACTCAAATGGAGTGTTACTATGAAGCACTTATTCATGAACTTGAGGAAAGACAGAAACAAACATCAGATCAGCTGGAAAACCTTAAGGCCGAACATGCATCTTGCTTTTATACGATTTCTGATCTTCAAAATCAAAATGAAAAATTACTTGAAGAATTGAATGGTCAGTTAATAAGATTTGCTGAAGATCGGCGTAACTTAGAATCTTTCATAAAAGAACTTGAGAAGAGGGCTATTTCCTCTGAGACAATGCTGAAAAGGGTCCGGTGGAACTATGCCATAGCAGTTGACCGATTGCAGAAAGACCTTGAACTGCTTTCCTTCCAAGTTCTGTCAATGTATGAGGCAAATCAGAGCCTTGCAAAGCAAGCACTTGCTGATGCTACCGAACAACATCGTGATAACTATTCAGAGGAGATGCAACTTTGGCATAGAGGTGAATGGTTGGCTGCTTCTAACCAAAAACAACAGAAACTAGCTCTTGCTGAAATTCAGCATGACATTTCTTTGGCAAATGGTGATCAGGAGTTATCTGCAATAATTAATGGTGTATCCGAAAATTCCAATCACAGAATGCTCAACAATTTTTCTTCCAAAGAGGAAAATAAAGGCGCATCTCAAACTGGTTTATCCATGGAATTCCATGTCAATGAAGAGCCAAATGCTTCGGCTAATGCATTAAAGTTGCATGACATACCCTCAGCTGCTTCCATACATGATTTCATGCAGGATAGAAAGGATCCCTCACTTTCCCATAATTCATTGATGGAAAAACTTAGGAGCGGTTGTCTTTACAATTTGAATGTCGAAAAGCCCATTGATTATTCTCAAATATCTGACAATGCTGAATATATGAAGGATGTTTATCACTATCCTCCACCAGAAAAACAACGATTTGATTATAGGGCTGGTTCGAAAGAGATAGAAATGTCACTTGACATGTTGAAACAGCTCCACGCAACTTCTGGAGGTGAACTTTCAGAAGTTGTCATGCTTTACATGCATTGGGAAGTTTATGCACAGGTTTTACAAGAAACATTCCGTGAGGTATTTCCTGGGATTGGTCACATGAATGTCAAGTTAGTTGAACTTCAAGAGAAAATAAAACACTGTACAAATGACAATGAATTTCTGATCCTTGAGATGCAAGCTGCCTTGGATGAGTCTAGGATATTAAGAGAGGCTGAAGAAAAATGCATCAGTAGATATAATGAGTTAGTATCCAAAAATCATATTATGGAAGTAAAACTTAATGATGTTTTATATGAGAATAGTTTTCTTGTGCAGAAAGTGGCAGATTGCCAGAGTTTGATAGCAGATTTTGGAGTTTCTGAAAGCAAGTATAAGGCATGTGCTGCTGAAAATATTGAGCTTAAAAATATGCTGAAAGAAGAAAACACACAAAGAGACTATCTTCAAAGTAAAGTTAGCTCCTTAACCGAAGAATTTAAGTCACTGAAGGAGCAATATGAGATAAAGTGCTCTCTGAACTCTGATCTCCAAAGAGGTGCCACAAATATTCAAGACAAGTTGCGAGATCTTTGTAATTGTGTTATTTTTTGTAGTCAGCAAATTTGTGATTCTATCTTTGATGATGTATTTGTAAAGGAGGAATTAGATAGTGAAAACTATGATGCCATAATTTCTCACTTACAGCAGTTCCAACATAAAGTATCTTGTAGGCTATTTAGTATCCAGCAAGAGAAAAAAGTGGCAGAGGAGCAAAGGGAGATTGATCAACGTACATTAAATGAGAGAGAATCACATATCTCATACATGAAACAGAAGTTTGACTCTGAGTTGGAAGAGGTAAGGACAAAGCTTGAGCATTCAAGAACCAAAGTTCAAGATTTAGAGATAGAGCTTCAAGAGGCAGTAAAGAAACTTAAGCTTAGCAAGGAAGCTGAAGAAGGGCACATATTGGAAAATAGAAAATTGTTGTCAAATATGTCTATTCTGGAAGTTGAACTGCAGCTAGCTACTGATGAATGCAGAGATTTCAGTAAAAAATTGCTTGCTACAGAGGGCGTTGTTAATGAGGAGCTTGCAAATACTAAGTTGAGACTTACAGATTTAATGCAGGAAAACAGGGACTTGTTGTTTTCCATCCAGTCTTGCAATGAGGCATCCGTGAAATTGGAATATGAGATCTCTAGCTTGAAAGATAGTTTGCATTATGCCGAGGATAAACTGCAGTCTGAAAGAAAAATAAGAGATGATCTTGAGGTTTCAGTTGCAGATCTTAAGTTACAAGTGGTGGAGACAAGTCAGCAACTCCTGTCCTTCAATGAGCAGAATGATGAATTGTGCTATCTTAGGACGAGGGTTCTGGATCTGGAAAGAGATGTGCAGCATGTGGAGCTTTGTAAAGAAAGAGAGAGAGAAAGGGATGCTGAAACTTCATTCATTAAATTTGAAGTTGCTAATATGGAAAATCATTTGATCACAGCTTTTGGGCATTCAATATCTGCTGATGTTGAATTAACTTTCATCAGAAACCAACTCTATTCTAAAATTGAAGAGTTTGTTGTTCATCAGAAGACATCAAAAAGCATAATTGAGCAGCTCCATTTAAAGTATTTAGATGTCATTGCTTCACTAGAAAAATACGTTGCCAGTGAAGCGGAATTGATGGCTGAAAGAGAAAGGTTGTCAACTGATCTCCTATCAGCAAAATCCACACTTGAAGTCCTTCATGGTGAAAAAGAAAGACTACTAGCCTACGTCGATGCAAACACGATAAATCGGGCTGAATTTGAAGATCTCAAGATGAAAGCTGCAATTTCTGAAGCTAATTATGCCAAGGAGAAACGAAAATATGAGGATGAAATCTGTTCGTTAAAAAGCATGTTGCTGAGGTTGGAGGAGTTAGATGAACTTGAGTTATCAAAAGTTGAGTTAGATTTAATAGTGGTTTTTCTTAGGTCAAAATTAAGTGAACAAAAAACACATGCAGCTTTATTTGAGGAATGCGACTATGAACTGAGAAAATTAAGAGAGCAACACAGTGAGCTCAATCGGAAGCTCTCAGAGCAGATTTTGAAGACAGAGGAGTTCAAGAATCTTTCTATCCATCTTAGAGAGCTTAAAGACAAAGCCGATGCTGAGTCTCATCATGCTCGTGAAAGAAGAGAGTCCGAGGGGTCTTCCCTTGTCGGCCAGGAGTCACTTAGAATAGCATTTATTAAGGAACAATATGAGTCCAAGATACACGAGTTGAAAAATCAGTGCTTTGTATCCAGAAAATATGCTGAGGAAATGCTGATGAAGTTGCAAAATTCTCTTGATGATAACGAGAAAAGAAAGAAAAGTGAGGCTTCTCTTGCCAAAAGAAATGAAGAAATTTCAGTTCTATTATCTGACCTTGAGGCTGAACTACAAACTGTTGTGGCTGATCGGAGAGAATTGATTAAAGCTTATGACAGAATGAAGGCTGAGTTGGAATGCACTATTTTAAGCCTCGAGTGCTGCAAGGAAGAAAAGCTAAGACTTCAAAATTCGTTGAAGGAGACCTGTGATGAAAGAGAAAAAATTAGAGTAGAACTGGACTTGGTGAAACGCTTGCTTGAGAATATGGCATCTACCACGGGGACCAGACCTGAAAGAAATTATGAAGCACATAAGCCAGATGCCACATTAATTGGGGAACTTCTAGATGATTGTCGTCTTGGCATTTCAGTTATGTATGATGATCCATCGAGTGCATGTGGCATCTGCTCTGAAGATCAAGCGGCCAAGGTTGGTAGAGATCTTCTAAGTGAGACAATTTAATCTAGCCCATTCTGGGATTTAGATGATATGAAGTTTACTAGCATAAACAAATACTTATATATGAGTGTTGGCAAACTGATATTATTCTTTGAAATTGAAGTTTAAACAAGAAAACCTAATTTATTAAGTAATACATCTTGCCTTAACATACTTTTCTGTTTGCCAATTGCTCCTGTGAATTCTAACTCATGCTTTGCTTGTTTCGTATTCCATTTGAAGTGATTAAAGTTCCAGTGATAGTAATATTAGATGGTTTGAAATTCATTAAAGTGGTGGAGATTCTAACAAATAGAAGATGCTTCAGTTTGGATGAGTGTTATTTCCGAAAGAATTTTCTCTTTAAGTTTGTGGTTCTTCTTGTGAAAATATTAGGTTAGTAAATTAGTTGTTGCATAACGTTCTGTCATTCAACAACATGGTTGATTTTTTATCTATGATTAAAGCTTTTTGCCATTATTGGATTTATTTTTTATATATAACAGTATATCAAATAATATCATCACATACAATATTTTTTTATGCGCTGTTGCTCCTTTTCTTTTAAATTTGAGGCCTTTGATGCATCTTGGAAGTTAAAGCAGGAAACAAAAGAGAAGAAACCCCTGGCTCCGTCCAAGCTGGGCCAGCTGGCTGGCCCCGTGTATCAGCCTCATGGCACGCTTTCTCTTAAATTACTAATGTTTGGGGTTCTATCACTGTCAATTACTTTCTTGTCAATAATGTATTAAGAAGGATATTTTTATGCTTTATTTGTAGTAGATGCCGTTTTCAAGTTTGTTTTAGAGTTTTTGTTCATATTGTTTGACAGAAAAATCTTCTAAAGGAACCAGTGGCAGAGCGGTCGACACTGTTGGAAAATAATGCAACACAGATTGCCCATTTTAAAGAACACTTCAGAGAACAACAGAAACTAATGACTGGCATGGAGCTTCTTCATAAACAGGTATATCATCATTTTGGTGAACAAAACGACTCGCTATTAATGCTGTTACTCTTCGGGGTAAACTATGCCTTATGCCTTAATGCCTTTACATGAGTTATTAGTTAGGATAGTTGCGATCGTGGGACAACATAAGTGATTTTAACATTGAATTTAGCTATCCAATAACATAAGGGATGATAGTTCAGTTTTTTTTTTCTGTTTTAAACAATATGATGGTTCGAAAATCAGAAGAGAACGTAAAAATTGAAGGCAATTGAAAGACATCTCTGCGGTGAAGCAAAATGTGGATATGAAAACTGGTTTATAGCTACGTTGAATTCTAAAGGGAGTGAAGAAATAACGGGGGGTCGAACAAGGCCCAATTTGCTTCTAAATATGCTATTCTCATGCTAATTAGGATTTATTTCTAGGTTTGTTTTGTCATGTTCCCTTTACTATGCATGCAGTTGCAAAGTTTGAGAAATGAGAACCTGTCATCTGATCTTGGATTTGAAGAGGATCACTCTGATGCTGATCTTCAAGATCTACATAGAGAATTAGCACAACTAGAAATGGTATGCATGAAAAGAAACTCAGTTTAGCTCCGTAATAATATTATGGACTAGGCCCTGCTGTCAAACTCATTACTCATTACTTATTGGTAACTTTTTATCAAATTAACTTATGACCTTGATTCTTGCTAGGCAAATGAACAATTGGGAAGTATTTTCCCTTCATATAAAAAACTCACTAGTTATGGAAATGCATTAGAAAGGGTACTGGCTCTGGAGCTTGAGCTTGCGGAAGCATTACAAGTTAAGAAATCAGGAAGTCATATCCAGAGGTAAATGTTATGGTATTTATTTTTCTTTTTCGCTTATATGAGACCTCATGTTTGCATTCTTGTATACCCACATAACTTGCTGCTTATAACAGTTCATTATTGCACAAATTTGCTGCAATTAGTTTCACTAAACTGACCGTTTTTGGTTTACAAGCTATAGCTAGGTCTTTTTTTAACTTAAGAGTATTTTCTAGTACTCTCAACTCATTAAGGTCCAACTGATATTTTTTTTATTTTTAATTTCATAGTCTTATTAATCTTTATCCTCAACATAAATTCATACTTGCAACAATTACCGTCATCTCTCGGCCTGTCCTGCAGCTGAAAAATTATTCTATGCGGGCACCGAACGCACTTTATCGTCCGAAGATCAACCAGAATGCACCACATCAGCAGTACCGAGCCGCAATACCTAGCCGGATACCGAGCAGGGAGCGACGTGGCGCATTCTGATTGGTCTCTGAACGGTATTTGACATCCGCACAGAATAATTTCACCCTGCAGCCTACATAAATTTGTAGCTTCAACCCTTCATTGAATCTTATTGCAGCTAATATCCAGTTTTATCTTCATTCGGCAGTACTAAACCCTAAGTGGTCATCCATTTCTATTATGTATTAAACCACCCCATTACTAAGATGTAACCCTTGATCACTTGTGTTCTGCATTGATGCGCTTCAGCTCATTCCTAAAGCAACACAATGATGATGAGGCAATATTCCAGAGCTTCAAAGACATCAATGAATTGATAAAAGATATGATTGAGCTGAAGAAAAGAAATGCTGCTATAGAAACCCAATTACAAGAGATGCATGGTAGATACTCTCAGCTAAGCCTGCAATTTGCAGAGGTGGAAGGAGAGAGACAGAAACTTGTCATGTCATTGAAAAATAGAACACCAAAGAAATCACAGTCTTAAGTACTTTTTGTTGCAGAATGATTTTCTCGTCAGGTGGTCGCCATTTCAGCTGAAAAATGTATTCCAGATATTTGGGAATTTATAGATACGGATGCAGAAGCTGCTATTTAGCATCTTGGTCGATATGCTATTCTGCAATGTTCAATGATGGATTTGCTGGCAGGAGGATGACCGTTCGATTGAATTAATTTGTAATTTGTTTGGTGTATTATACCGCAATGTATAATGTATAGCGAGAAAAATATATTTTTCTGTGCGGTGTAGTTTATTTTGGATCGAACACAAACTAAAATAGTAAGTTGTATTTCTTGAACGCTGTTCATGATGTCATTGATATTAAACATTTTTAATGAATGCCATTTGTAGTGCCACAAAGAAATATTTTGAGATAAAATTTATTTATTGTCTGAATTCTTAATTGTCAACATTTGTGTGACAGAGTTCTCGTAGATGCTGTGTGCATATGGATGGCTTGCCTTCATGCATCTTAAATTGGCAAATAATATGTTTGCTAGGGAATTAGACTTCATTTGAAACAGTTTTCTTGCTTCTGTTTAGTTGTGGGATCCCAAATTTCTCGTTGCAACTTTCCCTTTCTGTGCGTGAGAAATGGTGTTGATAGAGTACAACAACAATATCAAGTCTTTATCCCATTATGTGGGGTTGGCTATATGAATCTTTTTTCTTCATTGTGTCGTGTTAAAAGTCATATTCTTGTTTAAATCTAATAAAGAAAAATCATTTCTAATATTTTCTAACTAAATCTTTTTAGGGCTACATCTACTTTTCTTAACATAAGTCAAAATCTAATACATCTACTTTCCTAATCGGGTCATCAGAAGGTCGCCGTTTTATGTGACCAAACCATCTAAGACGACTCTATCTAATCTTATCTTCCACTAGCGCAACTCCGACCTTTTCATGTATATGCTCATTTCGTATCCTATCTCTAAGGGTAAACCCACTCATCCACCTGAGTATCCTCATCTCTGCAATACTTAACTTGGTATTATGCTTCTCTTTTAATGGGTGCCTTAAAAGTTTATATGGTAAATATTTAAATAAAAAAAAAAAATTTGTATTGACTTTGTTCCATACATCAATAGTTTTATTTATTTAATGCAGTAGTTTGAATGCAGACTACCTCAATTGGCTTGGGTGAGACATTGAGGTATTTTGATCTATTAATAATAGTACATGCTTCGGAGCTATAATTAGCCTATATGTATTTGAGCCCATTTTGATTTGAAATTGAATTAGCTCGAAATTAAATTTTAGTCTTTGACTTCTTGGACTCACCTGCTTGGTCGGAATAGTAGTGTTTTTGTATCTATCTCAAGGTTCTTAAACTAAACAGCCTTAAGGCCAAACCCGAGTTAATTAGTTGACCTATATTGGACTAAGCTTGACCCTCCAATCAATCTCTTATGTAACCTAATAGATTGTTTGACACCAAATGATCATAATTAGATTACCCTAACATCACTGAATTTACTCCAGCTCAACACAAGAGGATGAGTGCAACATTGATGATTGACAAATGTTGAATGTCAGTCATTGTTAGATATCGAGTAGCCATTAATGGAAAACACCAAAAGTTAAATGATAATAAATGATCATTCTTGTTATTTTCTTGATATGGGGGATTGAGAGTTTAGGCTTTAGATGTTTGTGATTGACGAACATTAGATGTTAGTCAGTAGTTGATGGTTGGCAGTGATACATGAGAATCATAGACATTAAATGACAGTGGCAAATGATTTGGCCATTCTCTTGATAAGAGGATATATTGGATGACTATGAAGCTGAGAATTAGACATTAGATGCATTGGTAGGCATGTGGTGATGATTGATGAGAGTGTCAAAATTAAGAGATTGTGGGACCAGTGGGTGGTTGACTAAGTTGTGCTCTTGAAAGAACGGACTTTTTTTTTCTTTTTAAGAACGGACGAAAATGATCCAGAAGATATGCCTGTAATGTTAGTACTTCATGCACTTCAAATTTTAATGGTTAGAAGCAATGATTGATTAGAATGTGAATATTGAGAGAGGATAAGTTTTGATCTTGGCCTTACTCCTAATTGGAGGGAAGATTAGAGTTCAAAAGATAAGCATCAAATATCAATGGTTGTGACAGATATATAATAAAAAATAGGTGTTATAATATGTAAATAGCATCGAACATTTATGTGTTATAATATTTTTTTTGTGATAGATATATAATAAAAAATAGTGACTATTTAGATTATGTATTTTTTGTTAATTTTTTAAATTTATCTAAGGAAAACTATTTTTGCAGACACAGAATAAAAATTATGGTTGCAAAAAATATATAAAAATAAAAATAGAAACCAACTCAGAATAAAAATATAATAAGTAAAATATTAAAAAAATGATAAAATAATGCTGAAATTAGCAAAATAAAATATCTGTGAGAGTAGAAACAAATGTCTAAATGGACGTTAACAACACAACAAGCAGAAACTGCAAATCCTGCAATTAGTTATTTGTTTAACCAGAAATCAAATTTATTCAGTTTTTTTTTTTCTTCGTTTGGATATGTTTTAAAATTGCTTAATTTATTTTATGATAATTTTTGTTTGGGAAATTCATTTTATGATAATTATAACATAAATTTTAATTTTTTTATTAATTAATTACATATTTCAAAAAGTTTAGAATAAATTTAATTATGCTTGAAACTTAATCTGAATATTTTGAGCTATATATATTTTTTTTTCCAATTTGCTATAGTAGAGGGGAAATTATCCCTCATTTTGCACATATTTACATTTCTTATGACTCATTGAACTGATCCACCCACCTTACTGTCATGGTGCTAGGAGCTTTTATTCTATACGGACACCGGATGGAGAATCGTCCGGTTAAGTACTGGGTACCCAGCAGTACCTAGGGTACCGAGTGCGGGTATCGAGCTGGGTACCTAGCAATGAGGTGATGGGTACCAGCAATGAGGTGACGTGGAGCATTTTTATTGGTCTCCGGATGCCCTACGCACTCCGCACAAAATAATAAATTTGGTGCTAGGGCTTGGAGCATCACGGTGGGGTTTGGAGTGCCATAGTACTTCACTCTCCATCTCTAGCCCGAGTTTGAAGCGCTGCACCACTCCATACAACACGGTGGAAGTATACGACTACATGAATAGAAAAAAAAAATTTTTTTGGGGACTTCGCCCCCACACCATTGAGCAAGAGGAGCGTTGCTCCCCTACGGGGAATTCAGGTCGAAGTTAACATTACAACCTAATCACCACAATCAGATTCCATACAAAACTAACATATAAAACTCATCCAAATTCAATTTGGATCTCAATACCCTTAAGTAAGTTTGTTTCCTTGATGCTAACCAATAGAACCATAAACTGGGCTAACTCCTTCGTATTTTTAATTTAATAAAAAATTAAAATAAATCTGATAATTCAAATTTATTCTGAAATAATTCTGAAATTCTAACAGATTTTTTGTTCTATTTTTCATCAGCTCCTCCACCTGAACAGAAATTTAAACTCCCAAACCTCACCGCCAAAAGGAGCAAACTGACGCGCTCCGGCGAAACCACCATCTCCTATAAGACGGCCCATAACGCTCCTTTCCCTTCCCCTCCTCTCTCTCTCTGCCATCACCACCATGAAGACTCTCCTTCCTGATCTCCTCCTCCTTCTCCTCCTATTCCTCTTCCTCTCCCCATCCTCCGCCACCACCGGCCGCCTCATCCTCGACTTCATCCTCCCAAAAATCGGCTCCGGCACCGCCCGCCCTTGGAACCTCTCCTTCCTCCCCGACGTTTCTACTTCCTCAAAACCTGGATCGAAGGATTCAGATCTAATATCCGCCCTCCCCGGTCAACCCAAAGGCGTTGTTGCCCGGCAGTACTCCGGCTACGTCCCCGTCGACGAGAAGGCTGGCCGGTTCTTCTTCTACTACTTCACCGAGTCCAAGAAGACTGTTAATGCTAGCGAAATTCCGATATTCATGTGGATTAATGGCGGGCCTGGTTGCTCCTCCGTAGGCTCTGGTGCTTTCCTTGAGCACGGTCCTCTGGTTGTGGCGCCAGGAGGGAAGGCTGTGGCAGAATCCTCTCATGCTTGGAATCAATGTTAGTAATTAATTCCTCGTTCAAATTTCCTTTGCATTTTTTAATATAATAATATATTTAATTGTGTTTTTTTATTAATATTAAAACATAGATAAAATTTTGGTAGAAAATATATTGATACCAATTTAATCAGAATAATTTTATTAATCATAAATTTACTTTAAAATTAATTTAGTAATTACTAATCATTTAGAGTCATATTAAAAAAACTGCAAAAATCATTTTGATTAAATTTGTGCTGGAATATTTTCATCCGAATTTTTTAATATAAATTTGGTATATTTCCAGGATAATTTTTTTTATATAATAGAAAATTTTAGATCAAAATATTTGATTAAATTTTGTTTTGTATAAATTTTATGATCATTAAATTTATTTCTAAATAAATATAGTTTTTAATTAATCTATCAAATTTTATATTATATACATCTTAAAATAATTTTAATGATCATAAAATTTATTTTGTTAAAATTTTCGTTATATGTGACCCAAAATTTGTTCTTATCCAACAAACTAACTTTGTTCGGGTAATAATTGTGAAGGTAATTTTTTTAAAAGGATCACCTTACATGTTTAATTAAGAAGAAGAAATGTAATTAAAGAAAATTTTAAAAAGTATCAAAATCTCAAAAGTCAAAACTCAATAAGTTTTAGCAAAAAATGCAAATCAGTTTTGGTTTTCTTTGAAATAGGAGTAATATTTAAGAAATTAATATAATAAAGTTTAAAATATTAAATATAATTTAATATGCTAACTAGAATTAATAATTTTTAATATTTTTAATACAACATAATATATTTTATAATTAAACAATTAAAATTAATTTTAAGATTTAATATGACATCATATATATTTATAAATAGATGAAAATTTAAGAGCAAATGGGTATTATAGCTAAATTAGCAAATGAAATGTAAATTTAATTAAATTTTACTAGTTTTATATAATTTTCATTACCCATTTAATCAGTAAATTTTATTAATTTTAATTAGCTTATTAAATTATATTTAACATTTTAAACTTTATTATATATATATTTTAAATATTATATATAATATTTATCAAATATTATATTAAATCATATTTTATATAAAAAATGCAAAACAGTTTTGAGTTTTCTTAGAAAATCTTTGATTATTTTCTGTTTTTTGAAGAAAATCAGAAACTGATTTGCATTTTCTGCTAAAATATGATCAATTTTACGATTTTGACCCTCTTTAAATTTCTTTTTAATTATGTTTCTTCATCTTATTTAAACATGTACAGTGATCTTTTAAAAAATTTCCCTAATGCTTGATGTGATCCGTAGTTGCTCATGTCCTATACGTGGACTCCCCCGTCGGTACCGGCTTCTCCTACTCCGACACTCCCTCCGACTATCAGAACTACAACGACGCCACAGTAGCCGCCGACAACCTCCGTTTCTTAGTCAACTGGCTCGCCCGCTTCCCCGAATATGCCGCCCGGAAAGTCTACCTCGGCGGCGAGGGTTACGCTGGCAACTACATCCCCCAACTCGCCCAACTCATCCACAACCGCAATCGCGCAGGAAAATATCCTGCCATCAATCTCAAAGGCCTCATCGTAAGCATCTCCCTGCCCTACGAAGTTATACACACAAGGTGTTTGATGATTTACCCCTGTTGTTTTTTACTTTCTGCAGCTGCAAAACGTGATTTTGGATGCTGATGAGGACCGGTGGGGATTTTTCGATCATCTGTGGAGCCATGGTATGCTTTCGCAGAGGATGTATGATAATATAGAGAAATATTGCATAAAGAATTCGACGAGGAAGGGTTGCATTGCTGTGGCACAGAGAACAGGAAGGGTTGTTGCTCCGCTTTATATGTTTGATCTCACTGCAAAAATTTGCAGGTTATCAGAAATCACAACGCCAAGATTGCCTGTAAGGAGTTTTGGAAGTAAATCATGGTGTTTTTTGCTTGCCTGTTTGGCTTAATTTGTTGTTTTGTTCAGGTTGATGAGTATTATGAATGTCAAGAAGAGGATGTTGCTGCCTATCTCGGATTGCCAGAGGTTCAGCGAGCTCTACATGTGAATCCGTCGAAGGCGCCAAAGAAGTGGATTCAATGCAACAGGTAATGTTTAGGGATTGTTTGGTGCAATGTTATTTTGGCTTTGTTTGGAACCACTTTTCAACTATTTTGGTTGTGAAAAATAATGTGTTTTTTGGTTGTCTTAAAAAACTATTTTTGAAAAAATATTTTTGAAACTATAATTGATCAGAAAGAGCTTTTAAAAACAAAAAACAGAAAAACTTAAACTACCCAAAAAAAGTCTTAGATGATTATGCTATTCAGATAGGAGAAAGAGTATTGTCTATCAGATGCAATGTATTTGATTTATTGTTATCTTACTTAAATGTTGTAAAGTTATATAAAAAGATCAAAGGTGATTTTGATCTTTTATTTTTTTATTTATATTTTAGTCATTTAGTTTAGTTAGAGATCATGATTCAAGATGTCCATAGCTTTTTATGATTTTAGATGTCATCAAAAATTGGACATGAATGTTATTTATTAAATTGCTATTTTAAAAATAAGAGAAAAAAATATGAAAAAGTATCATTTTATATTTATGGTAGAGGTGTCAAAATGGGTCAACGGGTCGGGTTCAGGTCTGATCTGAAATTGTCCTAAATCAAGTCACCCAAACTCGACCCGTTTAATAAATGAGTCAAAATTGTGGATTTGAACTCAACCCGCTAGCAACCCAAACCCAACTTGATAACTCATTTTAATTCAAAAAATATTTATTAACTTTTTAACCATAGATTTTAACTTAATTGATTAAAAATAAAAAATTATTCCAACAAATAAAATAATTTAATGAGAAAAAATTAAACGTTTCATTTTCGAATTAAAATTAGGATAGCAAGTCAACACGAACTCGACTCGTTTATTAAACGGGCCAATCCAAATCCAGATTTTTCAGGGTTGTCGCAAGTTGGGTCATTTATTGCCACTCCTACTTTATAGATTGCAAAGAGATCTTTCAAGTTATTTAACTATAATTGATAGTTTAATAGCATTTAGTCTAAGTGACATTGAATTTTAATTTGGAGTGAATCAAACAACCATTACTTTACCAACTAAGGTTTTCTTTAGTTCCATTTCTTTCTATTTAACTCTTCGAAAAGCAATTTTGGTTACTACCTTAAAAGTTTATTATTTTACCAGAGCACTTTCTGTATGAGTATGGATTGAGCATATGAACCGAGTTATGAAAAATCCTTTTATAACCCAACTCAAACCGCTTGTTTTAATCCATTCATTTCATTCATTTGTGATTATAATTTCTTTATATTATTTAAATCCTTGTGATTGTTGGGTTGAGCGATTCTGATTGTATGATAGCACAATTGTACCAAATGGAGCTTACTATTTGATTGTTTTGCAGCAATGTAGCTAAAGCCTATGGAGAGATCACAAACTCAACATTGCCTATCTTGAAGAACCTTCTCTCAAACAACATTTCAGTCCTTGTTTACAGGCAAGTTCATAATACACAACTGGAAGAGTAATTCTGTTCCTTTCTCCTAACTAATTATGAGCTCATGGCTTCAGCGGCGATGCCAACTCTGTAATTCCACCGATGTCGTCGAGGTTATCGATCAGGAAGTTAAATTTGTCAAAGACAGTCCCTTGGCACGGATGGTACCCGTCAAAGATCGATGTAATGGAAGCTGATGATCTCTCTGTTATTGTAATTTGAAGATGATTAAGATCTTTTTGGTTCATTGTTAGTAAAAATTTCATCTTTTTTGCAGCTTGGAGGATATTCTGAAGGGTACAGTGAAGGCCTGAATTATGCAACGGTGAGAGGAGCTGGACATTTTGTTGCTAAGACGAAGGGAACACAGCTGCAGTTTCTTTTGGGAGTTCACTTGAATGGTACCTTGGCCAACTCAACAATCCCGGCTGTTGTGTGATTAGAGAGAAGTTTCGGTACTTTTTAATGAATTATAATGTTGAGGGAGAAGAGTAGTAGATACTTAATTTTCTCTCTAAATGTCTGTATTTTTGTGTTATAAATAAATATATACATATGATTTTAAGAGTTTTTTAGCCATGTTTAGTTGCAAAAACAAGTAATCATTATGGGATTTTTTTTTTAAATGGTTGGAATTTATTTTTGGATTTGGGTTTAAGTGTTTATAAGGGTGTCTCCAAAAGAAAAAATTATTTTCCACTCCAAAATGCAGTAATTCATCTCCAATCGAATATCATTTTCTCTCTTCTTTTGCACGCTTTCTGCTAAGGTAACAATTTTCTCCTCCTTCGTGCGCTTTTTCGTCAAATCACTTAGCCCAATTTTTTTGCGTTAGGTGAATAGTCCGACGTCAATATTGACGTCGCACTGTTTACCTGCCGAACTTTGGTAAGTAATTTTGAGTTCGAATGGCCGATGAGATACAGTGGTATGTAGTTCGGTTAGAGATGATCTAAAAATGGGATTTCTAAATTTGAATCATGTAAGCCAGCATGCACATTATTTCATGATAGACTCTATACGCAGCCAAATAGATGAATTAAAAAAATATGGTTTAGCCTTGTTTGGAACAGCTTTCTTGTTGTTTTTTAAAACAACTTTTTAGTACGATAATTTTTGAACTAAAAATTTTTGTACTAAAAAGTAATAAGAAAGTTATCCCAAATGAAGTCTTAATGAAGCCGATTTCCCTTGCCTTGGTTGAGCACTGATGAGTTGTCATATTGGGGTGTTTTGAGTAAATTTATCAGTTGGTTTTTAGGTCCCGTAGATTGGCGAGTTGGTTTGAGTATCGCATGTTGTTTTAATTTTGGATTGATTAGTACTAGCTAGTAAGTTCTCTATGCTATGAGTGGCTTTTTTTTTTAATTGAATTCATATTTGATGATGTTTAGTTGCTAGTATGGTACGGTTCAATTGACTTGTGAGATCGATAATGGGGCATCAAATTATTTTAAAATTTTGAATGCTTATAATCAAATCGAACATGACGATAGTATTTTGATGAGCCCAAGTTTAATTAAGGCTTTGTTTGGGGCAGCTTTCTTATTGCTTCTTAAAGCAGCTTCCTAGTAAAATAAATAAATTTTTTGTACTAAGAAACTGTTTTAAGAAGCAGAAAGAAAGCCGTCCCAAACGAAACCTAATTTTGACATCATTTTAAGTATCTAAATGTTGGGAAAAAGTTTTATGATCAAGAGAATTGGGGTTTATTTGGATCAACTTTCCACTGATTGACTTTTCACGTAGCAATCATAATTTTGTTTGACTAATATTTTTTTATTATTTTCTCATATATATCTAATTTTTATAACCAAAATAGTTAAGTTACTTTCTTCATAACTAATTTTATAAAAAAAAATTGCAGTTGTAACATCTCCAATATGGGTCAGGCAATTGAGTGTTCTGGGAATTTTGCTAGATCGATTAAGATCAGATTATTTAAAATATAAATAAACCTTACTTCTCTACATAAAGGGGTATTTGGATTAGGGAGGATGAGTAAGCTCATAGTTTTCCTAGAGTTTTACTTGACACTTGTTGTAAGATCATCACCAGTGAATCATTGCCATTACACTAAATTTTTGCATTCCTTTTTTAGCAAATCAAACTACATTTGAATTAATTTTACTTCAAGTCAAACATAAAAAATTAAACCCCTAAATTTACAATTATATATATATATATATATATATATATATAGTATATATATTATATATATATATATATATATATAATAATAATATATAATTTACTTTACATTATATTTTCTTTGTATTGAATTTGGCAAAAATAAGCTATCCTAGGGCATCTCCAATAAAACAAAACTCAATTTTTACTCTAAAATACAATAATACACCAAAATACAGTAACTTGTTTTACAGCCAAAATCCTATTCTAACATCAAAAAAAGAATATCCTATTATATCTTTCTCATATTTATTTTAGTATTTAATCATATATTTATATTTATCATTTTTTAAATTAAAACTATTATAATTTTAAAAACATATATATTTATTGCTCAATAAAATAATTTGAAAATAAATAATGTCCTAAAAAATAATGTGTTTCTAAATTTTTATTTCTTAATTATTAACAAATGAAATTCTACACTTAAAAATTAAATTTAATTAACCTTTTTATTTAATAAAATAAATAATATAGCGGATCGTACGTTGACGCCATATTCGACCAGCACCTGCATTAAGAAATATTCTATTGCGGACGCCTCATGAAGCTGTCGGAGACATTCAGACTATAGCATCTTCGCATCTCGCGTCTCCGCACATAATAATTTCACCACCTCCATTAGGCTTTTTTTTTTTTGGCGTTCTAGTGGAGCAATCGAGCGACCCCATAGCTGTTTGAAGATGCACGCATAGTGTTGAGATCTGTCTAAATCAAATAAACGAATTTTTAAAGTCCCCAAAAGAGTTTATCAAATGGAACCAAACAATCCTTTGACAAAAGAAAGTCGACATCAAAGATAAATAATGCAATTGCAAAGAAGGAAAAAATTCTGAATTAAAAAGTGGACAAAGAAGAAAACTTAGTAAAATTAACACAGATTACAGTAACAGAGGTTATTACAAAAACTCAACCTCCCTCACACCCAATTCTCCAAAACAACGTCAATGGAGAAAACTCCATAACATAAAAGCAGAAAAACTCAACAGTATATCAAACACTCTGCTGAATTAACATACTTTACAGCAAACTTACACTATATAACAGAAGTAAAAGGGAAGAAAATTAAAATTCCTGACGTTCTGAAGCCCGCACGATTAAAAAAGACATGGGGAGGACTAAATTCTTTCTGCTGCATTAAAAGTTGCGACAGTCTGAAGCCATGAATCATTCAAGGTTGTGTGGTTTACGTAGGAGAAGTTCCTTTGATCAGATCAGAAGCAGAGGCTGAATCCTCTCTGCTGTCCTGCTTTGCCTCCTCCTCTTGCTGGCTGCTTCCTATGAAGAAAGAGAGAATATCTTTCATCATCTTGATCTTGATTTGGCCTCTCTTGGGAGAAGGATTTCCTCTTCCTTTCTTCTTCCGAAGCTCTTCCGAAGCTTGGTAAGTGGACATTTGAGGAAGGAAAGAGGTTCAGAGAGTTGGGAAGGGAGGAGGAAGAGATGGGTGTTGGAGTATAAAGATTGGTATTTAAAGGACGAATAGTGTTTCTTTCATTAAATTTTAAATTTAAATGCCTCATATGCTGCGAAATAAGCGAGAAGAGCAGAAAAAAATAAATAAAAACTTAGCTCACATCGGAATTTGACTACAAATCAAGAGATTTTGGATTCAAGCTTTGCTTATGTGATGTGTATATGAATTTGACTTAATTAGCCTAGATACCCAAAAAAAAAAAGAAAAAAATAAAAGAAAACCAATCATAAAAGCATGGAATTTGGTACAAATTCTTAATTCTTCAAATGGAAATATAAGGCTATGCCCTACAACTTCTAAAAAGAGCTTTTTGCCACCTTTTTAACCATTCTAATTACCTTAACTTAAAAATTCTACTCTGAAATGAATATGCATAATATGTTCTCTTCATAGTGTAAAAATTAAGCTTGAAAAATTTAGCACCACATGCATAAGCATTCGAAATTCTCGATGTAAGATTATAGATTGATCAAAGAAGAACTAAAAAATTTAATCAACTAAAAACGACACTAAGAGTAAGCTTCTTTTGGAACAATTTTTTGTCACTGTATTTTTGTTATTTAAAAAACTATACTAAAAAAACTATCCTAGAAAGCAGTAAGAAAAATGTCCTAAACGAAACTTAATTTATTTAAAAGCGAAAAGTTAGAAAAGAGAGAGATATATCTTAACATAAAAGCTATTTTTAGTCACAAATATAACAAATGTTGAGTTCATTGCACTTCAAATGCGGGTCCACGTTAAGAAATTAGATTTTATTTGGGACGGCTTTTTTATTGCTTATTAAAACAGCTTTTTAATATAAATGTTAAAATTTATGTACTAAAAAATTTATCCTAAAAAAACTGTAAAAAAAAAAAAAGAAAGCCTCTTGTGCTATAAGAGAAAATCCCATGCACTTTCTCTCATTGTAATACAGCTCTTACAATTGGGTCCCACTCCAATAGACCTCTCAAATGGACAGCAAATTTTCCTGCGCTATGCTCATCCATTGATACGAAATTAATTAAAAAATTAAAAAAAATCTAAAATTAGGTGGTTAGTTTCCGAGTAAGACCGAGCAAGTAGCAGATATTGCTTCCTATGCAAGCTTTCATCTGGTCGGTTCTTCAAATCCCGCAGAAGAATATTAAGATTTAGGGTTTTTAATGCTTTGAGATTAGTGATTCAAGATTATTCCAACTTCAAAGTATGACTAGGAAAGAAATTAGCTTGAGAACTTTCTCCGTACGTAGCTAGCATGAGAATTTTTTTGGATGGCTTGGCTTGGTTTATTAAAATAATATTATATAAAAAAATAGATTAGAATATAATTGATAAAGGACGAATAGTGTTTCTTTCATTAAATTTTAAATTTAAATGCCTCATATGCTGCGAAATAAGCGAGAAGAGCAGAAAAAAATAAATAAAAACTTAGCTCACCTCGGTCTACTGGTTGGAAATTTGACTACTAATCAAGAGATTTTGGATTCAAGCTTTGCTTATGTGATGTATATGAATTTGACTTAAGTAGTCTAAATAACCCAAAAAAAACAAAAAAATTAACCATTCTAATTACCTTAACTTAAAAATTCTACTCTGAAATGAATATGCATAATATGTTCTCTTCATAGCGTAAAAATTAAGCTTGAAAAATTTAGCACCACATGCATAAGCATTCAAAATTCTCGATGTAAGATTATAGATTGATCAAAGAACAACTAAAAAATTTAATCAACTAAAAACAACACTAAGAGTAAGCTTCTTTTGGAACAATTTTTTGTCGCTGTATTTTTTTTTTATTTAAAAAAAAGTATACTTAAAAAACTATTGTAGAAAACAGTAATAAAAATATCCTAAACGGAACTTAATTTATTTAAAAGCGAAAAGTTAGAACAGAGAGAGATATCTTAACATAAAAGCTATTTTTAGTCACAAATATAACAAATGTTGAGCTCATTGCACTTCAAATGCCGGTGAAATTAGGTTTTATTTGGGATAATTTTTTTATTGCTTATTAAAGCAGATTTTTAATATAAATGTTAAAATTTATGTACTAAAAAATTTATCCTAAAAAAACTGTAAAAAAAAAAAAAGAAAGCCTCTTGTGCTATAAGAGAAAATCCCATGCACTTTCTCTCATTGTAATACAGCTCTTACAATTGGGTCCCACTCCAATAGACCTCTCAAATGGACAGCAAATTTTTCTACGCAATGCTCATTCATTGATACGAAATTAATTAAAAAAAAACAAAAGAAAAATCTAAAATTAGGTGGTTAGTTTCCGAGTAAGACCGAGCAAGTAGCTGATATTGCTTCCTATGCAAGCTTTCATCTGGTCGGTTCTTCAAATCCCGCAGAAGAATATTAAGATTTAGGGTTTTTAATGCTTTGAGATTAGTGATTCAAGATTATTCCAACTTCAAAGTATGACTAGGAAAGAAATTAGCTTGAGAACTTTCTCCGTACGTAGCTAGCATGAGAATTTTTTTGGATGGCTTGGCTTGGTTTATTAAAATAATATTATATAAAAAAATAGATTAGAATATAATTGACAAGTCTTAAAATTTTGCTTAATTTAGCACGGATCTAAAAATAATATTTGAATTAAAAATTTTCAAAATTAGATTCATGATCACTTAGTCGAAATAAATGTTTCGATGAGACGAACCTATCGGCGCTACGAATGGTCTTATCCGACTCCAAATGAGCTCAAATAAGATACTTGAATCATATTTTAAATTTTATGAGAATAAATTGATGGACCAATTGACTTCGATTACAGTATGCTTATAGCCAAACAAAGTGGTCTGACCAGCAAAACTAACGATCCAATATCACTTGACTATGACGTCATAATGACATTCAAATGTTTGATAAATAATCTATGATGAGAATCAGTACAGACTGTACGATAGTTTTTTTAGATTCTAGACAAAATTATCAAAATGTCATCTTAAGATAGCTATAAGTTGGGACTCATTCTCAATACAAAAGGTTGTTTTAGAGCTAAGATAACTATACAGCTCTCTTATATTTTGGCAATCAACACCGACAACCACCACCAACAAATGTTGTCATCATCTCTAAACTCCTATCAAGATCTAACTTTATTGTTGGGTTTTTAACTATCTGTCAGTGAACATCTGAAGTATATAATCCTTACAACAGAAATCAATCTATTGTTCTTAGTTATAAATAATCTTCAGTTCTTCATCTGTGAGGAAATAAGTATTCTTATATCTCCAACTCTTTAGTTGATTATTGCAATGAGACCTCTTTCTAATTTTTTTACTGACGCAAAGATGAAAGCACATACTCTATAGTTGTAAATTTTCTAACACTTCACAGTATTTATTTGTTGTGGGCTAGAATATTCGCAGTGTCAAAATGAGAAAAATCTTTCGTCTTAGCGTTCCACGAGTATCCATCACATATTAGAGAAAAATGAAACGCCTATTTTTTTACGTGAAAAACTATGAAGGAAAAAACACGAGACCACCGCCAATTGAACTTATTTCATTAGTATTTGAAAATATATTACAAATGATTGGTTCGTTCTTAAAATTGAGGACGATTAGATTACAATAGTCAATCGTTGGGTTGAAATCTAGCAACGAACAAAGATTGGATAGAAGTTTGATAGTGTTCGGTAGTCGAGCAAAAATTTGATTTTAATTTGTGGTTGGGCTAAAGTCCGGCAACAGTTAGTGATCTGGCAAAAGTTTGGCGACAATTGATGGCCGGGCAAAAGTCTGATGATGGTCAGTGGACGAGCTATGGTTAAGGAGTCTAGTGACAAGAGAACTCTTATTCTCTCTCTCTCTCTCTCTCTCTCTCTCTCTCTCTCTCTCTCTCTCTCTCTCATCTTCCTTGCTTCTTCCCCCCTAAATGGAGAATGATGGGTCTATATTTTTTTTGTGAGTGACGTGACCAGTAAATAGAGAGAATATCAAAGACATGTTTGGATTGTTTTGAATGGACGGCCGATATCGACTCCCTTGATCATAGATTGCTTATTGAGTATTTGAGTGTCTTAATGATATTAGAATTCAACGATCTTGGGCTCGTTGGATTCGTCTCGTCGAGCCGTTGGATTCGTCTATAAGAATGTCATGTTTGGAAACCATTTTATCATCCAATTTATGGTTTGAACATTTCAAATGTGCTTTGGGTCTTTGACTTGGATTCATTTGGGCTCGGATTAGGTCAAATTTGGTGTGGTTAGGTTCATCTTTTCAACATGTTCATTTCATATAGGCACGAATCTCATATTGTTGAAATCAAAGTTCAGAAGGTCTCGAATTTAATTTTAGAAGTTTCTAGCTAAAAATTATCTTGAGATTCGTGCCCGATCAAGATAAATTTTTGATGTTATATAATTATTAAATATATTTAAAATATTTTTATTTAATTTAGTTTTAAAAATATTTAATGTATGAATAATCTATTTATTAATTTATCACTCATTTCAAAAGCAAATAATTTTTTTTTGAAAATAATAACCTTGATAAAATATTCTCGTCTAATTTTTTTATAAGACTTTTAGTCAAATTTTTATTTTATTTAATAAAAAAATAATCCTAATATTATTTAAATAAAATTCCTATCAATTATCTCTTTATTTATTTATTAGTTTTATTTGGCAATTCAGCTTTTGTGTTCGCCAAAGGAAATCGGAACTTCTCCAGTATTTTGCTTACGTAAGCTATGTACTATCTGAGCATCACTAATTTGACGTCATTGTACTGCTGGCTGGACTCCGCCAATTTAAATTATAAACCGCGTTGATTTCTCTTATTATTAAATTCAATAAATATTTTATTCTAGATGAGTTATAAACTTTTTTTCAAAAAATAAATCATAAATATATTTCCTTAAATATTATATTATGATACATATGATGCAAAATTTTAAGCTAAATAAATTAATTTATTATTTTTTTGTTGATATTTAGATCAATTAAGTAAAACTCACACATCACATAGACAAATTTTGAACTCAAAACCTCTTGGTTGATAGTCAAATCTCCCAGTCAGCAGATCAAGATGATTTACATATACTAAGTAATCATGTTAGAAGAATTTAGCACTTTCTCGTGTGAGCTAGTTGGCGTAGTGAATTGCAGGTTGTCATGGTACACGTGGCACCTAATTTATTAAATGCTAATTTTCGTTAAAATTTTAATTATACTTTCTTAGCTTTTCCCTCATAATAAAAATTAAGAAGAAAGTTGGCCAAATAAAGTATTTTACCCACCGAGGCATAGGGTGGTTGGTAAGGAGCACGATTGGAAACCCCTCATCCCGGGTTCGAATCTCCTCTACTACGACCTCGCCTCTTCAATGGGGCAAAGCAAGTGTGGGTCCGATGCCGGTGGGTGACCCGGTAGGTTCTACCGAGGAATTAGTTACACCTACAAATACTTCCATTGGAGTGGTAAAAGCTAGATACCCCGTTCCAAAAAAAAATCCAATTAAAAAAAAATCAGAAACTTTATAAATCTCTAATTTTATCATGAACGAATGATTTAAAAAATAAAAATAATAACGTGATCATCGGATGAGCAGATCTATCCCATAGCAGAGAATTATTATATGGTATTTTTTATTCTTGTTGATCAAGTGATAATGATAAGCTACCGGTCGTCGGGTTACTCATTGGACGATTTAGGTCAACCTGAAAAGCCCATCAACTAGCTGGGCATTTTCTTTTCTTTTTTGTCGATTACTTTGATCCATATGGAAAATCAGTCCAGCTGAGAGAATCATTTTTTTTCTATATGCAATTTAAACTAGTTTGAATTAATTTTCTAAATCCATATTATTTATTAATAATAAATGAGAAAATATACTGGTTAATTTTCCTTTGCGACAACTTTCTTATTATTTTTTAAAACAAATTTTTAAATAAAAAAAAATTTAAGGGTAAGAAAAAAGAGTAAGAAAGTTGTACCAAACGAAGTTTAAGTGACGACTTTTTTATTATTTTTAAAACAAAGTTTTAGTAGTACTAAAATTCTATTTAAAGAAGTAATAAAAAAAGTTATCCCAAACAGAGCCTAAGACTCTATTTGAAACGTCTTTCTTACTGCTTCTAAAAACTAAAAAACTGTTTTAAGAAGTAGTAAGAAAGTTGTACCAAACAAAATCAAACACTAAACTATAAAGTAAAATCAATATTAAGTATGTGGCGGAATTGCTCATCTAGTAATTTATTTGGCCTTACTTTATCCCATCATTATCTGCGTTGAAGGAATATTAATATTGTATATGCTCTAATACCAAAATGACATGTAGTAAGATATTAAATTTTTTTTTTTTTTTTAAAGCAAGCTTTTTTATAATGACATGTAGTAAGATATTAAATCTTAAATTTTCATGAAGACCCGTCAAATAATACTTTCATTAAAGAAAATTCATCAAATAGACAATATTGAACAACTACATAAAACAATAAAAGGGCAAACTTAAACCACTATTTACAAATATAACTTACATATCCAATGATACAATTAACATAAGGTTTTCATAAATATCAGCAAAACCGGTCGTCATTGTCACCAATATCATCGTCTTGGTTGCAATATTGTCATTCCTTTTAGCAGAAACAGAGCCACAATCGTCGCTGGCGATCACCTCCATCATTTTCTTTATTCTTGGAGATATTATGTGGTCTCAATCCTAATAAAGTTTTAAATATAAGTATCTTAATCTGACCTCTTTTTGATGGCAGTGGTGGCTTCTTCTTCATTCTCTTAGTATCCTTATGGTCTCCACTCATTGCTATACAATTAGCAGTGAAGCACTCTACCTTGAAAAGAGGAAAAAAAATTAATTTGATATAGTTACATGAAAGGAGTAAGAGAATAGGCATATTTATAGCCCAATGGCTATGTGGCAATTTTAAAATATTTAAATATGAGATATAAAGCATAGAAAATGGCCAAAGGAATTGAGGATGAGCTGTAATGCTCATTTGATTTTATTTATTTATTTAAATAAATGCTTTATTTCTTAAATAAATTATTTACAAAATTTATTCTCAACTTTCAAATTTATGTGAACTACAAATATTTGAGACTAAAAAGTTATATATGTTTTTTTATTTAGAAAAAATTATTAATATTTTTTTCTTAATTTTATGCTAGCAAAAAATTCAAAAAAATAATATATTTTGAATTAAAATTTATCAAATAAATCTCAAATTTTTTTTGTACTAGATTTGTTCAAGCAAACAAATATGAAAAAAAATTTTGAAATCTCAACCGTAGATGGCCAAATTTGCAGTCATCAAGTGTGGTCGAGGTCAACGGTCAACGTATTACCTTGCCGTCCTTCTGGAAGACTGGAACTCTAAAATAATATGAGATGCCTTCACTTAGTCTAAGTGTGGTCGGTGTCAACGGTCAACGTATTACCTTGCCGTCCTTCTGGAAGACTGGAACTCTAAAATAATATGAGATGCCTTCACTTAGTCTTTCATTTTTAGTGGCAGATTTGGAGTAAAATCTAATTTATTTCAATCTTATTTCAGATCCGCGTACATATTCTCTTATGATAGTTTTAAGAACTTTTCAGCATTCCATTTTGATAACATTTTTAAATAAATTGTATGTAATTTAATTAGATAGATTGGAAAATAAATAAAAAGCAATAATAATATCCTAAATTTATCACATATCTATATTTTGAACTATAATTGATAGGTCACCAAATATCAATCTTGGTCGTGCACGAATCTCAAGGCGTATTCAAGTTGAAAATTTTTAAAATTAAATTCATGATAGTTTGAACTCCAATTTTAGCAAACTTATAGTCAAATTGAATGTCTCGAAGAGACGAACCTAACAACACTAAAATAGGTCAAATCCAAGCCTAAATGGGTTCGAATTAAGAGTCTAAAGCATATTCAAAAAGTTTAAAGCATTAATTGGATGACAAAATGATATCAAAATATGACATGCTTATAATAGAATTGAGCACCTCGGTGAGACCAATCTAACGAGCCCAATATCGTTGAATTTTGACATCATTAAGGCACATAAACACTTGAAAAATGTTCTATGAACTAGGAAATCAATACAAGTAATCTGATGGAGCACTGTGAATCTGCACCGGATCTTCTCTATATTTACGGGATGTGCCACTCACGAAAATCTATAAATAAACCCACAATCTTTATATGAGGAGATACCTTTGGCTAAATATTGGAGAGAGAGAGAGAGTTTTGAAGCTTCAAGAGCTCCATCACCATCGTCGGCGAACCTACATTGATCATTGTCCCCGGACCACCGCTTGGCTGAAAATCGTTGTTGGACTTCCATCCAGCCGTCGACCTCAGCCGGACTTTCACCAAGTCGTCGACCGCCACTAAACTTCCACCCGGGCGTAGACCACCGCGGGACGTTCTCCCGCAGCCAACCATTGTTGGTCCTATGCCGGGATGCTAAGTACAGTGCTTTTGACCATCATCTCCTATCAACTACAGTCCCTCGGACCACCGTTGCCCGTCGATTACAATCCATTTGACTTCTGTTGCCCACCGACTATGGTAAACCTTCGTGCATCGCTGACTACAATCCCTGCGACTACCATCGCCGGTCGATACGGTCCCTACAACAATTCATCCAACCAAAGTCGCCTGACGACCATGGCCCATCTTACCATCGTTGCCCGCCAACAACAATCACTCCGACCTATGACGTCCGCTAACTACAGTCCATCTAACTAATTTTTCCCATCGGCTACAATCCTTTGACTTTGTCACCTACCAACTACAGTTCCTCTTACTACCATCACCTGCCAATTACGCTCCTTTCAACCTCCATTGTCGACCAAATACGGTCTATCCGGACATTGTTTCCTGTAGACAACTATTTGTCCGACCACCGTTGCATATGGACTACTGTCCGTCAGACCACCGTTGTATGTCGATTACGATCCCCACGACTATGGTCACTCCGACCACAGTCGTCTGCCAACTACAGTCCCTTCGACCTCCGTCGCCCGTCGACAAACGGTCCTTTTAATTACCTTCATCGCTCGCCGATTACAATCCCTCCAAACTTTTTCATCCTGCCCACCAAATGAACATGTAAAATTTCTCTTAAGAATGGCTCCCTTATCATTGAATTCTTTCAACCCTAACTATATAATGTGCTTTATATGATACATTGAGCTGGCCTTTCCCCTGATGAAGAGAGCCATTTGTAAGCAACTACAAACACTAGTGGAATCATTTCAATTGGGTAGGCCCTGTGATTTTTTCCATTTTTAGGATTTTTCACGTTAAAATCTTGTTGCCTCTTATGGCTTTTGCACACCTTTCTTTTATTTGTATCTATGTTGGATATTCGTTCAAAGCAAAGACATTAAGCTCTTTATCTTTCTACCTTCATGAATGTTCCAATCTGCAACAATAATTTTATTTAAAATTATATTTTTTTTAATGAAGATGAGTTAGTTAAAATACATATTAAGACATTTTGCTAGTTTTTTAAATTAATTTCATAGTAAAAGAAAATGATTTGTAAAGGCTTGAATGGGTCTATTAATCCACATTTTGAAATAATAAAGTATAATCATAAAAAAATATTAAAAAATATATTTTAATACATCACACTAAAAAAAATAGCAACATATTTCAATTAACAAAATTAATCAAAATGATCATCAAATTTTTTATATAAATCCAATAGATAATAATTTTTTTTTTATTTATCTTAAAATAAATTTAATTTTTTATTAATTAACATAATTTTTTTTCTATTCCATAATCAAATTTATTAAATTTGATCAAATATTATTCCTCAACATTTCACCATCAAATTGCTGTTTCACAGCTGGTTCCAGCTTATGAGATAAACTGACCTTAATTTCATTCAATTTTTAAAAAGCAAAAGTTGTGACTTGTGAGTCGTGCTTTGTTGAAAATAATAAAAAAATTAAAAAAAGTAAAATAAAATGCCAGCTGGAGCTTACAAGGATCAAGGATGCCGACATAAGAAGGTTCTATTTCCTTCCGGAGGAATGTTCTATAGACTGATAAATTTAGACCAAATTCAAGTCTAATGAAATTAAAATGATATTTCATCTTTATTGTATCTTCACATCTCACATATTTTTTTTCCACAGCATTTACTACTGGCATTTTAAAAATCGCTGCTATAGAGATCTTTTAGCGACCGTTTAAACCGCCTGTTGTGATGGCCGTTCAAACCGCCTCTAATAGAGGATAAATTATTATGTGCGGACGTCGAACGCAACTCTACATCCAGAGACCAATCAGAATAAATCACATCAGCAATATCGAGCGGTACCAAGCTGCGATACCGATGTGACTCATTTTGTTGATCTCCGGATTACGTTCGGCGCCTGCTGCGATACCATGGACATCCCTTGCTTGCCAACCATTGATGTCTATGCCCAAGTTAATGGCCATTTAGTATCCTAAGTTTTCAAAATAATGGTCAAGCTAACCATTCATTATTACCTAGTGATAATTTAAACACCACAATATATATCATTCATACTTCATACATATTACATTATATTGATATTTTCTTCAATTATGAGAAAGTACAATTCAATTCAAACTTCTAGAATCATTTCAACTACAATAAACTCAACAACTTATCGTCTTCTATAAATTTTCACATGAAATCTCATTTATATTCGTAGTTTATCAACTTCTCTAAGAGTATCCAAAATTTCAATTTAATATAATGAACAATAATTCCTCTCTATATAATAATTATGTCAACGCTTGTAATTCATAATTTATAGCATTCTAAATTGTTATTATTTAAGCTGAAAAAAAAAAGAATTAAATCATAAACACAGACAAATATTCTTGAAACTCTCATACGAAAATATTGTATTTATAATTTTAAAAATATTTAAAATATAAACAATAACAAGTGTGTTACTTTTAAGTTTTAACTATTTTTAAATAATTTAAAAAAATAATTAAAAGTAAACATTATAACTGACAATCAAAATATAAATCTTGAAGCTCTTACTGGGCCCAAATCGGGACGAACTTAAATCTATAGCTGTACAATAAGCCTGGCCCTACTATACGAAGCTTATTAGCTTAGAGGCTGGGGTTCGTGGGGCTTTGGCCGTAGTGTATTTTAGTTTAAATAGAAAAGTTTTAAAAATGGAGTATTTCGCCATATGAAAAATAAATTTAATTAAATTCTGAGTAGCTTGAAATTAATCTTTATTATATGCTAGAAAATTTATAACAGTAAAATTGGTGTAATATCTAACTATTGATGAAAATCCAGCACAAAAAAGTTATAGGAAATCAAAATAAAAAGAGGGAAAAAATCATTGACTCAGTTGTAATAATTCACTATAAAATATGAGAAACAAAATTTTCCATTTATTGTAGTTGGAGAATATGTGATTAGTTTTTGTTTATAGGAATTAAATTATTTATGAGTTCGCAAGTAGACTGTTAAAATCCAATAAAAATCTTAAATATTGATAAAAGTTAGGTGATTGTCGTTTGTGGTTAGCTGCAATAATAGTTGAATAAGGCAACAGAGTTCTTTAATTCTCTCAGCTTTTGAACATCGATCTTTTGTAAAAAAATCGGAGCGCATTTATAGGCTTTTTGAGATGAGCATTTTGATAAATTTGATCATAATCCAAAACATTATCATACAGTCTATCTGGATCTTCTTGATCATAACTCATTTATTAAACATTTTGAACACCATAATGATGTCATAATCGCATGATCTTAGGCTCATTATACTCATCTCATTGAGCCACTTGATTTGACTATAAACATGCTTTAATTAAAGGTTGTTTGATCCATCATTTATGTTCAAAAGTTTTTAGGCATCATCAAGTGAGCTCATTTGAGTCTTATCGGACCATCTATAGTGTTGATAGATTTTTCTCATCGAGACATTCAGTTCTATTATAAATTTGCTCAAATTAAAGTTCAGATGATTTTGAATTTAATTTCATAAATTTATAATTTAAATATTATCTCCATAAATTATGTGAATATTTGAAGACGTCTCAAATATTTAATTTTTTTTTTATGTATTATAAAATGGTCCATCACCATTGAGCATCTTTCCTACTATAATTTAAATTTTGTGGATATTTGTTGCATCTCTTTGATATCTTCTGGTGGGCACTGAGAAATAATAATGGCTCAACCCAGCTCTGATTTGCTCACATGTCTCTTAAATGTATATAATATGCAGATTTTACCAACTATAAAAGGAGCTAAACCGAATTCCTCCAAGAGGCTACGCAATTGTTGGGATTATGTAATAATTTTATTCTTTATTTGAGATAATTTTTTAATTATTTTCTAAAATAATTTTTTAATTATTTTCTAAAATAATTTTTTAATATAATATTTTATAAAAACAATGAACTTTTATAATAAGTTTTTTTTTTTAAATAATAATAAAATTGACCAAAACAAAACAGTTTTCATAGGTTCTCAACCTAATATTCTTTTTCCTCCCTTTTGATAGGTCTTTCTCCATTGCTTTGTGAGCTACATTGATAAATTGTATTAAACCAGTAGATAATCTAATAGGGGTGTCAATTTTTAACACGACCCGAAACCCGACCCGAATCCGACCCGAAAAAATTCGGGTTAGGATCAACCCGGACCCGAAACGTGTCGGGTTCGAATTCAACAAATCAACCCGTTTTAAAAATCGGGTCGGGTTCGGGATGACCCAACAACCCAAAAATGACACGAACTCCTATTTGACTCAGAAACCCGAGATTGGCCCATTTTTTACTCGATTTTGACTTGAAAATCGAAGATTGACCCGAATTTTGACACGAAAACTAGCAATTTTTTGTCAACTTTTGGTCATTCGTGTCGGGTCAGTTTGACCCGGACCCGAATCGGGTCAGTTTGACCCGGACCGGAATTGAGTCGGGTTCGGGTTTGATAACTTGACCCGTTTTTAAAAATGAGTCGGGTTCAGGTTGACCCGAATAGTGCCGGGTTAGTTCTGAATTCGACCCGAACCCAACCCGTTGACCCGAATTAACACCCTATAATCTAATTTGAACCCGACCTAGAAATTTAGATTTGGGTTGAGCGCTTAAGAAATATGTTGGATTTAGATTGAGTATTCTAACATGTTTATTAAACAAGTCGGGTTTGAATTAATATATGAAACAAAGCAGCTTAATATCTTTCTCTTAATTTTGATTACTTGTATGTGTAATATTCTTATTTTTTATCAAATATCATAAACTTTATACTTAATAAGTTATAATTTTTTTAACAAAAACGGGTCAAGTTTAGATCATTCTGGTAGACAGGTTAAATTTGAGATGACTGGATTCGGGTTAGGTTAATTTTGGATCTGACCCAAACCCAATTCATTAAACCGTTTTGACAACCGTATTTTATATGACTTGAAAATTTGTTTTAGTTAAAATAATCATAAAAAATAAAATTACTCTAATGAATTTAAAATGAATTGGATGATTGGATTTTATAAACCAATATTTTAATTTGTAATATTTTACTATATTACACAACCTTTTTCTTTTGACGTTTTAAGTAAAAAAATTAAAAAAAAAACAACGCGATTAATTATTTGCCAGAAGAGGCTGACGACGTAGTTCTCCGTACGCGATCTGTCAGACCGATTATTGATGCGCGCTAAAACTGTCAGTTTCTTACCGGTAGATGAAATCCAAAAAATTTTAATATCATTTAAATTAACTAATTAAAAAAATCTCAAAACAATTTTTATATAAATATTTTTTAGATTTAGAAAATTACGAAATTACAATTCAAACCAAATTATTATTAGCATTTGATTCGATTCTCAAAAAATGCTGATGGAGTTTAATTCCAACAATGGCAAAATCGAAATATTGAAATCTCCCCGTCTGCGCTTGTTCTTGTCTTCTTCGCTCTTATATTTTCCTTTTTTTAAATTTTTTATATTTTATGAATTAAAAAAAAAAAGGGAATTGTAAGAAAGAGTATAGTAAAGATTGATTATATCTTTTATAATTTAAAACTGTACGAACAAATCATTACTCTATTGTATGATATTACTTTAATCTATTTTATGATAATTAAGTAATTTTAATCTAAGTATATTATTTTATACAATTATGTGCTTATTATTGCCAAATTAATTACAGAAAAATTGTGTCATTTAACTCCCATATTTCATGCTATTAACATTTCAATTTTACATAATACAATAATCAGCTTTGTAAAGTTTCCCTCAAAAAAAAAAAAAAAAAAGCTACTCATAAAAGCTACTCATAATATTTTTTCATTTAAATCAATTAAGTCAAACTAACACTCATATTATATATGATATCAAAATTGATAGTCATAACACACAACCTACAGATTAAGATGAACTATGTACTCTCACAATGTCAATAGAATATATTTGAAATGGACTGGATAAAGATTAAAAAAAAAAAACTAAATGGCTTTTTTATTCATGTTATGCTATCTTTTAATATCAGTCAATTTTAGTTGCATGATTTGATAATTTTTTTTTTGAATGGGGCATTCACCTGCTGCCACCTCCGAAAAGACGCTTGGCGGTGCGACTGATCCTCAGTTGACCTAGAAGAGGCGCCCACCCCAGAAATCTTCTCGCTCGCACTTAATTGAGTCCCACTTAAAAGGTGCTGATGCTCGAGGGAATTCAAACACGGATTGGAGGGTTTCCAACCATACTCGTGCACCAACCAAGTCAAACAACGGTGGGTGGTATGTTTTAAAAAAAAAATCACAAGAGTTCTTACATTTACATATCAGCCAAAGCTTTGCACACCTAAAGTAAATGACGATAAAAAAAATATTATAACGTCCATCATAAACATTCTAAATAACATTAAATTATTACACTATCATCTAAAGAAAACATTCTCTTATATAAATTTCAACAAGCCAAACATCTCCTACGCTAAGAATATCAGAAAATGAAAAAGCTTCCTCACCTTCTTCCCCATTCTCTCCCTCTTCTCTTGCAGGCTAAACTGATGAGCGATTTGAACAAGAGCTTGAAGATCTTGATCTTGATCTGACCTCTCTTCGGCAATGCTTTCTCCATTTTGTTCCGAGAGATTTTTAAGTATTGTTCAAAAGGAGAAGGATAGAGAGGGAAGCTGCAGAGAAAGTTTTTGAACTGAAAGTCTGAAACTGAAAGAAGATGATTACACTGCTAATTTGGCTGATAAGAGTGGAAGAAGACAAATAAGAATAAAATATTAATTTTTTTTTTCTGTATTCTGTTTTATGTCAGATTGTCAGGAGCTAAACGAGCATTACATATCAGTCAATGAATACAATTATCAGCATGAAATTTGTTGTCAGGATTCTGAAATCGTTGTTGGAGTTACCAAATCACCACTGTCAAGATAGTTTTTTTTTTTTTTTTTGGAAAAAGTTAGGTTTCCATTCATAAAAATGAAAAGAAATTACATGTAAAAGAGGATTACAAGTAAGTGGGAGAGCTCAAAGAGCCCCAAAAAAAAGCTCCAAAATTGTGAAAAAGCCAAACCCACTACTAAGGAAGAAAGCCTAGACTCATTAAGCATTTGATAAACTAAAAATTAGACCAGAGAAAGATAAGCTCATGGCCCCTGGTTTCTCGTAGGCCTTCCAAGATGCGAATCTATAAATAATGGGGCTTTTATCATCGTTCTAGAAAAACAAACCCTCCAGGTCCCAGACATAATTTGAGGCATCATATATTCCCGTAAGAAGCGATGAGGCAACCAATAAAAACTGAGATGAATTCTCAAAAGGCAGCCAAGGCCTTAGATTACAAGTTCTGTGAATGAAAATTCAATCAAATATATTAAGATAAAACTAATGATGCAATAATGAAAGAACTATGAATTATTTAAAAAAATAATTTTATAGACCTATTAATAGTTTTTCTTTTTTATGGAGTTGAACAGCTAACTTCAGCTCATTAAAAATTAATAAATTTAAGCGTTTTGAGTACCATCAATGGTGAACAGCAAAAGCTCTCAATCAATTATCCATTCCTCTATTCAAAATAGTAATGTCTTTTTACCCTTGTGTTGTTTTTGTTTACATATTTTGATGAAAGTTTTGGCATATGTGTGTATAGCCGATATGTCATTGTCTTGTAAGCATCAATGTTCTATGATTGCTTTTATAAAAGGATCCCGTACGTGAATGGGCATTCTTTTGTTTTTTCTTCTTGGAATGTTAGAGGCTTCGAACTGAGAGATTATTATGTGTGGATGTTGAATGCGTTCGTTCTACATTCGGATACCAATAAGAATGAGTCACGTCAGCTATATCGAGCCGCGGTACCGAGCGGGGGCTTAGGCATCCGAACGGGGTTCCGCTTCCGCATAGAATAATTTTTCTTCAAACATGAACCACCGGGAGGAATTTCTTCACGTATACCAATGAGTTGCAAGTGCGAGCCCGTGAATGAGGATTCCAAAGTGCCAAAGCCTTGCGTTGATTTGCTAGCGCAGCAAATGTGACCATACGTTCAATAGTTTGATGATAATACTTCATAAGATCAAATCATCTCTATAAAGAAATTGTGATGTGGAAGGTATTCCCATGTCCCTTCTAATACCATGAAAACCATAGGTTATCGAAATTTTTTTGACAAGTCTTCAACACTGGTGGTTATGTCTTTTGATAAGAGTTCATTGTAAGGTGGGTTAAGGTTAAGTATTAACTAAGATTTTTTTAATTTGGTGGGGCATGAATTAGTGATTTTAAAAATATACTTAAATTTTTTATCAGTGCATGGGGACCAATTACGTTGGAGATTTTAAAAGTTTTTTTTAGATAGACGCTATTATACAAAAAGAAAAATTTATCACGCTACGTTTACGTGAGTCATTTTTTCTCCATTATATTCTACTAGGAGTCAAATTCTCATTTAAATATAATAAAAAATAATAATTTTTGGTACTTTTTAGTCAAGTTTTTTTTAGGTTTATCTTTACATTTCTTAATATAGATTAGTTTACATACACTCTCCTAACAAGATCATCGAAAGAACAAAGTTTTATGTGACAAAATCATTCTATGGCGACTCTCTCTAATATTATATGCAAATGAAGCTATTGCAACCTTTTATGTATATACTTGTTTCGTGTTTTATCGATGAGTTTAAAACCACTCTTCGACCAAAACATCATCATCTCCGCAACACTGAACTTAATTTTATGCTTTCATTTTAATGGCTTACATTTTGCACCATAAAAGCATTGAAAGTCTTGCACCATCTTGTAATTCTATTTTATTTTTTAAGTTTGCGAGGTACTTATGCATCACAAGACAGGGCTGATGCATTCCTCCACTTCAAACATCCAACTTGAATTATACTTATAATATTCTCATCTATTTCACCATCATTTTGAACAATAGACTTGAGATATCTAAAACATGCACTCTTTTAAATGATTTGGTCACCTAATGTCATAATCTTACTAATTGATATATTACCACTAAAATTACACACCATGTATTCGATTTGAGACCAACTCAAACAAAAACTTTTAGACTTTAATGTTGCCCTCCATAATTCATGTTTTTCATCAACTCCCTCTCTAATCTTATCAATAAGAATAATATCATCCGCAAAAAGCATACACCAAGCTAGGTACATCAACTTTCAAATGTTTAGTAAGAGCATCCATGGCTGAACAACAAAATATGGGCTTAAATCAAATCATTGATGTATTCCAACTAAAATAGGAAAATATTTGGTCAAACCATGCACCTTATATTTGAACGTAAGTAATAGCTCCTATATACATAACCTTAATGATTTGAATATAAACAGTATTAACTATTTTCTTTTTTTCAACTCTCTATAGCACTCCTCTTAGAACTTCATCATATATATGCTTTCTCTAAATCAATAAATATCATATGCAGATCCTCCTTGCTCTCACAATATTTCTCCATCAAACCTCTCACCAAATGCATAGCTTCCATAGTAGACCTACTCGGCATGAATCCAAACAAATTTTAAAAAATAGTAGTTTTACACCAAAACCTATGCTCAATTACTTTGTCCTATAGTTTTGATGTATGCCATATTAATTTAATTCATTTATAATTCACACACTTTTGTGCATCATCTATGTTCTTAAAATAAAAAACGACACACTCCTTGTTCACTCATGTGACATTTTTTTTTTAAATAATATTAAAATTTTAATTAAACCAGAAAATTCCTACATTTCTTAAGCATTTTCACATATCTATTTGAATACCATCTGATCCTACTACTTTTTCACACATCATTTTCTTTAAAACCTCTCCAACTTTGATTTTATTAATACCACGATAAGAATAAAAAAACTCTAGTTCCATTTAGGGTGTTAAAGTCACTAAATTTAATCGTATTCTCACAACTTTCAATGAACTGCTTTTCGAAATATCTCATTGGCCTATGTTGAATATTCTCATCTTAAAAATGTATTTTTTAGTCTTCATCCTTAATATACTTCACTTGAACTAATTAAATCGGTAAATCCTTTCTTCTTCATATACATTATTATAAAAAAAAACTTATAATCATATAAAATTTCTCCCTATGAGTCTTCATATTTTGAAATCGTTGCACAATTATTTTATTATTAATGATATTAAAAATGTCTTTTTAAAAAGATAATTAATCTGACAATCATTTATCTAAAATTCTCTTATATTGTAACACAAATAAAAATCTCTAATACTTCATTAGGAAAGAGAATGGTCTTCATTTTAGAGGAGACTGCTAAGATCTGTATAGAAATAAAGTGTAACATTTTTTAGCTTAATTAGTATAAACAAGGGGGAGGTCGGCCTGCACAGCTTGCATCTTGACTAAAGCTTGTCTTACTTGATCCTGATAATCGCATTAATGATTTTTAAAGGTGGTAGTCATCCACGCAAATAGAGCATAGAAATCTAATCCATATGATGTCTACATTTCTGATCTTCATCTACGGCTCTATTTCGGACGGTTTCTTATTTGTTCTTAAAGTAAATTTTTAGTATAAAAATTTTAATTTTTATACTAAAAATTTAGTTTAACAAGCAGTAAAAAAGCCGTTCCAAAACGAAGCCTACATGTATGAAACTTAGGACAAGTTTTTGATTGAGGGAGATTTCATTTGACAAGTTCTTCTTGTGAGAATTTATAGTCGACCGTCGAGTTCTTAAAGCAATTAATAGCATAGTTTCTCGGGTGAATAGCCTCGTTGAGTAGGCGACCGTATGAATAATTGAGCGAGTTCAATAGCATGATTTTGAGTGCCGTTGATTCTTGGTTGACTCGATGAGATTTGAAATTGGGCAACATGAGGCTTTTAGACAAATTAAAGGGTTTGGTGAGTTGGTAATTCTGGCCTATTCATAGTCAGTGACTTGAAAAACCCAATTTAGACTCTCTCTAAGACTTGATTAAGGCCTCATTTGACTTACTGTTTCTTAAAACAGTTGTTTAGTACAAAAATTTAATTTTTTTACAAAAAAATTATTTTAAGAAACAATAAGAAAGCCGTCCCAAATGAAGCCTAAATTAACCTAGATTAATAAGAGCCAATGGAGTACAAACTTGGATGGTAAGCAGTAACTAGTCTATTGTTCTTAATAGATGTAGATTGTTTGTTTTGTTATATGAGTTTTACTTGCAATTTCTTGTATGATTTCATGATAATATTAGCTTGTAGTGTTTTCTCATGCCTTCAAAATCTGAGTATATTTAAGAGAAATAAAAATTTCATATTTGGTGTATTTTTCATCAAAATTCTTCTAAAATGTGACATGTGTCATTTAGAATTTTAAAACATGTATTTTAAATCATGAAGAGTGAGGGCTGTCTTCAAGATGAGCTAATGCAATGGTAGCCAACTTTCAAGCTCCCATTGGAACTATTTTCTTATTATTTTTTAAAATAGTTTTTTAATAAAAAAATTAAAATTTTTATACTAAAAAGGCTGCTTTAAGAAGCAGCAAGAAAGCGTTCCAAACGAAGCCTCAACCACATTTTGGCTTCGTTTGAGATGACTTTTTTACTGCTTTGCAAAGTTGATTTTTAGTGCAATTTTTTTTTTAAACAGTAAAAAAAATAATGATGTAAAGCTATTCTTTAGTATAAAAATTTGTAGATTAACTCATCATAACCATTGTTTTAGATTTCTTATCCAATTCGGGCTTTGTTTGGAGTGCTTGAAGTTTTTTGTAAAGTTGTTATAGAAAAATTAAAATTTTTTAAAATTTTGTAGTTTTTATAAATATTTTCTTTTCGAAAATAAAGGATCATAATTTTTTTTACCGTTGTAACATACTAGCATGTATAATTGCAAAGTTCTAAAAAGTCTCTTCAAAATTAATTTAAAATATATGCATGAAAATATATATATATATTTTATGTTTAAATAAATTAACATCAATAATATTTTTAATATAATTTAAAAATCAATGTATTTTATTGATGAATAGAAAATATAAATATTAAATAAATTAATATAAACCCTATTAATTATTGGCATAATTAGGATTCCTCACTGCTGCTTATGCTTCTCCTTACCTGTCGTGCACTTGGCTCCCCTACATTTTAAGCTGGAAATTATCCCTCTTTTCTCCTCCGCGGCATCTGAGAGCTCTCTTTAAAGAATGGAGTAAATTTGAGCTTTGGCTTTTGCTATTGCTGTCTGACTCTCTTGCTTTCCGTTTTCTGAAACCTGTAGCTGGTTTTCGTCGGAAGCGAGCGAAGAGGAAAGATGGACGACTACGCGAGGGAGATGATGGACCTGAAAACACTCGTCACCCGAACGCTCGAGAAGAAGGGAGTTCTCGCGAAGATAAGGGTAAGAGCGCTCCCGTTTCTCCGATCTATTTTGTTGGATATGAGAATCGGAAGGTCAGGACCTTTATCCGGTGGAATTAGGGTTTCGGATTGTTGTTATCTTGGCAGCCACTAGCTTTTATTTTGTATGAGGTTGCTAGCGTTGAATAAACCCAGGGAAACTAGGGAATATCAATGATGGAATGATCAATTTTCGTTTTTGTTTCTGTACTAGGTCGAATGCTGTAATGATTGTTAGGGTTTTGTTATGGATCGGGCATTTTGTATATCTTCTGGTGTAGCAAGTTATAGTGAGCTAGTTTTTCTGCGGTGGACTTATTTTGAAGGCAGGTTTTTTACACCACCTCTAGGTTTGCTTCCAAATGGTAGCTCTATTTTGGTGAACGAGAATGCTTTTTATCCATTTGTTTCGTGCAGGGTCTGACTTCATTGTTTATCTTTCAGATCTTTGCAAGGGCTTATCCTGTTGAAATGTAAAAATTTAGGTTTTTAATTGGAACCACACATTTGATTTTCCAGTACTCTGAAGCAGTGATGAGTTTTTCCCATAATTCATTTAACCTTTATATCCTGAAAGAACTCGACCACAATAACCAAATATTTCCTGATATCTTTACCCACATGACCTGTATAGTCTAATCTGTTGAGATTTTGAGATTATCATATTTTTTTTCACTTTCTTGAATATTAAATGGCATGTTAATCTAGCACAGCAAGGTCTCTCAATGTTTTTGGGAAAGAAAAATTTCAGTTTTTTTAGCAGTCATAACATATTTGATTAGAATTTCAAATAACTTCTTGTTCTAAGTTGAAATTTAATTTAACTTGGTTGCAGGCTGAGCTCCGAGCAAGTGTCTTTGAGGCCATTGAAGAAGAGGACCGAGTTATTGAAAATGAAAATAGTGGAGTTCCTCCAGCTTTGCTTGGAAGTTGTAATGATCGTGCCAAGCAGCTACATGCCTCTCCTACAGGTCTTTACTCTTTACTAATCATTCCATGAAAGAGGATTAATCATTATTTGTGCATCTTCACCCTCCATTCGTTTCTATTGAATTTTGAATGAGTTTGAACTTATTTTTTATATATTTATTTTAACAATTTTTTTTATTGTTGTTTTTGGTCCACTTTGGTCCACCTCATTTATTTTCTAATCATTTGACATTAATTTTATACAATTGTCTTTTTGATGCATCCCTTACCCTTCATTGTACATCTCAAACCTAATTATGTCTATTTTCCACTACTTCATGTTCTATATATATTAGATTATACTTCTGCTTCTTCTATGATATGATCATTTCTAAATCTAAATTTCATTTACACATCCATGCTAAACTTTGTTATATACTTATACATTACTTTTTACTGCCAAACATTTGTATCTATACAACTTTGATGAGCGTTTGGCGGGAAAGAAGTCACTGATAGATAATTTGATCATGTCATAAATGAGAATATTAAGATGGATGAGTGGTGAAATTATGATAGATTGAGAAATGATTTCATTAGAGGGATACTGGGAGGAACATCCACAAAGAAAGTGTGGTAGAAAATTAAACATAAGTGATTTGGGCATGTATAATAGATGGTAGACTATGTACCAATAAGAGGTTTACTATTATATATTTTCATTTCATTGATTGCCACATTCATCATACGAGGTCTATGATTCACAATGGTCTTAAGAAATTATATTGGCAAGCAAGTCACACAAACAACATGCATGCTTCCTCTTTAAGTGTTGTACGCTCTTACATTTTAGAGTGATTCTTTTTGTTGAGTCTCTGCATGGGATTTTATGAAACTATCGTTGCTCAATGTTAGGCATGGAGATTGGTATGAAAAGATCAAGCTGAAAGCTTTTCTTTCTTGTTAGGAATGTAGAGCAAAATTAGTAATTTTATTTGTTAGAATGGTGCTATAAGGTTTTCTTTGAAGCCACCATTCACTCAAATTTAGGGTTTAAATATAGCTTTTCTTTCTGGTTATACACAATTTTTGTTCTCATTATGTCTTCTAATAAGTTCATATTTGTATTTTTCAATGTTATTTTTGTCAAGGAAATTTTTCTTCTTGCCTAAACTATTTATGTTAAGTTTTTTTATTGTATAATAGAATAAGGACATCTCAAATGAACATCAATATGGTTAATAATAATCACATAGTGGATGATACTAGACCGTTATGGGTATATGCTACCACATTTGACAAAGTAAAAGCAATTAAGGCGGGAAGCAATGTAGAATTTCAACATCTTTTTCGTTTAGGAACGTTTTATGGGAACACATTCTCGGGTGAGTGCGCACTTTCTTTAACAACTTGTGGCAAGCATTTAATCAAAAAATGCAAAAATTAGATGATACAACAACAACAACAAGCTTTTATCCCACTATGTGGGGTCGGCTACATGAATCCTTTTTCTCCATTGTGTCCAGTTAAGAGTCGAATTCTCATTAAGATCTAATAAAGAAAGGTTATTTCTAATATTTTCTAGCCAAGTCTTTTTAGATCTACCTCTACCTTTCTTAACATAGGTTAAATAATACATCTACTATGCTAACCGGTTCATCATAAGGCCGTCGTTTTATGTGACCAAGCCATCTAAGGCGACTCTCTCTAATCTTATCTACCACTGGAACTAGTCCAACCTTTTCACATATATGCTCATTTTGTATCATGTCTCTAAGAGTGTAGCCACTCATTCACCTGAGTATCATCATCTCTGCAACACTTAACTTAATATTATGCTTCTCTTTTAGTGGCCAACATCCTGCGCCATAAAGCATTGCAAGTCTAACCACCATCTTATAGAATTTTCCCTTAATTTTGAGTGGTACTTTTCTGTCACACAACAAGCCCAAAATGATGATGCTGAGCAAAAAAATAAGTAAGTATTTTTTTAAAAGGTTCTTTTTTCTTCTTTTATGTGAAGTGGTTCCAACCAATCTTTAGGCTCATGGTTGAGTGAACATTTATTTAGGGTTGAAGGTTATGATCCAAAAAGAAGTAAATTATCAAGCATTAATGCAATTGAAAGATCATTTAATTTATAAGTTATAGATCATTTACATAAAGAATTTTCTTGAATGTTCTATTCAGTAGCCCTTTCTCACATGCCTACACCTGGCAAGCTAGATTTCAACCTTGAATTTGTCTATGTAAGCCTATAGAATTATTGATGCACAACCATTAATTCATTGCGCCAACCCTAGATGGAAGTTGACATGGAATCACCTCTTGTTTTGGCAGAATTTCCTGTTCTAGAAATTCCATCCCCTATTCAAAATTGATTCTCTCTACGTATATATGAGAAAATAATTTTCCTGATTCATTGTATAATTACTAATTTTCCTTTGTTTCTCTTTTCTATCTTAGGTCCTCAAATTGAGTAGTGTTTTTCTAAGTTCGACATTAGTTACTGCTGTGCTATAAGAAAAATAGAACGTTTTTTAACCGTATTAGACCTTTTAGAAAAAGTAACATTTAAATCATATTGCTAAGGTGTACCTAAAATAACACGAGGAAGGTTGGTAAGCAACCTATCACACTAGATTCTGTCATATTGCTTAGGTGTACCCGATTTAATCGAATTTAGACATCTTCAGTGCACATATATACCAATTTTATCCACCCAAGCTTTTAAAGATAGCTATGGATGTGATTCTGATTTCAAAGTCCTATGGTCTAGGAAAAACTTAGACATAACATTCATACAACTCACTATCAATTTTAAGCTTGTCCGTATTTATAAAATGTGTTTGAAAAATCATAGTTCTCTTAACTTGCATTTAACCTTATGGGTAGCTATAGGGAAACACATGACATTTGAAGAATCATCCATTAAAAATTCCTCAAAATCACTAATCTCTTCACCAAACTCATGAAAATTATTAAAATCGTTAATTTGATTTTCTTCTTCATATGCAGTCTTATGCAAGGTTTTATTTGGACACTCGTTAGCATAATGATCAATTTGATTACATTTAAATTATGCATGGTAGAAATCTTATACCCAAATGTAGGCGCTGTAAATATCTCTTTTGTGTTTTTTATTAATTTTATTTTTTAGGACACTTAGATGCAGTGCTTGCAACTAATCGAACTTGCTTTCTTTGATGAAATGATGCACATACTGAATATGTTGCTAGCCTCTTAGATGCATGAATTTTATTATTTGTTCAAAGCCTAATGCAAGTTGAAACGAATGCTCAAGTAGTGATATTTGATGGTGTGTCATATCTTGCTGGATAACAAGTCTCAAACCATACATAAACCTAGAGATTGTTGTTTTAGGATCTTCAATGATCTCAAAAGACAACTTTAAGTCCATCACATTAGCAACACTTGCATGAGCTTTATCATTTCTTTCCTTGGAAAACCCTAGATAAGGCAATATCTAAATGAGAGAGAAAGATTTGAAGAGGGCAATTAGAAGTATGGCAGAGTGAAGTCATAAGCTCAGTTAGAAAATTTCAAATGAGAGAGACTATAAGATTTCATCTCCTTTGTAGTTGTATCTAAGGATTGAAAAACATGTTGCCGAGGATAGGAGGAGAATTATAATTGGAGAAATATCTAGAAAGACATGAAATAATCGTAATTGGGGTGGGTCTTTCAGTTGTATCCAATAATTGGGATAGGGATTGTTGACAATGATGATGATCTTAGGCTTCAATTCAGATGACTTTTTTAACTGTTTTTATGATAGGAAAAGTAGATAACAAAATCAGTTTTTGTTTGAAAAAAATTGAACGATTTAGTTTTTTATTTATTTTCTCATAATTTGCTTTAGAAAAGTTACTTTTAGAAAGACATGAAAATGTGGCCAAGAAAGCATCTGGATAACAAAAGTAGAATGAATAAGCTACCCCAAATGAAGATTTGATATCTGTATCTTTTAAATTAGTTTTCTTTTATTTCCTGTAACCAATATGATTTGTATAACATGTGGAAGCATGCTTTCTTATTGTGTAGAAAATCAACTATTGTGACGCTTCAAAAGCTTGAACTTTAGCTCTTGATTATTCTGAGTAATATATTCTACTAAAACCTTGGATGGAAGAGTAGATATCTGAAATGAGTTCTCTAAGCTTCTCAGATATACGTTTATAACTGATCCTTTTGTTCCATCACGTTTTCTTCTTATTATTGGGCAACTATCTTTTGATAACGTAGTAAATAAGCACTGTATAATTTTTTTTAATTTACTGTACAATATCAGTATCCTTAGCTTCCAGTGTTATTCCAGGATAGAAGTAATTATTTTTGCTTAACCCGGACCATCTGATTTGTTGCCCTTCTCAAAATTTTATGCTGGATGTTTCTTAGTTTTGAAGCCTACACACAGTGCTTTTGGAAGCTATAGCAGTTGTTTGTGTTGAAATGCTTTATTTCATCTACACTGTTTAATAAGAACCTTTTAATCCTAGCAGGAAAGTTATTGACTGCTCTGGTGTGCGAATACCTAGATTGGGCCCAGCTTGGGCACACTCTTAAGGTTTACTTGCCTGAGTGCAATTTGGTGAGCTTTCTGCCTATCTGGTTCATGGAATTTAGCTACCTTCCAATTCAATAGTGTTCTTAGCCACCTCTTCCTTTGGCTGATGACATGATTTCAGGAAAAGGACTTTTGGAAAGCTGAGTTACGGGACTTTAGTGGCAAAGATGGCTTTGATATTAATAGGAATAATGAAAGCAGGCCTATGCTTTTAGATGTGCTTGAAGGTTTTCTGAAATCACAGGTATTGTCCTTGTTGATATGGTCTATCATCTTCTTGGTTCTCTATCATATTAAGATTTATATTTGATTCATTAATTAGGAAACTTACCGCAAAATAAGTGCTTTGTAAGTGAGTTTGCATTCAATTGTCTTGTTGTTTAGATATTCCCATTAGAATTTGAGCTAAGCTTGTTAAAATTTTGAAATGCCGTCTATGGTTTAATTCCAAATAATTCATTATCAATTATTATTTCCAGTATTGACATGCAAATATTACAATATCTATATGTAGTAGATGATATATATTATAGCTATGTACTTAATAATATCATATAATACACATATGTATCATTACAACAACAACAAGCCTTTATCCCACTATATGGGGTTGGCACACATGTATCATTGCTATTGACTAAATAAAAAAAGAAAAAGAAAACCCAAACTCGAAACCCGTCGGTCGACTCATCCCACCTCGCAGCTCCACGCTAACGCATGATCTTCCCAAAAGACGTAACTCTTCGCTCTCGTAACTCCCTCACATGGCAGAAAACTCCCTCAAGCCTGCTCTTTCCTTTCATTCGAACTCACGCAACTGCTTGTCTCCCTCGCCAGTCTCTCCATGAATCGCATGCAAGGAAGACAGGTTCTCCTTCTCGCTTTCTCTACACTGTGCGTAAAACCCCGCATGTGCTTCCTTGTTCAGTATGCATGCACCATAGCAGTGAGATTGGCGTTTCTTGTAAATGCTATGTTAAGACATGCTAATAGTTCTTCTATTAGTAATGTGGATGCGATGATAATTTACAAGAGTAGAATCTCTGATGATTTGCAGCCGGTGGCTATTGAAAATAGTAACTTAATAAATTCCACTTTAAGTCACGATTCTAAAAATAATATGCTGATAATGCCAAAAGCAAAACTAGTTGGAGGGCCTCTGCAGGATATAATGCATCAGATGATGTTGACATGCTTCAAGTGTTTTCTGATGAAGTTAGAAGATGCGCAGAAATAGATAATGTTGAATGTTTATTGGTTATGGAAGGGAACTTAAATTTGTAACCCTGGCATTTACAAGAAGATGCATAGAAATAGATTATGTTTCGTTCATTGGCCTTGTTATCGGTTGGAAATTTTCTTTGTTGCATTGGATGACAGGTGCATTAACGGAGAGCTTCTTGAAACCATCATCTTGACATGTTCAACGTTTGTGAAAACTCTCAAGTTATCATCTAGGATGGAGGTGTAATCAAAGAAGCATCAAAGTGTGCAGTTTTATCTTCGCTTTCTTGCCCTCGAAGAAATTATGTTTCACTTTTGGTGCATTCCCTTGCTCTTCTGAGAGCAGCCCATGCATATAGTCATAGGGAAGATGGGCAGTGGAAACCTACGATCAACTCCTAAGCGGAGCCGTAAGCTCCGACCCAAATCAAACAATCGGCCAACTTCCAAGGGAAGTTGTAAGCCTCGACCTATATCTAAACATAGAGGCAACTCCTAAGTGGAGTCGTAAGCCCCGATCAAATTCAAGCCTACAGGCAACTCTTAAGAGGAGTCATAAGCCATGACCCAAATTAAATAACCGAAAAACTTCTAAATGAAATCGTAAGCCTCAAATTAAATCAATTACCGTGTATTCTAACAGATGTAAACCCCAAATCACAACTTACTCCCCATATAACTTAAATTATAACCAAACCATTTAAGTTTACTCGAGATCTCTGAGAGGAGGTAACCCATAGCTATTAATCAGATTTCCTGGGTACTACAATCAGCGATTGATACTGTTGATAGACTGAAACTTACGGTATTCCCAGGACGATAGAATCATGGGATCTTGATTGGGTCTACCTTCATACCCCACAAACGAGACTAAAACACCTAAAATTTTTCATCCTTAATCGAGAGTTTTCTCTTTAGGCAGTAAGAGAGGTAATTAACTATGAGGGCTTGCGCTCATAGGAAGTAAGGACCCAGATCTAACCAAACCTTGATATAATCTTTAGGGGAAATCTAATTAACTACAATCTGCCTTAAAGAAAATGAAATCCTATATATGCAAAGCAGGATTAATGCCGAAGCGCCATTTTTCTTGAGCAAACAATTGCAAATAACTAAGAGTTCATTTGTTGCAAATATATGGACAATCGATGTATTCAAAATATAATGCAAAGTTAAATTATGTATTTGAAATACTTTGCAGTGTTTGGTTTATTGTATAAGAAGTTTAGGAGTTTAATTTTATATTTTTGGTTGCTTGCAAAGCGAAATTGAAACCTTGAGATATAGCATCGGCTGATGGCAGTAACTATTTGTTAAGGCATTGTTGGCTAGCGATGATGAAGACAAGTAGGGGCATGAAAGGACTTGGGCACCAAAAATCAGTAAGCAAACAATAAATTTCAGTATACCAACAAATTTTTATTGATAAGAAAAGAAATAAGGACATGCAAGATACAATTATTTTCTTTCGGGAAAAGGACCTCTCGCAAATTCTAGACACCGCTAGAATCCATCACAAAAATCATGCACAACAAATACTAATAAAACTTATCAATAACATGATCTAAATCCTAGATAACTTCCCCTTAAATAGCCTTAGTCATCATAACACAAATGGAATCTTCCTAAACAATTGAATATAATTTAGGCAATCATCCTAAACAATTAAACATGATTTAGGAAACCTTCCTAAATAATTAAACACTTTGTAAATAGTATAAACATAATTTAGAAAACCTTCCTAAACAATTAAACATGATTTAGGAAATCTTCCTAAACAATATAAACATAATTAAGAAACCTTCATAAATAGTTTCCCTTTAATTAGGAACCTTTCTAAACAACTCATCTTGATTAGGAATCTTCTAAATAGCTTCCCTTGGGCCCCACAAGGTGGCCTTCCCGGCGTATCAATACTCCCCTCCCAAAGAGTCACATTGTCCTCAAGGTATAAGGATTAGAATTGTCTCTTGTTCATATGTTTTAACAACAAAATCTGCTTCCTATCGAGAACCACTTAGCACATGATCCAATTCTATATCCTTCATTATTTGCTTGTTCTTCACTTCTTCACTCTAGAGAATATACCATCTTTCAACAGTTTAATATCTTTGCCAATGACTTCACCTTTTATCCACTTGCTCTAGTCATTATAGTCATCAATTATTTTTTTCCACTCAAAGCCATAAAGGTTAAAAAGAAATGGGCAAAAAATCAGGTGGCAACAAGGAACCACATGGATACAGTGAGAAACATAAATGTTGTTGAATCAGTAGTTGCAGGTCCATACATCTGATAAACACTTAGCGGCAATATAAGTTCCAGATCCTTTATAAAATGCAAACTTTATATGTTGCCCAGCAAATCCTTATCCAGTAACTCTATATTTTGCTTCACCATGTAGGATTGTCCGTCCAAAGTAATGGTATTTTGTTCCAAGCAAGAATGTAAAGAACACTAAGCACAATTAAAGTTACATGATGATTATGTCGTCCAATGCAGTTCTGAATCCCCTTTTCAGCTCAGTCTCCATGACCATGGGTAAAATTGAATGCATAAATAACCTGATAATTATATGAATTCTAAAAAATGATCAATTATTTAAAGTTACTTTAATATTCCTTAAAGTTTAGAATGATAATCCAAATCAAGTCTCATTATCGAGCCATTTAAAGGATGTAAGCCATAACCTAATTAAGTGGGCCACATCTTTTTTTTTTTTTAATTTGGGCCACATGACTTAAGGGTGAGGATACAAGAGCCACTTTTGAGCTTTCCTCATCCTCGAGGTTACAAGCCTTAGGGCTTTCTAATCTATATAAGCCGCAATCCATTCAATTTGGATTCGTCCAAAGCAGGGGGTGCAAACGAGCTGAGTTGAGCTCGAGTAAGACCTAGCTCGAGCTCGACTGATGAGCCAAATCTTGAGGTCGACTCAAGTTCGAACTTGAGCCCGAACTCGAGTCGAGCTTGAGCTCGACTCGTGCCAGAATTTGCGGTCCGACCTGCCCATCCGCCTTCAGCATTTGCACACCTAGACGTAGGGGTGTCAACTTTTGACACGACCCGAAAACCCGACCCGTATCCGACCCGGAAAATCCGGGTTGGACCCGACCCGTTTGATAAACGGGTCGGGTTCGGGTTCACAAATTCGACCCGTTTAAAAAATGGGTCGGGTTCGGGTTGACCCGGCGGGGTCGGGTCCGTGTTCAGATTTCCGACCCGTTTGCCTTCCCGGGTTGGGTTATAGGGTCGACCCGTTTGAACCCGGGTCAGTTCCGGGTTCGACCCGAACCCGACTCGTGACCCGAAATTGACACCCCTACCTAGACGTCGTCTGCCTTTGGCGTTCTAGGCCTAGACGTCGTGCTTCACCCCGCTGTTCACCCACGGTTCGCTCGCTTCCGCTTTTCACTCGGGCTAATCGAGCCAAGCAGCATCTATGCTCGAACTCGAGCTCGAAATTATGCTCGAGCTCGAGCTTGAAGCTCGATAAGCTTGGCTGGCAAGCTCGTTTATGAGTTGAGCTTGAGCCGGTTCGCACCGGCTTGGCTCACTTACGCTAGTCCAAAGTAAGCAAACCACCTTTTGTTTGTGTGTAAGAAATCTACAATACAACTTACAGCACTCGAAGAACTCACAATAATCTTTGCTCTCAGTAAATTGAATACTCACAAAATTGATAGCGAGCTTGATCTTTTAATCACCACTGAATTTCCTACTTAAAATCAACCAAACTTGAGCTGTTGCTTACTTAAATCAAAATCAAAGAAACTCACTTCTTTAGACACTCCCTGATGATAGTGATTAAACATATATGAGAGCTTGAATTTACGATGTTTGATGAAGTGAATTTTCTTTTACAAGGAAAATGCATTATTTTTTTGCGCATTATATTCTCTGCATTGTCAAAATTTCATGCACTGAAAATGCCCTTTTCTAGAGGGTAGGCATGGAGCAGGATTTAGATGTCCCAGTATTGTTTATCCAAAGACCATAGGATTTTATTTGGGAGTTTTGGCGGACCCTAAAATTGGCTTTGCAGATGTGAATTAATATGAACCGTAGTTTATGATCAGACTGCTATATTTCATCATTCAATGAATCACAGAAATAATAATGTTTTGCATATTTTCTCTTTAATTGTATTTTTTGAAGTTCATTACTCCTTTCTGCATTTCATAAATTAAAGGAAGCAGCTTTAGCAATTCTACCTTTATAGAGTTTTTTTTTATCTACCTCCACGGTTATTGCTTTAGACATTCCTACTATTATATCTGCTAAAATGATAATTTTGTAATCAAGGTCGCTGTTGTTGTCCTACATATCTTTAGATACGTTGGGATGTAACTGGTTACGTTGTAGAATGAAGAATGATACTCATGCAAATTTTTGTTCCATTGAAGGCCTCCCCTGGCATGCTGTGATTTGGGGATTTGACAGGGTTTTACATTAAACTGAAGTGAGATATTTGAACTGCTCTTGAGATCAGAATTTAGCTCACCTAGTCATCTACCCAAATCATTTGGGCAATCAAGTCAATCTTGGTCACTAGAACTTAAAACTCATCAAAATTTATTGGAAACATTGCTTGTGTAACTTATTTTAGTATTTTTTTTATCTTTTTTTTAATAACTTATTTCAGTATTTTTTTTTTGGCCTTGGTTTAACAAAGGTAGTATAACTTATTTCAGTATGTCATCATAACTTGTGTCCTATAGGGTTTCTTAAATTTATTTGATGGTTTGGCTTATGGATATTTTACATGCAATAGTCAAAAGTATTCTAAACAACCTGATCCAAGTTATAATGGTCATGGAGTATAAGCCAAATATTACTCCATTGTTAGTTTAACACGTATAATTATAAAAAAATTCACATTAATTACCCATTTAAATTATACTTGTTTATTTTATTTTTTTAAAATAACACTGCCGTTGCCAGGTCCCAAGTCCTAGATGAGAAAAGTGGAGGGTTGCGTTAGGTAGTCGACAGCCAGCGTAAAACTTGTCGAACAAGAATGACATGAATCCTTTAAGAATTTGTGTTAATGCTAGGGTGTCCCCTGGAAGTGACGCGCTGTATGGTCTGAATACAGTGACAAGTGTGCAAGGGCCGCTGCACCGGTGCCCGGGTGCAGTGTTAAATAGGCAAAGGTTCCCACATCAATGACGGATGTGGGCAAAGAAGCTAGTCCATGATACTAAAATTAGGATAGAAACTTGGAATATAGGTTCCCTTACAGAAAAATTAATGGAATTAATAGATATTATGATTCATAGGAAATTAAATATTTTGTGCATTCAGGAAACTAAATGGGTTGGAGAGAAGGCTATGGAAATTGATAGTTTAGGATTTAAACTTTGGTATTCGGGTAGGATTCGTACTAGAAATGATGTAGGTGTTATTATAGATAAGAGTTTAAAAGATAATGTTATAAATATTAATAGGA
>NW_021319178.1:6234638-6252721 GCF_001605985.2 Dendrobium catenatum | reverse complement strand
TGTAAAAATAAGATTGACTATAGTGACATTAGGACTTTAAATGAAAGTAAAGATTTCTGTTTTTATCGGCGTATTAGTAAAACTGAAGTTAGAGATGCTTTAAAGAAAATGAAGGGTGGAAAAGCTGTTGGACCTGATGATATTCCAATAGAGGTGTGGAAATGCTTAGGAGATGAAGGAATTTCATGGCTTACTAAACTTTTTAATACTATTTTGAAGACTAAAAAGATGCCAGATGAGTGGAGAATGAGTGTGTTAATTCCTATTTTTAAGAATAAAGGTGATGCACAAGATTGTGCGAATTATAGAGGTATTAAGTTAATGTGTCATACTTTAAAACTATGGGAGCGAGTTATGGAGCATAGGTTGCGGCGTGATACTAATGTTTCTCAAAATCAATTTGGATTCATGCCGGGTAGGTCGACTATGGAAGCCATACATTTATTAAGAGGTTTGATGGAGAGATATAGAGAAAATAAGGAGGATCTACATATGATATTTATTGATTTAGAAAAAGCATATGATAAAGTTCCAAGAGAAGTGCTATGGAGAGTTCTTGAAAAGAAAGGAGTCAATAATGCTTATATTCAAATCATTAAAGATATGTATGCAGGAGCTGTTACTTGTGTTCAAATACAAGGTGGATTGACCAAGTATTTCCCTATTTCGGTTGGGTTACATAAATGATCAGCCTTAAGCCCATATCTTTTTGCTTTAGTCATGGATGTTCTTACTAGACATTTGCAAGAGGATGTACCTTGGTGTATGCTTTTTGCTGATGATATTCTTCTTGTTGATAAGACTAGAGAGGGAGTTGAAGGTAAACTTGAATTATGGAGGTTGACCTTAGAGTCTAAAGTTTTTCGCTTGAGTGGATCTAAAACGGAATATATGGAGTGTAATTTTAGTAGTAATAGACCTAGTGAGGGGATTATGACTTTGGACGATCAAGTCAATAAGAGTACACGTTTTAGATATCTTGGATCTATTGTTCAGAGTGATGGTGAAATAGATGGGGATATTATCAGCAGAATTCAAGTTGGATGGTTGAAGTGGAGGAATGCATTGGGCTTGTTATGTGATATAAATGTACCCCTCAAACTTAAGGGAAAATTCTATAAGATGGTAGTGAGGCCTGCAATGCTTTATGGTGCCGAATGTTGGCCATTAAAAGAGAAGCATAATACTAAGTTAAGTGTGACAGAGATGAGGATGCTTAGGTGGATGAGTGGCTTTACCCTTAGAGAGAGGATATGAAATGAGCATGTACGTGAAAAGGTTGGAGTTGCTCTAGTAGAAGATAGATTAGAGAGAGTCGCCTTAGATGGTTTGGTCACATAAAACGGCGGCCTTCCGATGACCCGGTTAGGAGAGTAGAGGTAGTAGACTTGATTTATGTTAAGAATGGTAGGGGTAGACATAAAAAGACTTGGTTAGAAAATATTAGGAATGACCTTTCTTTGTTGGATTTACACAAGAATTTGACTTTTAATAGGACACAATGGTGAAAAAGGATTCATGTAGCCGACTCCACGTAGTGGGATAAAAGCATGATGTTGTTGTTATTGTTGTATTTTATTTTTAAAGTTAATATTATTAATTAATAATTTTTTTCTTTCAATAAAGTACAGAATTTTAATCAACTTTTACTCTTGCTCATGTGTATAAACCATAACTAATGTCTGTAATTTAATTTAAATGCTCATGATTGAACTATTAAAATCCAATCGTAGAACATTTAAACTTTCCTTTATTTTGTCCTTATTAATTAAATGCAAATACTTCCTTCTGCTACTATTTGATCTTATTATTTAATATTTTTTTCTTTTATTCAATTTCTTTTTGAAACCCCAATAACCATAAGAATCACATTTTAAATACTTGCTTAACATAAATCTAAATTTAACAATTAATAGGTTTTAACTAATGAATATATGAGGTTAATATCTAAGAAAATATAATTGATAAAAGTTGTCATTAAATAAACCTCATATTTAAAATTACTTAAATTTAGTTCAAATTATTCCAATATTCTCGTATAAACTATCACCTTAATACATATATAAATATATAGTAAATTGTTGAAATTTCTTAATTATATTTTATTATAGGTTCTTGCATTTGTACATTACAATAGGTTTTAAAGTAGTTAATTCTTCTTGTTTGCCTTTCTGAAAGATGGCTACCTCAATTATTGAGTAGGCGTATATCTGAAATTAGTTTCGTGTTCCTACTGGGTTACATAACACAGAATTTGTTGCAAGCAAGGGGTGGGAGAAAATTGGGTACTTCGGATGTTGACTCTGTACTGAGTGTGGATGCCAGGAATACTCGTAGACAATCTTCTTCAACAATTGTTGGTGGCCTGCCGCCCCTAGGAAGGTAAATAGTGAATATTATGTTCCCCTTGGGAATACTCTTGTTTCCCAATTTTACTCTCATTTATTCTTTCAAACTATTTTTTTGGTGAATTATTCAGGCATGGCCAAACTTCCCAGTCATCAGGTAAGTAAAAAGTTGCTTTAAATTATTTTTGATAAATTTCTTTATAAACTTGTGCTTAAATGTATTCTTGTTCTGTGGCATTCAGATCGAAGGTTAGGATCCTCTGCTACCAATTTTCGGAAGGATGAGCACAATTGGAGATATGATAATGACCTCTCTGAAGATGTACTCAGAGCTTCAAATGCGCTGGAGAACATTCAGCTGGACAGAAAAGCTCGTACTTTGTCTACATCTTGGAGGTAATTTGATCTTTGAAGTTTCTAAGTAATTATCATGGTTAAAGATCTATGAAAGTAGATTTATTGTTCTGGTTTTGGCTTTAGTGTTTGATGCTTCTCAGTTTTAATTTTTTTCTATATTTTTTAGGAAAATAGACATGTAGCACTCAAACCTTTCTTATTTTAAATGAATTATGAAGCTCTTATTTTCCACTCTTTTAAGGCTCATTTCTTTTCCTTATAATTTTGTATATTCCCTAAATCCACAATCAAGTCTCCTTGTAGTATGATCTATTTGTAGAATCTCCTAAAACTTTATGACTATCTTCTTAATGGAACTGTCTTATCTCACAAGAAGTTTGGCTCAACCAAAGAATTTCAATTTGTCTCCCATTACTTATTTTGTATGTATATATATATATATATCCTTTTTATTGAACTATCACTCTCTTACTTTCTTTCATCAAATTCTCACCCAAATATCAAAATTTAGCACAAAAATCTAACCTTTTGTTTTATGCATTTGTTAAATCCCCAATTGTTTGATCAGGTTAAGCGCAAACACACAGTTAACTGGTCAGTTTTTTAGGGTAGATGTTAGATTTATAAATACACATGACATTAATAGCATGTTCAATTCTCACTTATTTCTTTTAATTGTATAGGTTAGAGTGTTGGATTGTAAAAAATTGAGAAAATGATCAAAATGGACCCTCAACTTTTTTGTGAGGGACCAACCCAACTTTTGAGGGACAAAATTGGTCCTAACAACAAATTTTGGGATTAGTAGTGTTAAAATAAGAGGTATTTTAGTCATTTTTTAATTAATTTATTTATTAAATATAATTTTAAATAATAGTAATTAAAAAAAATTATTGATATCTTAGTTGAGTCGGAGATTATTTTGGTCCCTCACAAAGAGTTGAGGGACCATTTTGATCCATTTCTTGTAAAAAAATTATTGATATCTTAGTTGAGTTTAGCGAAGTTAAAAATATTAAAGATTGATGTGTGGCAAAATTAGGATAAGTTAATGAATTATTGTATTAGAGGAATTGTTAGAGTGACATCTATGAAAGTTAAGGTAATTAATAATAGGTTTGTATGATTTTGATATGTACAACTAATGGTAAAAAATGATGAAAAAGGTTGTAAAAACTTAATATTAGAGGATTAGGAGTAAAAAAGATAGACTTAAGGTGACATGAATAAAAATTCAAAAGAATTTGCTAAAAATAGATTTATAATATATCTAATGGTTTGAGTGGGTGCTATTATAAACAAAGACATTTTGATTTTAATTATATATATATAAGAAAGATATGAGTTTTAAACCTGTAATAACTTAACTGTTTTTTCATTACACCGATTCATGTTGCAGGCACGCCAGTGATGGCATTGTTGAAGATGATGTCAAGGTAGATCGCTTATAATTTGTTAGGATGGTCAATGGCTTGTTAATGTAATTTTCTCTAATTTTTTCTGCTTATTAAGGACGATTTTTCCTATATCATGATACATCTTTCAGTTTCTCATGTTACTATCAAAGGCTTTCAAGCTTCAAATGTTTCCTAAATATATATTTACACGAGGCTTATTGTATTTGTAGCTGTGTATAGTAACATGTTAAATTCTTTACCTATTTGCTATTTTGTCCTAATGAAATATTCAGCTTGGCCATGAACTTTGTAATGAGTAGAGATTTTTGTGAAATGTTGATCATTCTTTTCTACTAAATTTATGCTATGTTAGTTTTGGTAGTAATTAGTTTCATTAATTAAATAATGATTGCGGTTTGAAACATAAATCGATAAGAAAGTTGTTCTAAATGAAGGTTTTATTTGGGACGTCTTTTTGAAGCAGTTTTCTAGTAAAAAAGTTAAAATTTTTGTGCTAGAAAATTATTTTATGAAGCATAAAGAAAGCCGTCCCAAATGAAGCTGACATCTTAGTGAGTGCTTCTATGCTTATTATTAGCTCATTATATCAATTAATTTTATTTGATTCTGTTGCATATTAATATTTTAGCTTCTGCAAAGCCTTAAGAGTTAGATTGGCTGGCTTTAATGTTATATATATATACAGCATATCTTAAAGAAATGTATTTTTTTTTGGATAAATTAATATTAATGATATTTTTATATGATTTATGGATATAAATATTATAAAAATGAATATTAAGATTTAAGCATTAGATATTTAAATATATAAAAGCATTATAGCATGTAAGTAAATCTTTTAATAATAAAAATCAAATATTTAAAAAAGAAGCAACTTAAACTTATCAATATTCTCCTAAGCAAAAATAGTTTGTTGTATTGCGGTGGAATCATTAAAATGGCTAACAGAAAGCTTCACTCTAAATAAATTCACATAAAAAATGAGAATGAGATTCATTTTGCTTAGATAATTTAGATTCTCTCCTGCACCCAGTGCTAGTTATGCCATATTTTTTAGTATATATAATTTATTGAAATTTTCTTTAACAATTAAGTCGGAGATAGCAGGAAGGATATTTCATTGAAGTGCTGAAAGAAATTCCCATCTGCTTCACAAAAAGAAATCTTGAATGATAAAAAAAAACTCACAGAAAGAGAACAAGAGATTCAACTTGCTTAACCTGCTTGAAACTCAATTATCATCCAGTGAAACAATGAACAAACTATAATACAGTACTTTCTGAAAATTTACATAAAAATAAATCAAAACTATAGGGCTCACTGATGCATACCAAGTGAAAAATAATCCAGGCTAAATACTGCTCCATCGATAGTGCCTTCAACAAACTGGTAAGAGAAAAGTTGGCTTGATCATGACAAAGCTATTGCTGCTGTAGCTGTTGGTGACCATTCATATCTTTGGTAGGTGTGGGAGGTTGAAATTGAGCTCCATCACTGTTGCCCTTGCTTTCACTTGCTTCCTCAAGAGGGTTGCTTGGTTTTTCCTGAAGTTAAGAAATGCCAAGTTAATAATGGAAGCAACAAAGCCCACTAGAGAAGGAAGCCACTTCATACATGCTTCGAACCATAGAGATATATCATATAAAATAACTGTAGATTAGAACAGGACATTAGGCAGTTAATCTGCTACTTGGTGTTAATCAAATGCCATAACAAAATGGCTCTTAAAAGGTTAAGAGAACTGATCTGGAACTGGTGCAACAATGTGTCGGAATTTTTTTTTTTTTTTGACATTTAGGTCAATTAAGACAAATTCACATACACACAGCGTATACACAAAGACTTGAACCCAACACCTCTTAAATGGAAGCCTAAGACTAGCCAAGGTGAGTTGTGTGTCAGAAATAATTTCATATGGTATATTTTTTGTCATTTTGAACTGATGATGATTAAGAGAGTTTGGTTGAAAGTAATTCCTCTACCAGCTAGTAACAAAACGTGTGAATGAAGCTATGATAACAATTATAGGGTTATGTAGCGGATTTGTACACTTATTTTCCACCCATCCAATCTTATGATCTGCATTTCATCTTTTGATTGAAGTTGATATAAAGTTCCTAATTCTGTGAAAGAAATGGAAGCTATTGGTTTAAATATTTGAAATATTCATTGTTATTTTTAGGATTGTGACACTATATCAGAAACAAGAAGAGGTTTGTAAATGAGCAACTAGTCCGTTTAAATTATATGGAGAAACAATCTGAGGGCAAAATATAATCACCAAGGTTTGAGATGTCTAAGCACACTTACATCATCAATTAAACCAATTCCCAAAATCGAATGTTAATTTATATAGAGAGTAAGAAGAAAATTATAGTGATTGAAAAAAATAATAATAATAAAGATGACAATGAGACTAAATTAGTGAACAATAAAATTGGAATATAGATAATTTTTTCTAAAGATGATAAAAGTGAGGCATGCAATGCTTTATGGTGCCGAATGTTGGCCATTAAAAGAGAAGCATAATACTAAGTTAAGTGTGGCAGAGATGAGGATGCTCAGGTGGGTGAGTGGCTTTACCCTTAGAGAAATGTTACGAAATGAGCATATACGTGAAAAGGTTGAAGAAGCTCCAATAGAAGATAAGATTATAGAGAGTCACCTTAGATGGTTTGGTCACATTAAACGGCGGCCTTCCGATGACCCGGTTAGGAAAGTAGAGGTATTATATTTGAATTATGTTAAAAAAGGTAGAGGCATACCTAAAAAGAATTGGTTAAAAAATATTAGAAATGATCTTTCTTTATTAGATTTAAACGAGAATTTGACTTTTAATAAGACACAATAGAGAAAAAGGATTCATGTAGCCGACCCCACGTAGTGGGATAATTGCTTGATGTTGTTGTTGTATGATAAAAGCGAAGAAGAGGATGCTGAGGTGGACACCACAAAATTGTTAAGGATTTCAAGTTGAGGAAAGAATTTTCTCTAGTGATGATAAGAATGGATATATGATTGCTGACATTGAAGGGCTATTAGGTTTGGTACAACTCATGCTTCACAATCATTCAAATGAAAGAAGCAAAGTTGGCATGAAGAATAAAAAAAAGTCAAAAGATAATTTCATTATAATAGAATTTTTAGTTTTGTTATTAATTTGGTATTTATTTTTGAATTATATTGAATCCAATGTTAATTTATATAGAGAGTAGAAGAAAATTATTGTGAATTGAAAAATATTTTGAAGATGATATTGAGACTAAATCAGTGAATGATAAAATTTTTATATAGATAAATTTTTCTAAAGATGCTAAGAGTCAAGAAGAGGATGTTGTCGAAGGTTGATCCTAATAATGTATTTGAAGTTAAATTGTTTACCTTGAATCTTGTTTCACACTTTTAAACTAGATTAATATTTAAAATAAAGATTTGCTTGATTTTATGGTTTTTGGTAATGAACAAAGTTAATATGTTGATGAATTATAATAAATTTATTTAATTTTATGAATTTTTTATAATTCCAATTTGGGGATAACGCCTCATCTCACTAATATGGCAAAACGCTTCAATTATAGATTTTACCTTTTTGAAACCTTGCTTATTATGCATTTGTAATAATTAGTGAGAATTAAAAAAGAGCAGAACAAACTAAATAAATTTCAACGGATATTAATCTCTCCAGTTAATACTACCTCATCAATAGTTACATAGCTAATATACTAACATATAAGACAGGCCTCATATACTCCTAATATTACATTACCAAATCTTTCTCCTAAATATGTCCTGCTTACTCTATGAATGAGTACTCAAATCCTTGATGGGAATATTACTCATGTTAGAATATGCAGAGAAATATACCAATTACTATTCATTCCGCCGCCACCAAAGTCAAAGGGTATGTGGACAAAAACAAAACATTAGTTTGTGTGCAGTCAATGCCACCACATCAATGATTACATAGCTAAAATTGGTGACATACTTACTAGGCCTTACACTTAAAATACACGAGCATGTCATTCTATATATCCATGCCCGGTATATTCTATTAGTCTCAAATCCAGTAACTGTTATGACCTGGACCGTTCAGTCCAGGCATTTCACGCAAACCGGCTCCCCTCTTTGCACACCAATACACCAATAGAACCAAGCCGAGCAGCAGGCCACCTCAGCCTTGATCACAAACCGAGCCGAATCCCAACGTCTCTCCCTCCAATCATGTAAAACACACGATTTCACCACCTTACGAAATCCTCCAGCCCTCGCCGACCTTCCTCTCACCATTTTAACCCAATAGGAAACTTAGGGCATCATATTTTCCTCCCCTCCCTCTCGCAGCAGCCATCGTGCGCATCTTCTTCTACCTTTTCTCGCTCGTAGCAGCCGCCGAAATCCTCCCTTCTCCTTCCTCTTTGTTTCTTTCACTCCACAAAAGCCATCTCTCCCCTCTTTTCTCTCTTCATTGTGGTGTTCTCCCTAAATCGATGGGAAGGGTTCCCTTCCTACTACCTTACATCTCTCGGATCGAGGTTGAGCCTTCCTTCTCCTCTCTTTCCTGTTGTTTGAGACCATTCAACAAGGGTAAGTTATTATTATTATTATTGTTATTTGAATTCCTAGATTTGATTGACGGCGTCAGATCTTAATTAATCATACTTATATGATTTTGTAATTTTATTCATTTTTGTAAGTTCACTTTTTATGTTGCGATTTAGTTCAAAAATTAGGGAATCCTATGTTATTTAGATACCTTCTACATTGTTCCTACATGATTGATTAAATAAAATTTAGTTAAGTTGTGTAAGCTTAGTGTCTTGTGTATTGAAGTCTTTTAATATGATTCTTGTTTGTAAGACCTTCGAGTAATTGGCCTCATAGCCCTGTCAGTTGAATATCTAGTAGATTTGAATTTTCATATTTCTCGTCGAGAAGTAACTATTATTTATTTTGGGATAAATGTACCTTTCTTTGTTAGGGGCGCTATCTTTTTTGCTTGTGATATGTTGTTAGATACTAAGCTGCCAATTCTATTTTCAATATTTATAATTAATATTGTGCATGTCAGGAATCTTCTCTATGACTCATATTGAAATGATGTAGTAGAAAAAACAATACATTGATTTGCTGATACACGAGCTCTTATCACTTAAAATGATCCATGATGTGAAAAATTAATTCATACAAATCAGTTTTATTTAAATGCAGTACATGATACTTCTTCTTTAAGTCATGTTGGTTATATAAATTCTGATTTTCATATTGATTTATATAATGTCAGTTAGTTATTTATAACAGCACTTGCACTGTTTGATTGTGTATGTCAGTAGAACCATATCAGATTTTAGCTAATAGGGCCGATGGACCCTTAGAATATCAACTCTATAAGAAATCATTGGATTTCATTGGGTTGGTATTTACCTTCCCTGTGATGAATATTTGGTAAACTGACTATGGCACATTTATATAAATGTATAAATATATATAATAATAGAAAATAATAAATGAATGATAAGTCATTTTAAAGTATAAGGATACAAAATGTGGTGCATTTGTAAGCTTTGAAATGATTCAACATCAATAGCTATTTGACATATTCCAGCAGACTAGAATATATTGTAGGAAATATAACATATCTCATGACTACTTTGATATAGTGACTATAGGCTACTTCTATATTTTGATTGTTCATACTGCATTCCACATATCTTTTTCGTTTATACTTTCATAGATAGGAGTTACTTGCTGAGTTTGATTTATCAAACTCACCCATTGTCTCTTTTTATAGCCAGCGTATTTAGTGGATCTTCACCTCAATAGCAGATTTATCAGTAATAAATTATACTTTGATATTTTATATTTTGTAGTAGTTTATTATATATTTGTTGTGGGTTGGATAGTTCCTTTTCCTATTATTTAACCTATTTATGTTTTTTTGCTTGTTTTATTACTGCTACTTGGGTGTACTGCTTATTTAATTTTTTCTTAATGAATTGACTATTTAATTTTCCTTCCCCTGTTTACGTTGGTGTGTGTGTATATCTATATTATATTGTATCACTTGTATATAAATGTTTCTTTTTGTGGGTACAAAATATATCTTTATATCCCTTCATCGCGACCCGTGTTATCGAAACTTTTATTACGTCCTCTGACCGGACGTAGCTCTACGTTCGGTCAGAGGATTGTTACTCGGTTTTTGCTCGGTATTTGGTCGGTATTGCTAGGTATTGTTTGGTAATAACGAGGAATACCGCTCTGTGAAGACCAATACCGAGTAATACCGAGCAATACCGAGTAATCCCAAAAAACACCGAGTTTTTCTAATTTTTTGGGATTACTCGGTATTGCTCGGTATTACTCGGTATTTTGTCTTCACATAATGGTATTTCTCGTTATTGTTGGTATTGCTCGGCATTTCTCGTTTGGTGCCTGCGATCTTAGTGCCGGCCAAACGTAGCTCTACGTACGTTCACCAGACCAAATAAAAGTTCGTGTTGTCGGGGTGTACCACCTTCCGGATTCGAGGTGTGACAGTAACAATCATAAATGTTAAACCAACTAAACAACATTATTTATGTTATTTCTATTAGAACCTTGCATTAGTCAATTGGAAACCTTTAGAACGCCAAAAAAGAAATTCAGGTTTACCTTGTTTCTGTCACGCCATCCGAGGCCAAATGATCTAGAAAGCAGACTGACTTTTCTGGACGGAATGTCTTGTTGAGAATCGTGATCGAACTTTGCATATGAATTATCCAAGGATGACCTGCAATTCAACAAAAAATTTAAAGAATTTCTTGAACAAATGTTGTACTACTTATCCATACAACTAAATTGATAACTTAAAACTAAAAAACGAACACATCTGAATAAATAAATATAAGGAAGCAACTTTACTCAGCCGTTGAGGGGAATATTAGTTTTGTAAAAACTACAAATACAATTACATATGAGTTTGACAAGCCATATCTAGATGTGATGAACATAGTAAATACGTAAATTCAACACATGCTAAATATTCAATCTGCGCAAAAGTTCCCTGTAAATAGGAGTGACATGATAAAAAAATCAGTCAAAAGCTACCTTGGGGAAGGGCATGGAGATTTCTGGGCCTTTATTTGGCTCGACTGGTACTGCAAAGTAGCCTCCAACATTGTTTCCGCCATTATTGCCCTCTTCTCCGTTTGAGCAAACAGAGCCATCGCTTCTTCATATTTTTCCTGCATGCATCTGATAGAAGTGGGTAAATACATAAAAGAAGCAGAGAAAGGTAAAGCAATAAAATTCAGGGAAAATTAGGGTTAGGGATATGATGAAAATTGAGTTCTTGTGAAGTCTTCTTGGTGTCTTTGGGCTCAAGATTTCATCTAGAGATTTGGGAGAAAACGATCCTCCTCTCGAATTGAGGATCACTTGTATCTTTGCTTGGGGTTTTCTTTGATTTGAGTTCTATAAAATTCACTATCATTTGGATTGTCTTTCCTCAATTTTCTTGCAATTTTCTCACTGTTTTCACCAATTATTGTCAGGGTTGCTTGCGAACTAAAGTATTTCTGATAAGATTACTTGCGAACTCAAGTATTTCCTATCAGACTTTTGGAATTCCCCAATACAGAATCACACAAAAGAAGATACCATGAATCCAACAGAAACATAAAGATAGGAAAGGTTCTGGAATTCCTTCCATGACAACGAAGCAGGAACAGGAAGCCTAAGAAACACAGTTAAACTAGTGAAAAGAAGCTCCCATCACATAACAACAGTAAAAAGTCTAGAGATGGGTAAGGTCCTGTCAGATAACGTCACTGAAGCCAGGGTCTTCAAAAAACCTGGCATAGTTGGAAAAAAAAAAATCAGGAAAAAGGCCTCAAGAAAACCCCGTACAGAAAAGAAATCTAGCAAAAGCATTAGGTAATCCCAGTACTGCTTGAGGGTCACACACATCGATACTAACCTAGTTCCCATTGGAAAACAACAGATTATATATGCATATAAGATGGTTCAAAGTGTATGTGGATACAAACTATAACGGTATCTTCTAAGAGAGACAAATGCAATGCAAACATTTTGCTTTTTTAAGGACAATAGTAGGCCGTGAACCCAAATTAACCATGCTAAAGCTTTTGCATGGTACTTTAGAAATTGTCTAAGAAGAAATTGTTCTTCTAATCTAATCAACTTCTAATATGGAAATGGTTTCAATTTTTTCCACCATTCCTTTTCAGTTGAAGCGATGTAAGTAAAACTAACTAGGACTGGCCAAACACCATTTCAACATAAGCCTGTGGTAAGATTTTTATGTTACACAACTGAAACAGAAAATTGTCTCAGGTCCTCTGGAAACCTTCTATGTACAGTACAAAAATAGATGGGACATAGAAACGAAAACCCATTAACTAAATTGCAAATTTTAAAACTAGGAAAGAACCTGGAGTATATGTGCAACATATTTTTGTTCAGCAGCGTCTTTCTCAGCAAACATGCGTGCATCTTCTGTTACTTTCTGCTCTTGTTCAACCCGCATCAAGACCTTTAGTTATCATTTTGATAATTATGAGGGCATAAGGAAGATGTAGAAGATTAAATAGAGAAAGAAGCATATTATTGTATTAAGTTATAACATGGAAATTAGACTTAAGTAACACGAAACCTGAAGCATGGCTTGTTCTTGTTCCTGTTTATCTGTAAGAGCTTGCCACAACTCCGATATTTCCTTTTCCAACTGCTCAACCTATCGAATAAATAATCAGAATAGAAAGATTAGAATCTAGAAGAAGTTTGATAAACTGCTGCTGCATTTATGAAGAATGAAAACAAAAAATCAATGGCTTTGTTCCAGTGAGTATTTTTTTTTAAGCCAGAAAGAAAATAAAATTGTGTATGGTTGCAAAACATTCAAAGCCTCAAACATGTTTGCATCAATACTGACTTTAGCTCTCATCTTTAATAGCTTATCAATATACATATCCAAATACCCAATCATTTTTATTTCAGCAATTATCGCAATTTCTAGAGGTGCATATAAATCAAGATAAAATATTAAATCTTGAGTATTATTGATGGAATTTAGATGTGGGCTCGAAAAATTCGCGTCACAGCTTGCTGTGAGAGTGTTGGTTATCCGGTTCAAATTTTTAAAAGGTAGATTATATTGAAGATAAGACACTAACAAGAGATTTCGCTATCAATTTCCAGAACTTTATGCTATGCGTCCATGTTTCCCAAAGACACAAGCCCCTAGGATTAATTATAGCTCCCAATGACAAGAGATAACTTTTAACTAAGACTAGTCATTAGCATATAGTAGCAACAATTTGGTATGTGATTTGAAATGTACCACCATACACTTAAAGTGGATGGTGGGGAGAATAATGACCTACCAAAATAACCAGGCCAAGTATATGGTGGGGAGAATAATGACCTATCAAAATAACCAAGCTACTTACTAAGGGAAGTCATAAGACCTATCCAAAATAAACTAAATGGGTCATGTAGCTTATAAGGCTAGGTTGTAAGACCCACCTTCAAGTTACTCCTAAGTGCAGAAGTCGTAAGACCTTCCAAAATAGTTAGGTATCTTTCAAGGGAAGTTGTAAGATCTGCTATTTGGAAAACTTTGGAAAACTTCTACAACAAGTAATGAACCTTCAACCAAACATGCTGGCAACTTCTAAACGAAGTTGTAATTTGTAAACTTCATCATAAACTAACCTAACGAGCAACTCTTTAGTGGAGCCGTAAGGCCCAACCTAAATTAAACATACGGGCAACTTTCAATGAAAGTCGTCTATCCTAACACAAACTCAAACGTTTGGGCTACTTCTAATAGAAGCAGTAAGACCCACCAACATGCTACTTCTAATAGAAGCAATAAGACCCATTTTTTAAACAAACCAACGAACTACTTCTAATAAAAGTAGTAAGACCCACCAACAGACCGCCTTGCTTATAGGGCTAGGTTGTAAGACCCACCTTCAGGCCACTTTTAAAAACAGAAGCTGTAAGCCTATCCAAAATAGACAGACAGGCGTATTCCAAAAGAAGTTGTAAGACCTGCTATTCGGGCTACTTTCAATGAAATCTATAAAACACACTTCTAAAACAATCGGGCTACTTTCAATGAAAGTCATAAGACCCGCTTCTAAAACAAGTCTGAATGAAAGCTGTAAAACCCATTTCTAAACCGATCGGGTTACTTCAAATAAGCCCCGAACCAACTCAAACAAATGGGTAACTTCTAAATAAAGTCATAAATCCCAAACTAAATTAATCACTGGGCATTCTAACAGATGTAAACCCCAAACTTTCATAAATTACAACCCACCTATAATCACTTCAGTTTACTTAGGATCCCTGAGAGGAGGCAACCCATGACTGCTAACCAAATTCTCTGAACACTATGATCAACGATCGCTAATATTGGCAAATTGAAACCTATGGTATACTCGAGACGACGGAACCATGTGATTTTGATCGAATTTACCTCCATTCTCTCCACAATTGAGACTAAAATACCTAAAATTATTTATCATTAATTGAGAGTTCTCTCTTACGCAGTAAGATGGATAATAAACTATGAGGGCTTATGCTAATAGGAAGTAAAAACCTGGATCTGACTAAACCCTAATATTGTCCTCATGAGAAATTTGGTTAACTACAATCTGCCTTAAGGAGAATGGAATCCTAAATTTGTGAAGCGGGATTTATGCTGACACGACATTTTTCTTGAGCCAATAATATTATTCACGTTCTATACAATGTTGGTGGCACTAGTCAAAACCTTAAGTTATAAGATTTTCATCGAAAGCAAGTAGTAATAATATGGATCGAAGACGCATCTAGGAACACAAAGAATCAAAACATACACCAATAGAATTTGAATGTATTCTTAAAAAAAAAAAATACTTGGTACTTTTTACAGTTCAATTACTTGAGTCCCTAACGTTTAGGTCCATTTTGATCATCGATAAACATCATTTTTTTTTTAACTTAAAGGTCATTACAGTCTTATAGTAAGGTAATCAGGTAGCTTCAGTTGCTAAACTAGCTCACAAGAGTCACAGCCTACCATTGAAATCAGTTCCCAAGAGCCACTCGGGAGGCAGAAGTGTTTATGGTCATTGTGACAATAAAATTTTGTGATTCCATAGCTCTCTCACCTGGAAATGGATAAAGCAATGTTCTACACATAATGGGGTAGAAACTCTCCTTAACAGTTTTCTGATGGTTTACCAGTACAAATCTGACATATGTTGGAGAACCTCAACAACCTAAAACTAAAAACAAAAAGTTTGTGCATCAATAAGCCTTAAAAACTTAAGAAAATGAAAGTAAATACGTTTATGAATTCCATATATAAAAATCTCAACAAAGGATCACGTCCATGTTAAACTATTATATTAGATGAAATGTGAACGTAAACTTACCCTAGCACTTAAATGGCGTCTGTTATCTTGCTTAACCATCTCCATTAATGCTACCTCCAACTCATCAGCTCTAATATGATCAGATAAAAGGAAAACAAAATTTAGACAGCATATAAACAGGCAAAGGTATTATTTTAACCACAAAGAACAATGTGCTTCCTCAGTTGTTTAAATCAGAATAGTCTCTCATTGATGCTACCAGACCGTTGAAAAACCAAAAGCATTCTGTGAACGCAAACAAAAGAAATAAACCAACCTACAGACAGAAGCACCCTCGTGGAGACTAAACAACAAGCGGAGGGTGAATTCAAAAAGCAAATAACATAAGAATCTCACCATCTTCCTCCAGCACTTCAAAGGAAGAACAGCATGTGCTTACTAGACAAAAAGAAGCATTTACATTCATTCTTTTCCAAATAAATATAAAAATACAGACCACAGGAATTGACATTTTTACAGATGTCATTTAAAATTTTTCAATTTAGTAAGGAAAACCAGGATAAAACTGCAAACGAATTTCCAAAAGCTGCTCTAACTAAATTGCAGTAATACGAAACCAGGATGAAACCAAGTAATAATACTCAGGGATGAAACCAAGTAATATACACACACCAAAAGCCTGTGGTTCTAAACCACACCAACAAAGATCAATTCAATTAAGCCATTCAATACGGGTTCCTTAACATTTGGTTTGCAAGACATAAGCCATAAAAACTTAAGGGTTGTTGAAACCATGTAAGTTGAATTCAACCTGAACAACTAGTGCGCTGGATCAAATAGCAAAATTGCAACTTGAGCTGCCAAAGAATCTAGGTAAGAATTCCCATCAAGGTACTAGAGAAATATACAAATTTGAAATATGGATCGATCAACCATAAAAGCATGCATTCGGAAACTATGTCAGGGGATACGCAATTTGAAGTGACCTTACATAAAGAACATAACTCAGCATAAAAATTCCAGCTTTCACAAAATGAAAATTCCTCAGTTGTAAATTCTAATTAACATAAAGCTTTTAGAGTTCTCTAACTACACATTAGTCCTTGATGCAAAATAATGCCCTGAACGAAGATTTTATAAATCAAAGTCATCACAGACCCTTACCAATTTTTTTTTCTCCCAATGAAACTAGTTCTTTAAAGGCTTAAATATGGCTAAAAAATGAGTTGCAACAGGACACTGACCTGAGGATAGCTGATCTCTTCTCCTCCAGCAATCTGCATAACTCAGCCTTCAACCACGTTACCTGAGTATAAGTAAACGGACTAAACTTTTAACAGGGAAAAAAAGAAAACTAAAGTGAAACATTTTTAGGTCTTGTACAGGCCACCTTTTTTTACAATCTATCCATAAATCGATTGAACTCATAATACATAAAATTTATGATGACAACAGAGACGGCAGTAAAATTTTTACCCATATAAATGAAACATAATCAACATCGAGAGGATTGTGCCTTGGTTATTTGGACAATAACCGTATTCATGAACCACAAAACCATGGAGCTAATTGATGAGGTCATCGACAGACATTTTAGGCAGGTTTATCGGCGAAGGAATCGTAGATCGACGGCTACGATCGGGAGCTTATACTTTTGATGTTATCATGTTATTTTATTTCATGTATCTTTTATTTTCATGTACTAATGACGTTTTCGCCCTTATGTAGGCGTAGTATTTATTGTAGCCCAAGGGGCATATGAGTCTTTTTTCTTTTCATGCTTTGAGACCTTTATAAAGGGGTCTCTTCTTGTTGTATGAGGTTAATGAATGTTTTGGAATGAATGAAATTTTCTAAGATTTTTCTTTTGTCTTCTTGCTTGAGAGCTTGAGAGAAAAGAGAGAGGAGGCCTAGGTGAGGCTCCGACTGCAATACCCAACAGCCCGCTCCGGCGAGCTCTTGGCTCATCCTTGTAAGTTCATCGTTTTTCTCTTCCCTACCAATTCCCCCCATACACCCGTTTCCTCCCTGCAGGCAAAATCCCGAAAATCCCTCCTCTGCTCCGCCCCATTCTACTCACCCGACCACCCTTCCTCCCTCTCTAATATTCTCCTACAGCCGACCCCCCCCAAGAAGAATTCCCTGAGCCCCCGATTCCCTGCTTGAACCCGCCTCCCCTTCCTCTGCCGCCAATCCCAAACTCCCTGCACCCGCCTCCTTTGCGCCTGCTGTGCCAGCCGCTGGCCACAGCCAAGCCGCCACAGCCAGCAGCCGTCCGCCTCTTCCCTGGGGAGATCCCGCCGTCCAGCTTCTCATGGAATTTGAATTTTCACCAATTAATTCCTTCATTATTTCTTTCCTAAAGTAACCCATATCTTTAGGAATAGAATTAATTGAATTCTCATCCCATTTAAATTCAAATTTCAAATCTCCCTAATTAAATAAAATCTGAAAGTTAAAATCAGATTTTAATTAATGACATGGGGCCCACTAATTAATAAAATTTCCCCTCTTTCTTCTTTTGCTTGGCCGGCCACCCCTCTACCTTTTTCTCTCTCTACTTGCCACATAAGCACCCATTAATTCCCCCC
>NW_021319178.1:6006331-6234461 GCF_001605985.2 Dendrobium catenatum | reverse complement strand
TTAATTGCGGGATTGTCGTTATGAGCATTTAATTGTTTCTTTTATCTTTGAATGATTAGATTGATTTGGTAAACTCAAAAGCATATCTTCGCCTAAGCAAGTTAATTACTTTGAACGATTTAATCCTTGACTTTTGTTGGTAATTAAATTTGTGATGATAATGTTTTGAATAATCTTCATTTTAATTTCTAATTGCAATTCCTACCTTGATTCACATCACTAATCGACAAACTAGACACTAAAAAAGGTGGCACAACAACATCTTTTACAGCATGGGTGTGAGTTAAGCACTAACAGATTCAACTGGATCCAAATACCATGCAGAAAAAGTATGAAAATTGGGCCAAAAACTCAGAAGAACAAAATAGAGACACCAATACAAATATGTAGGTCATAGAAGAGAAGGAAGAAAAAGGAAGCCACAACATCACCACAAACAGCTGCAGCAAGCTCTCAGCTGCAGACCGCAAGCCAACCAGTCTCATTCAGCCTATTCAGGTCCGATCGAGCAACCAAACCAGATCTTATATATAAAATAAAGCCAGCAGGCCCCTAGTATGTTTAAAAACCCAAAGCTGCCGTAATTGAAGGTTATGGAATAAAATTTCTACTTCTTCTCTAAAAGAAGTTTTTGCACCTACTTGAAAAATGTTCTACCCTTCTTGACCCATCAAGAACCATGAAAGTGTGGGACTAAGGCTCTCAATGTTGAAAAAATTAGATGAAAAGATTTAGAACATAACATATTTTGTTTCACCTTTCCAAGTTAAATGTAGAACAGGTTTGATTACTCAAATCTCGAGACAATCATGGCTAAGATATGCAATCTTTATCGTAGTCTATCATGAACTGTTTCAAGATAAGGAATATAAATTATTCAATAATAAGGCAACTAAGTGTATGGAAGGAAAACTTGACCATTTATTTTGTTGAACTTTTTAGAGCATTTATATAGCATAAATGAAAAAAAAGATATTTATAATAGGGAGCTTTTATCAATGACTTAATATACAACAATCTCATTTGTAATAACTTCAACTCTCATCTATCAATTTGTATCCACTTCAGTCCCACATCAAATTCTTCTCCCAACCAGATTAAAGATGCAACGACGCGTCTTCATTACCCATCATTTAAGCAAGCAATTAGGAAAAACTAAGTGCCGCTGACAGTGAAGGATCGATTGAATCAAAGGAGCAGGGGATGATTGGATCGAGTCTGGCATGCGGCAGAGGGCTGTGTGCGGGACGGAGTTGGATTTGGAGACAGACCGGGACAAGATCACACAGACATATTGGGATTCGTGTGGGAAAAAGTGTTGGTCGGATTGGAGACATGGTGCCGAGGTGCGGGAGCAGTCACTAGCACATAGGAGTGGGTCGGGTCGAATTGAGGGAGCGAGAGAGGAGACTAGGCTCGGCTGGGTATCCTATGTGTTGAGTTGGATTTGGCACGGGGCGAGCTGCTGGTTTGTAATATGAGGAGGTCGATTGAAGGGCTGCTCATGAATGGGATATTGGTAGTAGGTCGATTTGTAGAGTTCAAGTGATTGAGTTTGGCGGCTATATAGTGGGGTGGTGCTCTCAATTGGAGTTCCGGGAAAGTGAGTGGATGAGCTAGCTGTTGTAGAACGTGCACAAGTAAGAATAGTTGTCGTGCTAGGGAACATGGAAGAGAGCCAGTTGAACTTGCTACGTGAAGCAGTCGATGGACTTTTGTCATGTGAGCAGCAAAACCAGAGAGAAAATGAGCTCAGTTGGAGGAGTTCGTGTGAAGCAGAGGTGAAGGCTTGAAGAGGGTTGGTTGGTAAAGTTGAGGAGCTCGAGCATATGGCCTAGAATTGGGTAGAGAGAGACTTTGGTAAGAAGGGTTCGAAATACAAAGAGTAAGAGCGGGTAAAAGTAGAAAGATGGGAGGAATGGAAGTATCAGGTAGATTTTTTTATCAAGTGGGTGGCAGAGATAGGATTGGGCGACTGAGGCAACGATTTGAGCAGGATTTTGGCATGGGAGAGACAGGATATTGATAATATAGAATATCAATTTTATATTTAACTTATAAAATTTAATTTAAATAATAATAAAATGAATGAAAGAGATTGATCCTCATGCAATTCCTCGTTTTCCATGCATCTCGATTTTTGTGACACCACCTCGAAACTCTTGCCAAATTCGTCTTTGCGCTCGCAAGCAATATTACAATTGTTTTTATATGATTTTGATGTTCCGGACAAAACAATGAAGTTCATTTTGCGAACGGATGACATGCAAGCAATGTCAAGCAACATTTCTTTCGTAGCCGATTTCGATCGTCTTCACTAAAATTGACTGTGAGCTGTTATTCCTGGGGTAATTTTGATATTATGAGCGCAACGGTGAAGTTCGCTTCGTGATCGGGATGTCATTTGGGTCGTTTCATGCACCGTCAAGCTTGTTAACAGTCATGCTCATCGGTCACCCTCCTTGGCTTACATTAACTTTTGGAGTATAGGTGGAGGTCAACAAAAACTAATCTAAATTTAAATGAATAATGATAAAGAAGCGAAGGGGGAGAGGACAAAGAGGGGAATGAGAAGCAAGAAAGAAGTAATAAAGAAGCAAATCCCATGCTTGAGCAGGGAGCTTCATCTGTCAAAATGCTTTGAATCTTTCATGTGCTCAAAGATTAGAATCCTGAAAGAAGAAGAATGGTTTACAAATCCAATGAAAATTGTTATTAAATCAGAGAATTATCTTACATGCCTCAAAACTGATAAAAGCTAAGAAAATCATATAAGTCATAGGATTCACTCGGAAAGCCGCAAAGTAGTTTCAACAATCTACAATAACTAAGAAACCCACAAGATAGACCCCACCAAACAAACCGACCACAAAAAACATTAACCAAAGAAAAAAGAAGTAGGAATAATCAAAAGGATAACTCGTAAAGTGAAATCTCAAAAGCAAGAATAGGAGAATAGACTACATTTAACTTTGGCCAAATAGTTTTTCCATTTTCGTGCCTTACACAATAATTATATCCCTGCCTTACTGTTGCATCATCTAACATCTGTTGCGCATGCTCATTTACCCAAGTCAATTTTCTATTACATTTTCCCCTCAATAGCTGCAAATATCACAATCTCTCCAACAAATTCATATTTACAGAACCATTTATGCCACACATAACTAGATTTACTTTTTTTTTTTGTGGTTCAACTGTTTAGAAAGCTTAGTTGTTTTGTGTTTATTCAATAAAATTAGCATGTCTCTATCTCATATCTCATAACTCATAAGCAATCTCACAATTTTTGTGACTCCACTGTGATCTATAAGCAATCTCCTCATCTACATCCCTCTCTTAAAAATTACTCATCCCCATTTTTTAGTAATGCTCTCCAAGTTGACTTCTTCAGTCCTTCACAACTCATTCTTCTTATAACCATTGTCTGCTTTAACAACCAGTAAACCATACCTTGGATATTACCATCCCGGTAATTAATAAGCATTAATATGAAAAAAATGAGAGAGAGCTAAATGATAATGAAGTTTTACCTAATCTAGCATTGAAGCATAATCAATCACCCCCAACTATTTAAAGTTGTCTTTACAAATTCTTCTTATAATTCAATCTCAATGGGAGTTGTATCAAATGTTATCGTTAAACTAAATTAACTAGAAGAACTAGTAATCAATAACCTTAGATCTAACCCTCTCAAGAAACTTAACACATGAATTTGATACACTTGCCTTCTTACTTCAGTTACACAAGCTTCCCTTTATACGCAGCTAGTTTATCTCAATATGTTTTCTAATAGCTGTTTATGAATAATGCAATCTCATACTTCCTATAAAATCATTTAAATCTATATGTTGTATTCATTCATAAAACAATGTAATGTTAAGGCACCAATGATTCTATAGAATAAACTGCATGGACCAAAGACCAACTACGGTCTTTCAAGTCAACAAACCATTAACAGCTTTGAAAACAGACTAAACAGATAGACTGCATATTAGCATTATCAAACTGTCCATCATTGGCAAGATTTTAGTACGTGCCCCTCGCGCCCACCACCACCCCACCCCAATCCCCCCCCCCACAACCCAACCCCAAAAAAATTTCCCTTATAAAATCAGTCAACCATTGGCTGAAACATTTTTTTTTTTCACTATCCTCTCTACTCTCTCTCTCTCTTATTGCCTTTTTTTGTTACTGAGGCAACTTTTTGTACTTGCTGCCCTTTTTCCTCTCTCCCCATCTCTCTCTCCTATATTTATTTTCCACTATCTCTTGTGAGGTTAGCTATTTTATGTTTATTTTTTATTAGACCATTTTAAACCTTTTTTTCTCATTTATTTTTCTCTCTTTATTTCTATATTTTCCCATTTTAATAATTTATCTTCACATTACTAGTTTTTTTTTTAATTTCATCAATTTTTTTTATTTTAAAATTCCCAAATTCTTTTAAAAAAATTATATAATTAAAGTCAACAAATTACACTAGAAAAAGATTACAATATTTAAATTTAAATCAAGTAGCTTAAAATAGGCTAATTATAATTTTTATATTTTTATATTAATAAGATGCCGCTTTTTTATATATTTATTGCTCGTTATAAAACATTTTTAATTACTTTTTATTTAAATTAGATATGAAAAACTTAATTTAGATATTTAAAAAAAATTAAAACCCTAATGTCAATTTCAAGCTCGAATGAAAAAGATTGATGGTATTTTGTAAATTAGAAATTTGTCCCTGCAGATAAAATAATCCTGACACCGCCACTGATGTCCATAAAGCAAAGGTGAGAAATGAACATTACCTGTTCTTTAAGATCGGGTCCAGAATCGGACTCATGCTCAGGCCTTAAACTTCCAAGGTATCCATCCACAGACTCCGTCACGTGCACCCCACCACATCCAATTAGACCATTTAAGCCTTGTGTGGAGTTTGTTACTGTAGGAAGTAATCCAGTGTCACGTTTAAAACCATAGAACTTTGACGCAAGGCCCTGGGAATCCCTCCACGTATTCAAACCCTTTGCTCTCTCTTCTAGAGCAGCAATAACTGTTGGCCTATGCTTCTTTCTCAACTCTAATAGCCTTGTTTCATTTATAGCTTGATAACCCATGCAAGCTGTCAAAACAAGCTGGCTGCTGTCAAAAGTTGAGCCAGCAAGTGACTGCAATAAGGTAACCCCATCTCCAGCATCTTTTGTGGTTACCAATGCAGGACCTGCCAACCATAATATTTCAAACAAGTAAGCTCCATTGCTGATAGTAAAAGAACTTATGTTAGCAAAATCTAGTAATTATAAAAGTAGCAAAAGCTGCAAAAGCATAATGAAGGGTTATACAAACACCAAAAGTTGAAAAAGAATAATAACGGTAAAAAACAAGTACCATATAACTCCATTAAAGCAAGAGCGGTGCGGAATAGCATCACACGGTTTCCTTCAAAAAGAAGAACATCCCAAACGCGAAGAACTGCGATAGATTAGATGATATTATGAGATCTATATATTGGCATTGATACATACACTCTAAAGCAAATCATGAAAAAAGAGGGGTTCAGGGGAAGGGGACAAACTACAAGAAAAGTATGGCTTCAACCTAACAACCCAGTAAGAATGGTTTAACATAATTCAGAACCTGACCACTTTCCCAAGGAAGCATATTCACAAATATTGAAAGAAACCAAGGTCCAGTAATCCATGCTACATCCACCCCAAGGTAATCCAAATGATTGGCTGCAGCAAAAAACCAGAAATGCCTGATTACCAAATCTATGAGTTTAATTATGTCAAATTAGCATGAAAATAGGAAATATTGTTTGATTTGTTCGTGAGTTACGTACATAACTTTGGGAATCTGTCGCGAACTAGCTCCTCCAATAGAAGCTGATCCACCTGAAACGAGTTTATTTTTAGAAAGTTTCTAACAGTATCAGCTAAATCCCTACACTAGAAAAGTTCTGAATATTCAAAAGATGAAACCACAAGAAAAAAACTATTGCAAGATAACTGTGAGCAGCAATGTAAAATCAGAAGTTACCTGAGATTCAATCATCTCCTCGGAATAATAACCATCAAAGTAATCATCAATAATAGCCATTAATGTCCTAAAACAGTCATAATGAAGAGATTAGTGGAACTACTGGACAATAAAAAACGTTAAGGCATCTAGGATTTGAAAATTAGAGATTAAACATCATGATGCACCGTGACAATGCTTCTCGATCACTCTTTTCTAAATAACCTAATAGGCTATTGGTTGCAAGTATTTGGAATACATGCATATTCAAAACATAGTGTAAATTAAATATAATATTTTTGAAATAATCAGAGTTACTTGGTTAGCTTTAAAATAAATTCAAAGTTTTTTTTTTTTTTTGTGTAGTAACAATCAGAAATTTTATATGACCACATTATTTTCAATATATATTTGTATGTTAACGTACTCTTATAAACTTTTTAAATTGGATTTAGGGCACGGTAACAAAATGCAATGCTGAAACATTCGATGGTGTCGGCGGGATGGACAAGGATGTGGAGATGACGAAAAGGGGAAAGACAAAGGTTGCAAATGCGCTATCGACACCGAGATGTCAGGCTTTGAGGTGGCAAGGCCACGCGGATACATGGTCGTGGGGTCAACACCAGGATAGCTAGTTCAAGAGAGAGAGAGAGAGGGAGAGAGAGAGAGAGATGCCAAGCCAACGAGTTTTCAAGCATGTGATTTCACAATGATGCAAGGTTAAGAGGGCATGAGTTTGGAATTTGCATGACGGGTGAATTCTAAATCATAAAAAAATGGCATGTTGGAAGTATTCAAAATCTCAGAGAGAAATACTTAAAATTTGTTTTAATCATAACCAAACACCTAAAAATTTAAAACCCCTGCATTTCAAATGCAATACTCCAAAAACTCACAACCAAACCATCCCTAAAGCGTTTATTCCTTCAACTCCATAAATCCAAATAAAATAAAAGTACCAAAATGCATTCTCCTCAGGCATCAACAGTAGTAGAAGACCTGCAAAGAAATTCATAGCCTGCAAAGCACGGATTCAAAAACACAAAATAGTATATTAAAAAATAGATGATGAAAATTTTATATGAAAAAAAGAAGACATGAGTGGAAAACTATTAGACTGCTTAGCACAAGCTAAAATAATGAAGGGGCGCCCCATTAAGAAAACTTATATCAACAATTTACTAATATTAAATGTTCACTTTTGAACAAAGTATCGAATACATTTTAAAAAAAATGGTTATTAGAAGTTTATCAAATTTCTGCGAATTTAAACCATAGTTTTGAAAATCATCTGCAAACAACTAAATTTTGGTTATTAGAAGTTTATCAAATTACTTTGAATTTACACCATAGTTTTGAAAATCACCTGAAAAAAACTAAAAATTTGAGTTACCAAATGATTTTTGTAGTATGAGCAATGAAACTAAAAGACTTTTCGTTTTGAGCTAAACTAATTGCGACACATTAAAGAAAAAAGTGTTTCAATTTATTTCTCCTGGTACAAGTTTAGAACCACCCATTCCCAGAAAAGCCTACAGCATAAACCACAAAACCAAGCATTTTCTTCCTCGATGTATGAACAAAACTTTATCTTTAACAAAGAAAAATAATAGTAATCATGAGTTAAATGTTAAGATTATTTATAAATAAACTCTTTCATAAAATATAATTTAGTATAGTCATTCATTTAATAATAATATATAATGAACTGAGAAATTTAAATTTATTAGATTTATTATTATAAATATTGGTACTACAATTATGCCTCATAAACTTATAATTTAACACATCATATGCAAGTATATGGTAACCTAATTTAAATTTAGTTAAGATACCTAGAGAAACAATTAATTTAAAAATTATTAATTATTGGAATTTTATTAGTATATAGCATAGAAAAAATATCTAAAACATAGTTTAAATAAAAATCAGAACAAATAAATAAAACTGCTAACGAACACTACCGGTAATTATCAAGACAACTGATAATAAAACTAAGTTATTTACTGACCGATTTCCTTTAAGGGCACAAAATAGATTATATTCATCAAAATTAGGTTTAAATGATTCTTAAAATGGCTATTTATAGTGATAGCATGATCTAGACTATTACTTAATAGTTTACAATTATTACAACAACAACAACAACAAGCCTTTATCCCACCACCGGGTTGGCTACATGAATCCTTATTCTCTATTGTGTTCTGTTAAGAGTCAAATCTCATTTAAATGTAATAAAGAAATGTCATTTCTAATATTTTTTAATCAAGTCTTTTTAGGTCTACTTCTACCTTTCTTAACATAGGTCAAATCTAATACATCTACTCTCCTAACAGGGTCATCGGAAGGCCGGCATTTTACATGACCAAACCATCTAAGGCGGCTCTCTCAAATCTTATCTGTCACTAGAACTACTCCAACTTTTTCCCGGATATCCTTGTTTCGCATACTGTCTCTAAGAGTAAGTCCACTCATCCACTTGAGCATCCTCATCTCAGCAACACTTAAATTAATATTATGCTTCTCTCTTAATGGCCAACATTCTGCGCCATAAAGTATTGTAAGTCTCACCACCATCTTATAAAATTTTCCCTTAAGATTGAGCAGTACTTTTCTATCACACAACAAACCCAAAGCATTCCTCCACTTCGACCATCCAACTTGAATTCTACTAATAACATCCTCATCTATTTCACCATCAGTCTGAACAATAGACCCAAGATATCTAAAACGAGTACACCTATTAATGACTTGATCGCTCAAAGTCACAAACCTCCCACTAGATCTATTACTACTAAAATTACACTGCATGTATTCGGTTTTAGATCTACTCAAACGAAAACCTTTAAACTCTAAGGTTACCTCCATAATTCGAGTTTACTTTCAACTCCCTCTCTAGTCTTAAAAACAAGAAGAATATCATCAACAAAAAGCATACACCAAGGTACATCCTCTTGCAAATGTCTAGTGAGAACATCCATGACTAAAGCAAAAAGATAAGGATTTAAGGCTGATCCTTGATGTAATCCAATTGAAATAGGAAAATATTTGGTCAAACCACCTTGTGTTTGACACAATAGCTCTTACATATATATCCCTAATAATTAAATTAGACCTAAAAGAAAAGGCATGAAGGACCTAATCAAATAAAGAGAAGCAATAACCATTATCTAATGCTTTAAATGCCTAATCAAATATTATTATGATGGGTAGGATACGGATGATGACGATGAATGGCTCATTACCTTCCATCAACTCTCTACTGGTGAGAAGAATTTGTCTCTAGAGAAATAAAATCATGATGGCGACATCCACATCAATGAACAAGATATTTGTGAATGCCAGATGGCCCAAGAGGCAACCTCTCCAATCAACCTCATACTCTATAAGAATGACAGAACTAGACAAGTTACAAAGGAAGCAAAAACTCCAACTAAAACACTTAACAGGAATTACTTGTGAATTAAATTTACAATGCAAAGGCAAAAGATCATTTATATTAAAAGTAAGATTAACATGAATGTCAAGTGGAAAATCAAACATTAAAGCTTTAGAATCAATCATCATAATCTTTACTACCCTTATCCCAGCTATTAGAATAAGTTATATTAATAGTCATTTTTCATTTATTTATGTTCAATGGTGTATAGAGTTCTTAATGCTATTTTTCATTGATCATTTTGAAAACTTTTATCCATCTTCATTTGAGTTTACCTTTTCTTCTTCCTAATTTTTCAACACTAATCATATCAACCTGTCTAAATGGCGTGTTCCCTGTTTGTACATGTCCAAATCACATACGGTTATTTTTAACTATTATATATTCAATATATATTACTCAAAATATTTCTCTAATATAATCATAGGAAATTAATGGAAGATCCTATGGTTGACTATTATTTACTTTTTAGTCCTTAGACATTCTTGTATTATTTTTTAGTCCAATATATATATATATATATATATTCAAGTTTTAGCAAATTACTATTTTTTATACCAAAAACATATCTTTCTTTCTTATGACATGCGTGCCCCTAGTTATACTTTCTATCCACCCTGTACTCACTTCTCTGAATCTGGTTATTTACTGAAAACAACTGGCTATTGTTTTACATATGATAATTTTTGTATGTCTGATAATAATCTAATACAATCCTTTAATAACCAAAGGACTTCAAACAATAACCAAATTGAAAAGATTTAACAGACACTTGGTAATAACTATATCTAATTCTTAATAATCATATGCTACCAGAAAATAACTAAATTGAATGAAAAAAAAACTATCCTAACGCATTGCAAAAGTCAAATGTAATCCTACAGCGTGAGGGATCCGTGAATGAAAGCACCCACCATAGCTTTGTCAGGATCCACAAACCCACGGAAATCCTACAGCGAGCCTCTTTTATCGTGGAAAGCCTCTACAGAGGAAATGATTACTTGTTTCTATCTTTTATCATATAACAAATCGAAGTGATTTACTAGCTCCTAACATTTTTTTCTACAAAGAAATTGCATTTTGTTAAATCTTTTTGAAGTTGATGATGTTGTGTTCACCCATACTCTTCAAAATTTTCACAACTCAAAAGTAAGTTTTTTTCTTTCTTCAGCAAATAGGCAAATTTACGGTTCATTCTTTGTAAAAGGTCCCCCACCTGAGATCATTCAGGCTGTGCTGTCAAGCAATGGAAGCCATCCATAGAGAACTAGAGATGACGAAGGAAAGCATAGTCTTGCATCTCAAGTAATATAATTTAATTTGAACGTACATTCTAAGCGATGGTGGAGAACATTTTAGAGGCATAAGAATCAAGAGGGAAATCTAGTTCTTCCATGGCGCTACAAAACTTATTTATGTTTCCTTTGTGATCCTTTGTGGATAATTTTTGCATTGATAATACTTTTTGTGGAACTTGATTTTATTTGCGAGCACTTCAGTCTCTTAGCTTTTTACGCCACAATATAAAACAATATAGCAAAACAAGCAAAAAGAATTTCAATGTTAAAAACAAAGCTCCACCACAGGTCTGCCAAACAAAATCAACTTTTCAACCGCAGCTTTTCACCGCAATTTTTCTAACAGAAGCTTTTAACATGATTTTTCAAACAACAACTATTGTACCAAACAAAACTTAAGTTAGATTTCCTTAACTGATTTTTCTCCCTTCTCATAAGCAAAACTGTGTTTTTTCAATGAAACTAGAATGCTAATAACATCACATCTAAGGCCACGTGAAACATCTTTCCAAACCATATAAAGCCTTGCATCAAATAACAAAACCAATAAAATGCCAGTACAAAAGCAAGTTAAAGTAGCTACCTAATAGGCCTAGCTCAGTAGACAGTAATTTAATAAGACAGCAGTTAGTGACCGTTACCAACATAATTAACAAAAAAACAATTACTGATGAATAACAGTACTATCAATTTAAATCATAACATATAAGTTCCTACCTGGCAATAACCAACAGATGGATTATGCCGAGCATAAGCCGTGAGTAGCCTCCTCAGAGCATTTCTTCCATCCTCATCCAACGCAGGATGACCGGGAAACGTCCTTGGCAAGTCCTGTGATTGGTAAACACATAACATGCAAATGAAATCTTCTCAAGCTCCTGTTTTGTCCGCAATGGCTTGAACATGTTCATAGAATCCCAAGTCTAAACTTTGAGATCCCATGCATATAGTTACCTTCTCAATCTGCCCCTTCCATTTTTCAGTTGGAGTTGCATTAGGTTTATTTGGGCCATCACTAGCATCATTCAAAGCACAATCATCAACTCCATTGCTATCGACATTTTTGGTTTCCGAAGCCAACAAGTTTTGGTAATACCCTTCCTCTCTGCGCTTTCTAATACCTGCAAAGGCCTGCCATATCTGTGGCCACAAAAGAAGATAAGTGAGCAATAGGTAAAGGACATAATGTAGTAGCAAGCTTTGTGTGAAAGTTCCACCTCTCCTCTAAGAGCCATTGGCAAACCACCACGCACAAGGAATTCCAGTTCTTCCTTCCAAGGGTTGGGTTCCAACAGCGCTGCCTGATTGGCCATATTAACGGATGAATCAGCGCCACTTCCATAACCAGAGGACACCTCCTGGTTCACATCGGATCTCTCTATATCATAAAACTCATCTTCAGAATCCTCCAAGGACTTTGAGGCTTCATTCAGAACAATCCCGCTTGCAGTCCTCCCTTCATCTCCCTTGTCACTCAGCAAGTATGTCTTCTTCTTTACACGATGGCTCATCAACTGCTCGATTGCAGCTAGAGAAGGTCTTATCTGAGACCAAATCTTAATTTTGTGTGCCCTCTCCTCTATTTCCACTGGCTCCTTCCGCATGGCAGTTTCCTCACTGCCGTCAATTCTTTTATCTCCGCTATCATCTCGATCATCTTCCGATCCACTACCTGCATCAACAGGCAACGCTGCTTCACTTTCCTCACCGGCAGGAGCATGGTTGAGCTCTGGTTGACTCTCAAGGAATTTCTTCCATCGATCTGATCTCTCTTCTTCCTCCTCCTGGAGGTGTAACAGCAAAAAAAGGTATTTTCAGAAAGAATAAGCAAAAGTTAAAATCAAAAGCAAACAAATAGCAAAGGAAACATCACCTTGTAGATGTTGGCATACTCTCGGTATCTCTGCAAGTGCTGAGGTCGCACAGTAAATCCATACGCATCCCTGATCAGATCTATGACCATCAAATCAGAAACAGATCAAAGCAAATCGATACCCAAAACCCCTCACCAATGCGAACAGCATAAACAATGTGAAATAAAAATAAATTCGAAGAATAATCTAGTAATGCAACTTAACCATTGACAATAAAACTAAAAGGAAAAAAATTCACTACGGGTCAACTTAACTGCCTTGCGAAATGGCCAAAAAAATAAAAATAAAAAAACAGAACTTTCACCACCCCCCACCCCGGAGGTATGAGACCTAAAACCCTAATTCCCAAGCCGGTACAGTCAGCACCGAAACAGCGAGAAATATCTCGCGAATATAGCTATCAATCAATCAACCGTATACCCAAAGATCACCGGGATTCAGAATTTCACAGTCAAAGAACTGGAAATTCGCTATCTCGAATAACATTCCAAAATAGGTCGAAGAAATGGAATCCTGCACGTGGAAGGAATCAAAACTCGCCTTTTATGATCAAAAGTGATGAGAGGAAGGCTTCTAGCCTTCATCTCCGGCAGGTACGTGACACTACGAGCGCGTGTTTCGCAGGGGCGATGGCGACAGATGCCGAGGAAGTTGGAAACGCCAAAGCCGTCGACCTCGCAGTTGACGGCGTCGGTGGCGAGGAGACTCCGGGGCTCGGTGAGGTTGGGTGAAGCGCAAGCAGAGCGGAGCTTGAACAGAAGAACCAGAGAAAGAGTGATGTGGCCGCTGAGTGACAATGGCAATTTAGCGGATATTGAGATTCAGACGGGGCTGTAATTATACTAATGAAAAGCTGAGAAGCCGAAGATAAGTCTCGTTCTTCTTCCTTTTTATTAAAAAAAACTAAATAAATTTTAATTAAAGTCTTAAAAATAATACAAATTTAAACAATGGCTCTTTATTATGTTAAAAACCTACTAAAATTAATTAAAATATTCATTTATTAATTATTTTTTATTTCTTATTTTATATTATCATTTCAATTATTTAATTCGTTTTCATTATTTCTTGAAACCATATAGGACATGTTTAAAGCCTTTCTCCTGTGTACTTATTTTTTTTTTTAAATAAAAACAAATAATAATAATAATAATAAATCCTATGAAATTTTCTAAAAATTATTTTGAAGTTAGAATAGAGAAATAATAATATATGACAGCTTAGTTGACGTGAAATTAAAAAATTTCATGCAAATTTTTTTATTTTGGAGTTTTGGAAATTTATTTACAGTTAAAATTAAAAAAAATATATTACATCTTACATAATATTTTATCTTCTTAATTTATATTCAATATATTGAGTTATTGACACTCTTTTCTCATTCTATTGCCGTGCTTGACCTATTGAGAAAACATTATAGCGGTTTATTTAATTTAGAAATTTTTAGTGTAATGTATTTCAACTGTGAAATTTAAAAAAAAAATTGTGAAAATTTTTAGTTTTTCAATTTTTATTTGCGATTAAAATAAATTTTAGGATTTTTTTGAGACTTTATAATGCATAATTTATGTTATTGGATTTTGAATTTGTCTATTTTTGAGAAATTCTCTAAATATATCATATTGCATGCACTAAAGATGGTTTCTACATTACCTCCTATTATGTACAGTGTACAACAACCTCCTACTCCTAATTCTAAATTCAATCTAAAGGTCTCATATATATATATATATATATATAATTGAAAATTTACAAAAGCCTAAATTGTGATTTTTTAATAGTAAATCTATTTAATCATGTGCTCTAGTTTTTTGAGGGCCTGAGGAAAAAAAAACCTCAGGGGGGTTAAATTGGGCAAATTATTCTGTGCGGACACCGCACGTCATTCAGAGACCAATCAGAATGCACCACATCACCCCCGCTCGGTACCGCTGTTCAGTATCGTGTTCCATCACGCACTTGGTACCGTGTTCAATAATGCTGACGTGACATATTCAGATTAGTCTCCGGATGATGAATTGCACTCGGTGTCCACACAAAATAATTTATCGTTAATAAATTGAGGAACTGGCCCATATGCATTGATATTAAAAAAGGTTTTAAAAAAAAGTACAACTCCAAAAAATGAAGTTACAGTAAATGTGGAGCTGCAATAACAAACAGCCTAGCAATGCTAAAATACAAATACAAAAGCAGAAACAGAGAAAATACCAAAAATGTCTAGACTCAGACAAAAGCAAAAACACCCAAGGGACCAAAAAAAAAATCATCAGTAGCACTCTCTGTTGCCATAGGGAATCCCAAGCAAAAGCTCCCAAAATAAAAATATAGTCAGCAGCACACCCAAATGCCAAGGGGAATCCCAAAACCTTCAATGGAAGTGGTCCAGGTGACAAACACTTGTCATCATCATCGAGAAAGCAAAAAACGTAGTCTTTGGATGCTGCCAAATGGGAGAAATTATTTTGTGCGGATGTCAATCACAGTTCTCCATCTGGAGATCAATCAGAATGCAGTACCGTGCGGGGGTGATGTGGCGCATTCTGATTGGTCTTTGGACAGCATTCGACGTCCGCACACAATAATTTGCTGCCAAAAAATGGAGAAAGGGACGCTCAAATTAATGCTAGAGTAACAGATGAAAGTTTTGCCATTATTTCCATTTATGAAGTTTGAGATGTATAGCCTTCCTAATACCATATTTAACAGTATATAAACTAAAAGAATGATTGTCAAATCCTCTCTCATCTCTCTCCTAAATATAATAAATAAGAGCCCAAATAGCTAAATAAGAACTAGTTTTAATTGCATAAGGAATATTCACATGGTCAGACATTAAAATTAAAATTTGTTTCGAGCTAGGCCTCAAATAAAAGGAAGAGAAGCATGGAATAATATTGCATACAAAATTAGAAGATAAAATATTCTCATTCACCAAAGTAGCAATGGAATTCCCCCTAATCCATGGGTTCCAATAAAAAGATAAATTGGTATTCAAATTTATCCTAAAATTCATAGCTTGCTTCATAATCTCAACAATGCCTCGAATAGGCCTCCACCATTTATAACCTTTCACAATGTTACCATTCCAAAACGAGAAACACTTTGCTTTGCAATAAGTGTTGAAGAGAGACGAAGTAGAGAGACATCCAAATCAAAACACAACTATAAGCAAAAGATGAATCATCAAGATAAGAAATATCCAAACCACCATATTTCATAGGCTTACAAGTGTTTTTCTAAGAGAACAACTGTAACTTTCTGGAATGGATATCACTGTGATATAAAAATCTTGCACAAAGCCTGTTAAGGTGATTAATACAAGTTTTAGGTAAAATAGCTTATCTAATCCAAAAGACGATGGTGTTAGAAATAGTGAATTGGAGGTATTGAACTCTTTCAGCACAAGAAAGGATTTTTCTTTTCCAACCGTCTAAGAGGGAGGAAACTTTGGTGATTAACTAGACATTTTCAGCCTTTTAGTATAAATAGGAAAACCAATGTAATTCAAGATGGTTGATTCATAAGGGAGGTTAAGAATGGCAGAGAGAGTATCATTGAAGTCGGTATTCTTAGATAACATAATGGAACTCTTAGAAGAGTTAATTTTGAGCCTATGGACAAATTAAATGATTAACCACTAATTTGGCATTTAGTATTTCTTTAGACAAATCTACATAATTAGCGTTAACTACCTTGAAAGACAAACTAACACCGCATTATCGACTTGAGAAAAGAAATAATATATTTTTGTATTTGAATTAGGCATAGGGGATATGAAATTCATTCCAGAAGAAAGTATACACATGCATCTATCGTTTAAAATACGAAATTAACCCTGGATTAGCTTTAGTAGATGTCTAGAAGATTTCTCTCATATCTTAGTGAACTAAAATAGAGTTTATTTTATATTAGGATCTTGGGTTCCTATAGAGGCAAGCCCCTACAATCAATTACATCTCTGTAGATTAAACTTTCAATTAAATGAAGATTATACTCATTATGGATTTAAAACATATGATAGTTGCCTTACATATTGTTGAACTCTTTTTATGTGTTTTTTGCCTCGAGCATGTACGATTGACTTGATTGGGCCAAATGTGAATTGGTGTCGATTCAACTTGATTTCATTATATTGCCTCAGTCAAATCGAATCAAGCTTGAATCGACCCAGATCGAGTCAAATTACACCCTGCTACGAAAAATTGAACTCAATCAATGCATATTAGCCTCGTCGATTTTGATTTGACGCGAATCAGAGTTGACTTAATCTCAATTTCATTAAGTAAATTTAATTTGACCGAATTAAACTTGAATTAACTTGAACCGAGTCAAATCAAATTTGATATGGACCCAATTTTAGCCCAATTAGCTCAACTTAATGCTAAGTAATGTCCAATTAACTTTCCAATTAATTTATAAAATCTTTCACTAAATCAAGAAACACAATCTAACAGGCCCGATTCATTTGACTTTTGAATCTCGCGCGTTGCTTCCCATTAGATCTCATAGCAATCCGTGTTTTACAGAAGATAGGAAAGTAGAACCATAAGGATTAGCTTTGAATGTTGATGTTATGATTATTATTGTAATTGTGCGCTAGTATATTTTTTTGTAGGGTGATTATGCAAATTTTATTTTTAAAATGTAATTTTAGTTGAAAATTTTTGTAATTGTGTGGGCATTTTAGAAGGTAGGCAAGCAAAACAGTTGTAGATCAATTAAAGCCCCACACACTAATTCATTTATGTATAGATCTAGGTTGTGTTATAATTATGTTAGAGCTCAGCTACTTTTTTTTCTGGGGTGTATTGCAGAACCCAGATGCATTTATGACCATTGTTTATTATTTAATTATTGTGTGTTTACTTTGATTGTGCATTAGAACTGCATATTTTTTATAGGTTTCTTATTTTATTTTGCTTGGGAGTGGCTCGAATAGAGTTAACGTTGAGCTATTTATGATGTTAAGTTTTCTATAAAATTAAAATTTGTTTAACCAAGATAAAAATGAACATAGGATTTAAAATCAACCCTTTAAAAACAATTAATGCATGCTCTCTTATGGGTGGTCACTTTTTAAAATATAATTAATGTTTCAAACTTGTTCACTTCATAGTGACTAATGGCTAATCCTTATTAGCCCTACATATGCATGTATAACCTGAGTCAAAGCTTATATATTTTCGTTTATAATATAAAGGGATAGTTCACTTTACATAGTATAGTACCATTCATGGTTGGGCAAGATGTCATTTCCCTTTTGTGCCTTCTACCATTATTGCACGTGCATAAGCCTGTATTTCATGGATTTGAGATGCTATGTAGAGTCTAGCTCGTACCCCTCTTCAATTAGGGTAGTAAATCCAGGTCGGGACTTCCTAGATCCCTATTCGGGTTTAGGTTATAAGTTCCTCCACGGTGTTTGGTATTAGTTAAGTGGTTGGCATTAGTACCGAGTGTACAGTATGTCATTTATAGATCTCATGTCAAAGACTGGTGATATATGTATATTATTATATGTCTTACCACTGGATGGGTTATCCATTCTTCGAAGGCTGTAAATCCTACACATCCATGTCACATTGATAGTGTCACTTCTATGTTTCTCCCATGCGTGCTTGGTATGAGATAACTTCTCCCTTGATTTCTCCTATTTGGAATGGTCGAGTAACTATATGATACATGTATGTTGAAAAGCCCGATTGTACCCATATTCTATTAGATTATGAGAGCCTGGATATTCCATTATGCGCCAAACTTAAAAGAAAATAAAATAGAATTCTTAATCGAAAGTTTTCCTAAGTTGAGGCCTAAGATGTAAATAACCATGAGGGCTTACGTTTGTGGGAAATCGATACCCACATCAAATAAATCCTACTCGATATGATGTATTAAATAGGAGAAAATCTTCTAACTATTGAGTTATGTGTATTATTATCAATTGATATGTGCAGGTGAAAGCCTTTATTATCCATTGATACGTCACCATAAATAATCTTGATCTAGCATGAATCTTGAAGCAAAATTGAGTTGAAAAGCTTCCAAGATTAAATTTGGGATCATCCAAATTCTGATTTCAGCAAACTTATAGTCAAACTGAACGTCTAAGAAAGATGAACCCATCAACACCAAAAACAGCTATATCTGAGTCCAAATCAAGGGTTCAAAACATATTTGAAATGTTCAAAGTTCAATTTGGAATACTAAACAAACTCTAAATATGACATGCTTATAATCAAATCGAGTGGCTTGACCAAACGAATCCAATGAGCCCAATATCAATAAATTTTGATATCATTAAGGCATTCAAATGATAATTAAATGGTCTATGATCAAGGGGATCAATATCATCCGTCCATTCAAACCACTCTTATTTTGACCTTGATCGTCCATATATTTACAAGTCATGCCACTCTCAAAAAATTATATATAACCCCCACTCTTCTCATGAGAGGGAGAGAGAAGAAGGAAGAAAAGGGAGGAATTTGGGAGCTCTCTTGCCACCAACCACCGCTGGAGTTTCTTCTCGATCGTTGCCGGAGTTTTTCCCGACCATCGCCAAAGTTTTTCTTATCGACTATCGCCGAAGTTTCTTCCCGACCATCGTTAGAGTTTTCTTCCCAACCACCGTCGGAGTTCTTTCCGACCGCCGTCAGATTTCTTCCCGACCATCACCAGTGTTTTTCCCGACCACCTCCGGAGTTCTTCCGGACCGCCGCCAAAGTTTCTTCCTGACCGTTGTCGGACTTCTTCCCGACTGTCGCCAAAGTTTTTCTTATCGACCACCACCAAAGTTTCTTCCCAACCATCGCCAGAGTTTTCTTCCCGACCATCGCTAAAGTTTATTCCTGACCTTCACTGAAGCTCTTCTCAACCACTGCCTTATTTTCGTCCTTTCATCAATCAACGCCAGATTTCTGTCTGATTCTTCAATCTATTATAATTACAGTGTATCCAAGTAAATGGGTGAATCAAACTTTGTAATCCAACCATACTTAGTGGAATTTTTTCATATGGGTCAGGCCTTGTGGTTTTTCCCTTTTTGGGTTTTGCACGTAAAAAAGCTTTTGGTGTTTCTCTCTCTTAACTATTTGCTTGTGAGTTAGATATGCGTACATTCCTAAGACGTTATATTTTTTTACTCTACTACCACATATATTTTTGTCCCTCTCCCATTTGGCATGCTTGCATAGAATATAAAGGCCTACGACTATTTTGTCATACGGGATAGTGCATTGTACCTTTTATATTCTAAACTCCACAATTAGTGTGCTTTTGAAAACCCACAAATATTTTGAAAATATCAATCCTTCATTCAAAAATATCTTTAAAGTTTACAACATAGCTTTGAATTTTTTATACTCTTTTTGAAAAAGAGTTTGAGGTGTGCCAATATCTCTGAGCTTATGCTTGTTTGGAATATGTTGCCAGCTAACAACCTAATACATAATCAATCATCTTAGATGTAGTGCATAATAAGATCAACTCTATCATAAGAGATCAAAGGATGAATAAAACTCGGAATCAATCACTCTAAATGAATAATTTTAACTTTACATTCAAATGACACTAAGGAGATGAAACACCAAAAGCGGATTTTCACCATAATAAGATCAAAGAATTCTCATTGGAGGCTAATAGACAAAGTCCCTGTGATTTTCACCATAGAGCGGATTCACTTTGTAAGTGTCGACAAATTATTATATGCGATGTTCAGATCTTTTGGAGGTGAATCCGGATGCGCCACATCACCTGAATACATCAGAATCGGGATGATATGACATATCTGAATTCGCCTTAAAAGTTGAAACGAATTTGTACACCACACGTAATAATTCGCCGTAAGTGCCAGGCACAGGTGAATAATCACGCGCCTCCACTGGTCGGCCGTATTCTCCCCATATGGTGTTCAAATCTTCCTCCGGTACTTCCCTTGCCGATTCCTGCGGGACCACGTGCCGAACTCTCACGTGAGTTCCACGTGACTTGTCCATCGAGGAGAAAGATCGCACTGGCGCGTATGATTTTGGAAGTGGAAGTGCGAGAACATCAAATTCAGCACATGGGATTGTGCTATTTGCCAACACGCTGGTGAGGCTGATATGAATTGCAGCAGTCCTTTTCTTTATATTAAATTTTATTAAAATAATTATTAAATGTGATACCACAAAAATAAAATAATGTTAACCGTAATTCTCCTAATTTTATTTGTATAGTTATATACTTATATATTTATATGCAGCCGCATGGAAACTCCTCAAGCTTAATGTGAATTTTGTAGCAATAAATTACTTATTGATTTATTAAAACATTTAGTTGGGCTCCCGCATTGCTAAAATAACCACTCCCATGCATAACTTCTAAGTGATGGATGATAAATTTTTATATGACATGCTCTTCTATGATGAAATATTTTTGAGAGAAAAAAAATCCGGCAAACTACAGTTGGTTTGATTGAATTGACTATATTTATTTCGTCACTTGGGGTTGCGAGGAGGAGAAGAGGTTCTGCACCTTAAATTACAAGAGGGGGGAGAAAAGAGGGACATTGAGATCGGAAGCGAGAGATAAGAGAGATATTCCGACAAGCAATTGAGTGGGATTTTTTATCATCTTCGACAAGAGGTGAAGTCATGCGTGAGATTGAATGGTTGAGCTTTCACGATCTAACCCAACACCACCCCTATATCCTGAGGGGTCATATTAGGTCAAATGTCTTACAAATCAATTAATTAAAATTTTTTACTGCAAAGAATTTATTTTTCATCATTAAATTTATAATATAGCATTTAAAAATCATCAATATATAGAAAGAAAACATCATCCAATATGTATGCGTATCTCATATCTATTCATATCAAATTGTATTTTGTACAACTATCTATCATCTTAAACAAAATATATTCAATCGATGATTACAAAATAATTCATTTATATCATTAAAAAAAAACGCCTACCTACAACTCTTTGGATCTACACTGCAAGTATTTTACCCTTTCCTAAAACATGTAAACAAATAGAGTTAATGGACAACTCTGTAGGCTACATGAAAACGACAATTGTATTTATTATTTAATTCAATAAAATCATAACACTATACATGTTATTATCAGTTGAATTAGAAAAAAAAAACTAATCATATATTGAACTAATATATTTCTATGCTTACTCTTATACATGTATCACATTATAGAAAAATGGCTGATTTATGGCAGCATTTTTCATCTTGGAAATCATCAAATTTTTGTCGGAATGAAAAATTTCCAACGAAAAATTTTTCGCCGGTAAAATATATATTGTAAAACAAACACTGATGAAAAATTTTACTCAAATTTTTCCCAAGTGAGCCTACCTAACTGCACACCTGTCAGGGGCCAACCAACAGGGCCGCCTACCTGGGCCAACCCGTAGGCTCGTGCCTATAGCGAAGTTCGAACCCAGTTTGCTTGTGTCGCACCTACCCACGTCAACGCTTGACTGCTACCTGCGTGAGGTTCGAACGCTGCTTCTCCGAAGAATTTCTAATGCCTATCCACTCGGTCGAAAAGAAAAATCTAATGGAGTTCTTATATCATGATATTTATATTTAAATTAGCTAGTTTAAATTAACAATAATTATTAAAACTATTTTATTTATTTTAATAATATTTAATTTAGTTAATTTAATTTGATAATAAATTATCAAATTAGTTAATTTAATTTACCAATAATTATTAAAAAGGTTAAAATTATAAATGTATTATTATTTTCTAGGAAGTTTTAAATTTCGTTAGAAATCCAATGGAAATTCCGCATGTAATTTGCATTTTCCCCTCCTTATAAGGCAAAATGCCATCATGATCAAGATCGTCACGTTGAAGTTATATGATTATGTGTTATTTCATATCATCATGCATATTAATGTATCATCACATGTATTGTATATGTATAGATATTACACATTATAAGTGAGATGTTCTAAAGCATCATGTTTATATACATCAATACTATGCATCATATCATGTTAAGGAGTGTTATCATATATGCTTGCATTATGTATCATATGAAGTTATCATGCATATAATGATAATATGTATGAAAAAACTATTAAAATGATAATGTATTCTTATACATTATCATTTAATATCACATCGTATCATTTGAAGCATCATATCTAAGCATCATAACATTATACACATATATATCCTAAGGTGTAATTTATTACTAATCATGTCATGTCGTTGCACTTGTACAGCATCACATACCAGATATTATAATGTCATATTGATATAACAGTAACAAGGGTCGTCACTTAAATCATAATCATATAATGTCTTCTTAAAATTTTCATCTTCATGTATCGGGTTCATTTAAAGAGAAGTTTTTTAGCCCACCATCTTGCACAGAGTATTATATTATATCATCCATCAACTTGAATTATATAATAGCCAATCTTTTTCTCATATAGACGATTCACATAATATTATCAAAGTACATGAATATACAAGCAGCTAAACCGTTCGACCAACAACCAAATAAAAAAAAATTCATTGCTAAGTATTCAATGTGAAAATAATCGTAACATGTATAAAGTTTGGGATTTTCCACCAGCTAATTTTAAGTCTTTTTTAATGTTTATAAAGTGAAGGAGTTCGATAACATTAAAGGAACATCTTTAATGCAAGCAATTATTCAATTGAATTGGCTTATTAGCTTATGAGATGGATTGCTAAAAAATAAATGTTAACATATAATACATTAAAAATATAAAACAATTATAATATTAGAAAGTAAAGTTGTTACAAATATTTAAAATTTATACATTTCTTCCTTGCATCTTAAAATAGTTTTTATCATTGATGTTTTAATTTCTCGTTCTTTTTATCATTTTATTGTAAGTGCTATTGGAATTGAAATCATTTTTACTCTTTTATAATAAATGATTTGCAAGAGCTCAAACTTTAATTCGATGAATTAGTCAAATTCAAGGTCAAATAAGTCTTGCTAGAGCTTTGACTCATTTAGCTTACTACCTCATACTCAAAATTCTCCCAACTTGGCACGAAGTGGACAAGTTTAGTGTCATATATAGGGGTGCCCATTTGAGTTCTTAGGTTGACTTTTGGTCAATGCTAAATTTGACAGGACCCAACCTACTTGACATGAACATGACTCGAATAATAAACTAGTTACTTGAATCCTACTCAGTAAGAATTTGAATAACATGTAACCGACCTGATTATACCTGCATACATATTAAACTACGGTGTTTCTCGCTGCTTGTAAAGCGGAGAAGAGGTAAACGACAAAAATCCGAAGACGAGATATGAAACCTAAAATCTTTGTAGTTGTGAAAGGCTTGCGGCATGTGAAGAGAAGAAAATGCGAATGATAAAAGATTGAAAAGGAGAACCATAAGTTAGGAACTCGAAATTCTTGCGGCTTGCGATTGTTGGAATGAGGGTTTTCGACCGTATCAATTAGAAGGTAGGTTAAAAAGAAAGTAAGAGAATAGACCATTTGTAACATTGGGGCTTCACGTCCAACTCATTTCCGGGTTAATTTCAGATCAAATTTAGGTCAAAAAACTAATCATGTTAATATTTAAGGTTACAATTAATTTGGATCATCCTTAAGTGAAAAAATTTTAATTGAATTTTGTTGAATTGGGCCACCCGTCACTCAATATCCTAAACTTGGGAAATTATTTTGTATGAAAATACGTTATATCACTCGATAGATAGTAGTATCAAGCTTTGATATTAAATAAAAAGTAACATGACTCATTTTAATTGGTCTAGAGATCCTACACCCCAAAGAATAATTTTTCCCTCAACGCGGGATCGTCGTACACTTAGCGCGCGCTCATACCAAGGCCATTGCTTCCGATCTGACCCGAAAACCTAGGTCGGTCATCGTGGCGTCGTGCGAGCCATGTTGCTCCACTGCTTTCATCGTCACCTCTTTCGATAGATATATATATCACGAAGAACCGATCGCTGTTTTTTATTTCTCCGCGATTCTTTTTCAGTCTGCGCCGCCGAGACTGGTGTCAGTCTCCGTGCTAATACGAAATCTACAACCATGGACTTTAGCATAAGCGGTCGGCGGACTGGAAAAAGCGGCGTCGCCTGTACAGCATCACATACCAGATATCATAATGTCATATTAATATAACAGTAACAAGAGTCGTCACTTAAATCATAATCATATAATGTCTTCTCAAATTTCTCATCATATCTTGTACCGGGTTCATTTAAAGAGAAGTTTTTTAGCCCACCATCTTGCATAGAGTATTATATCATATCATCCATCAACTTGAATTATATAATAGGTATTCTTTTTTGCATATAGATTCACATAATATTATCAAAGTACATGAATATACAAGCAACTAAACGATTCGACCAACAACCGAATAAAAAAAAAAATCTTTTTCACTGCTAAGTATTCAATGTGAAAGCAATCGTAACATGTATAAAGTTTGGGATTTTCCACCTTCTAATTTTAAGTATTTTTTAATGTTTATAAAGCGAAGGAGTTCGATAACATTAAAGGAAAATCTTTAATGAAAGCAATTGTTCAATTGAATTGGCTTATTAGCTTATGAGATCGCTTGCTAAAAAATAAATGTTAATATACAATACATTAAAAATATAAAACAATTTTAATATTAGAAGAGTAAAGTTGTTACAAATTTTTAAAATTTATATATTTCTTTCTTACATCTTAAAACAGCTTTTATCATTGATGTTTTCATTTCTCGTTCTTTTTATCATTTTATTGTTAGTGCTATTGGAATTGAAATCATTGTCTCTTTTATAATAAATGATTTGCAAGAACTGAAACTTTAATTCGATGAATTACTCAAATTCAAGGTCAAATAAGTCTTGCTAGAGCTTTGACTCATTTAGCTTACTACCTCATAGGCACTAAATGGACAAGTTTAGTGTCATATATAGGGGTGCCCATTTGAGTTCTTATGTTGACTTTGGGTTAGTGCCGAATTTGATATGACCCAACTTACTTGACACGAACATGACTCAAATAATAACCTAGTCACTTAAATCCTACTTAGCAAGAATTTGAATAACATGTACCCAATCTGATTATACATGCATACATATTATAAGCTAGGGTGTTTGCGGCTTGTAAAGGGGATAAGAGGCAAATGGCAAAAATCCGAAGACGATATATGAAACCTAAAATCTTTGTAGTTACGAATGGCTTGAGGCATGTGAAGAGAAGAAAATGCGAATGATAAAAGATTGAAAAGGAGAACCATAAGTTAGGAACTCGGAATCCTTACGGCTTGCGATTGTCGAAATGAGAGTTTTTGACCATATCAATTAGAAGCTAGGTTAAAAAGAAAGTAAGAAAATAGGCCCTTTGTAATATTAGGGCTTCACATCCAACTCATTTCCAGGTCAATATTTCATATCAAATTCAGGTCAAAAATTTAATCATGTTTATATTTAATATTAATATTTACTCGGATCATCCCTAAGTGTAAAAATTTTAATCAAATTTTGTTGAATCGGGCAACCCGTTACTCAAAGTCGAGAAATTATTCTGTGTGAAAACTCATCAAGTCATTCGATGCATAACGATTCCGAACATCAATATTGAGTAAAAAGTAATGTAGCACATTTTAATTAATCTCCCGCATAGGATATTTTTTCCCTCAACGCTGGATCGTCGCACACTTAGCGCGCGCTCATACCAAGGCCATTGCCCCAGATTTGACCCGAAAACCTAGGTCGGTCATCGTGGCGTCGTGCGAGCCATGTTGCTCCACTGCTTTCATCGTCACCTCTTTCGATAGATATATATATCACGAAGAACCGATCGCTGTTTTTTATTTCTCCGCGATTCTTTTTCAGTCTGCGCCGCCGACACTGGTGTCAGTCTCCGTGCTAATACGAAATCTACAACCATGGACTTTAGCATAAGCGGTCGGCGGACTGGAAAAAGCGGCGTCGCGCAATTGGGTGTCAAGAGCCGCGTGCCGGGTTTTCTCTCGGATCGGGGCAGTTTTGAGGGGGACGCGAGAAGATGGGCCGAGGGCGGAGGGAGGGAGGGGAGAAGGGGGCAAGATATGGATTCTCTTTATCATCCGTATATAGGCGAGAAAGAAGAGACAGAGATGGACGGAGGGAACTTGCATCCATTGCAGCAGGAACAAGGGGGTTCGGCCGGATTTTTGACGCTGCCGACGGTGCTCACGCTTGGTAGAGTCGCCGCCGTCCCGCTTCTCGTAAGCAGTAGGTTTTGATCCTCCTGTCTTTTCCCCCTCATGGTTTAGTTTCTTAACGTTTGTGAGTTCGCTGTACAACATGGTTTTGACACGATTTTCATTTTGGTTTTATTTATTTCTGATATTAATATTCAAAATGCTATGATCAATGTTGTTTAAAGTTTATGAATTTGAATTAAGCTAACCGCTTTCTGATTTCAGGGTGCACCAGGAATCTTTGATCTTGTTGAAGAGGTCGGAGATCCTCTTTCCCTCTTTTTGGATTCTCTGAATGAGGATAAAACTCCTTTTGTTTAGCTATTCTTTAGGTTTATAAATTTTATTATCTTTTTTTGAGGACCATCTGATTTAGTTTATCGGACATGGCATCGATCTTCTACTGATTGTGACATTTTTGTACCATATGATGGAGTTTCATTAGCCCTCTATGCTTGTTATCTTTCTTGAATGTAACATTGACTCCTTCCAAATTTTCTAACTTTTTTTTTTTACTTTTGTCTAGGGCTACTCTCTGCTTTAAGGCAAATTATTGCGTCAGGTGACCGAACTCTGCCTTCGGTCTCTCTGTCTACGGTAACCTGCGCTTTACTACAGTAAAGCGCAGGTTACCGTAGAACAGAGAGAGACCGAACGCATCTAATAATTTGCCCTGCTTTAAATATATAACATAGAAATAAAAAATTCCATAATCTGTTTTGTTCTTCTTATATGGCTTTTTATGCTATATTTGTGATCCCATCTTTGGTTTAATACATATATACTATTGCCAATCGGAAATGCCGATCTGTAGTTTGTTTTCCATTGATACCGTGTCATTTGAATAAGTCTCATTAAACATTCCCTGGTTTTAGAGACCCTTCGTAGCAAGATCCTCGGTTGTATTGTCTAATCACTGCATCGTTCTTCTATCTTCATACATACAACTACATTAATAACTGTAAATATTATGATATGCATGCCTCAATTTTATTTGGTATATCTGCTTCCTTGGTTGCAAAGCTTGTACTTCCAGTTCAGTATGCTTGCTAACTAACTTGTCTTCCTTGCCTGAGATACATTGCTGTGGGTTTGTTTAATCTCATCTCTTTTACATCATTTTCTTTGGCACCTTGTAATTTTAATTACCTTTTTGAACAAGCCCATACACTATTTCCCAACTTCAGGTGCACTTAATAACAAATCCCCAGTTGTCTAATCTGATCACTATGTTGTTTCTCTCTCACTTACTATTATAATAATGCTTTTGAAGACTTGTGATATGTATTCTTCAATTTTACAAGGCAGATTCTTTTACGTTTCATAATATTTTTGGAGAGAGCATAGTATTGTGGGTGTTATTTGCTCTAGATATTGTGGTAATATGATTGAATAAGTCAAAAGCAATGGCTAAAGAGCTTACCTATATATAGAGCTCTTGTTAATGTGGAGTTTAGGAAGGGGCTGATATTCACTGCTTTACCTCTGCCTTCACGGAGATGAGATACGTCTGCCTAAGCATGGAGATGATAAATTTTATAACGACATTCACAAGACATAATCAATAGTCAATAGCTGAGCCACTTGTTGTAATCAATCTCACAAAATTGTATTTCATAGTATGCTGTTTTTTTTTCTAGAACAGACATTTCCAAGCTTTATTATGAATTCCTTAAAGTTAATGGAGTGAAAAAAAAAAGCTCAATTAAAGTTTCATGTAATTTTTCATTGTGTTCTGTTTCCCTCTCATTTCAATTGAAGTGTGACTATCAGGCTTGATCTTTTTGACTATCCTTAACCTTATTATTTATTAAGAATTTTTTTCTTATTTTTTTCTAAGTCGACTTTCCCTTAACATGAGATGGTTGGAGAATTAGAAGAAGTCAGAAGTCATTATCATGGATTGGAAACTTCATCTATCTTGTAAAGTTAACCTCAATTTGAAGGGGTTTTCTTACTATTTTGTGCATCCGATTTTTGGAGAAGTGATGTACTTTCTCAAACTAAAATACATTGATCAATTCATGTACTTGCTCAATTATGTTTTTCTTGGTGGTTCGGATGAAACTGGTTGGTGAATATAAGTGGAATAGTAGCACATAACTTGAAAGGAATGATTTTATACCTTGTCCATTGATCCTGAGTCGTGGGACCATATAACTCTTTTGTTTTAGGGAAAATCTTGATAAGTTTTGAACATCCAAAACATAATAAATTGTGAAAGTTCAAGTTTTTATTCCTTGCAGTGAAGAAAAACATAGACATAGAATGACACAATACGACCTTGATATAAGGTATGACATTTTAAAGCTTTTGAGCATAATCTCCCGATCACATGCGGATTTTGTTTCAAAACACATGATAACTAAACATAGCAGTTTTTTTTTTTTAATTTCAAACACTTAATAACTAAAAAAAACATGTTTGTTTTTGTAGGCATTGATTATTTCTTTGTGTGCTTTCAATTATTTATAGTCACAAGGATATTAAGTGCATTCTCCTCGTTTTAAGAACAAATTCCAAATTTTAAGTCCTTTCGAATAAATCTAAAATTATTGCAATGCATTTATTTTTTAAGACTTATTTGTGGTGGAGCTCTAAAATTGCATCAAATATTTTAATTTTTATATGGTTGGAAGTTGAGCTTTGGCAAGTACCACTGGATACAACTCAAATGTGTGATTTATAATGTTGAACATGAAAACATTGGATTGAGGAAAAGAGGGTCTTGAAAAAGAGGAGAATAATATGCAATAGTTCTATTAGTTCTGAAATGTTTATTTGAAAAATCCACTACTAAAATAGATAGGCAAAAGTAATGTTGATGGATGAGAAAAGAAGAGGGTTAGTGAAGCAAATCTCCTTCCTATTGCGAACTTGTAGGTATTCAGCAATAGTCCGTCGGTCTTGTGCTCCTTGCCTGATCCTGTTCATGTTGCTCCCGTGCCATATCCCTATCACTACCTTTGTTTCATGTTGTAGTTGTTATGTTCTCATGCTTATGCCTTCTTAGTCTATGTTTACTCTCCGCTGCTATTCCTGCTATTATTCACCCGTGCTTTTGATTATAATATGTTGTTGCTCCTTCACATGATTTTAATGCTTGGATGCATTAATTCATTTGTTAGATCATGCATGTTTTTGTGGGGTGGGTTGCAGCTTTTTAATGTCAATTTGTGTTCGAAAAAATTCAAGGATTATTAACTTTATTTTTTTAATGGTTATAAATATTACATTTTGTGGCATGTAGAGGATAGTTTTTGCTTTATAAAAATTTCAATTTTCTCTTAGACTTGTGTGCTTGTTTGATGCTAATTTCTTCAAGTGTGGTATGCAATTATATATTTCTTGGGTTGTCTTCTTTTTGTACTGATACGAGGCTTCAATTTCCTTATTCAATGATGCTTTACCTTGTTATCTTTCACCCAAATGATTTGATATTGGTTTCACCAGTTGCTTGATTTGAGTCAAAATAGCCATAATTGGATTTCTTATAGCGGAGTGAATCCTAATTGAATTGTGATTTTTTTTGTTTCATGATTTCATTGAATTTCTATGTTAATCATTAGATTTTTATTTGGGGTATATTTTATGTAGTTCTTGCTTGCATCAAAAGAGAGCAAGTAATTTTTTAATTGATAATCTTTGCAACATAATTTTAAATATTAATTGCTTTGGATTCATTCATTGCCTTGTTTAATTTCATTAGGAACCATAGATCCTGAGATATCCTACATTGAATAGGAATTAAAGCAAAAATTTTTCACCATCTTATCAATTAGAAGCAAGAAATAATAGTTGGCTCAATCAATCAAACAATAACTAATACAATTTAAACAAATTGGGCAAGTTATGGTTCTAGACACCTACAACACATTTATCTTTAGGCTTAAAATTATATTTATGCATTTGATAAGAGATATAATCTTAGTACGTTTGATTCCTAAAAAGTTGAATGTGGTAAGGGGCTATTTAGTTGGATGTATTTTGGGCCTAAAGTAAATCAAATACAGGGGTTTTAAGTTTTAAGTGTTTGGTTTGATATAGGCCCAAAATCTCAACACTCGACATACTTTACAAAGGCTATGACATCACTATTGGCATTCAAAAGATATATTCTTCATTATTTATTCTCCATATATATATTATTATCAAGCACCTAAACTCTCATGACGGAAACAACTGGAATTATAAAATAATAATCAAACCGATGACATTGCTAAGGAATGAAACCCGCTAAAAAGTGCTAAAGTTACAAAATACCAAATTCTTCAATTCTAATGTAAATAAATCATTTGTTTAACTCCTTTCGTATATACCCACTCTTTGACTCTACTAGTTTTGATAAGAAGAAATGAATCATTGTTGTGTTCTTGGATAAGTTATCATATATGGCATCCATCTTTTTCTCAAAAAATCCTGGAATGCTAGATAATTTTGTCATGAGCTCAATAAACATTTTTCTTTTTTCAGAAGCTCTTGTTGTTGTTTGAATTGCATTTGCAATTTAAGCTACACTATCAACCATCTTGATAATATAGTCACGGAGACTATGATCATCAATACGCCTCTTATTATTTTTCCTATAGATGGGACCCTTAGAAGATGATGTGATGGGGACATCAGTTCATCATGGAAAGTTTACCAGCGATGTGGCCGCCAATCTACGACCATGATCGATTCGTTATATTTTTGAGTCGATGTATTTTATTTTCATGCATTTTATTATTTGCTTATGTGTGTTTATTTATTTTCCCTTTGTACCCTTTTGTATGGGAGTGGTCATGTGTAAGCCTAAGGGCATTTGTGTCATTTTTTATTTGGAGTCTTTTGTATGAGGCTATTTAAAGCCCCTTTGTATTATTATAGTAGTCTCTATAAAGTCAAATATCTTAATCTATTGAATATCAAATGGAGTTTGGCAATTTCCTGACCTAGCTTAATCTTCCGTTCTTGCCCTTCCCCATAAACTTTCTCATAATTCTATATAATTTGAGACACGAATATTCAAATAGATTGCATCTTTGAGAAAAGCCTATAATTATCCATAATAGAAAGCATTAGCATTAGGTCTTGTTATATTTGTAAAAAAAGTAATCTAAATTTGAAATTTTAATTGAATGAAAGATAGAAACACATTTTGATCCATCTGACTATCATCCTCAATTACTCCAAACTTATTTTTCAACTCTTGGATGTAATTTCATATAGTTCTTTGATTTAAAATTTAATTGTTATATTGATTTGTTATAACGTTAATCCCAAATTTATCTTTTAACTTTTGAGCAGCATTTTGATAGACAACATCTTTGAAGCCTTGAGCATTCCTCATATTTGCATAACATACTCACACATTATTTGTATTAACTCAGCTACCCATTCAAATTTTAGGCTCTATAATTTTTTTTGGGGTCTTTTTGGATTTAGCACTGAGTGCACTAGATGGTTGTTGTGATTCCATTAATCATGTAAATAATAATAATAATTAGTATGCAAATAAAAGTATAAATTTGAACTCCACAAAAAAATAAATTGATTCATACAAAACTATTTAGAAGTCATGTGCATTTCTATCTAAACCATCATTCTCTTCATTAGAGGCGCCTTGATTTTAAATCGAAAATTATTATAATTTTTAGACGATGAAGTTTGGGTGATGGTTTTTGACGATGGTAGTCAAACAATGATGAATGGATTATAATGCTAAGAGATGGTAGTTAGACGATGATGGTGGTTAGATAAGTGGTTCCTTGCTGTGATCATCAAAGTCAAGTGGTATATAAAGCTCTAGAATTATTAAGGTATCAGCTACCCATTCAAATTTTAGGCTCGATAAATTTTTTTTTGTCTTCTTGGATTTAGCACTGAGCGCACTAGACGGTTGTTGTGATTCCATCAATCATGTAAATAATAATTAGTATGCAAATAAAAGTATAAATTTGAACTCTACAAAAAAATAAATTGATTCATACGAAACTATTTAGAAGTTATGTGCATTTCTATCTAAGTCCTCATTCTCTACATTAGAGGCGCCTTGATTTCAAATAAAAAATTATTACAATTTTTAGACGATGAAGTTAGGATGATGGTGTTTGACGATGGTAATCAAACAATGATGAATGGATTCTAATGCTAAGCGATGGTAGCCAGACGATGATGGTGGCTAGACAATAGTAGTTCCTTGCTGTGATCATCAAAGTCAAATGATAAATAAAGCTCTAGAATTATTCATGTCTCCAAGTTCTTTCCAGAATAAGTCAATGCCCCTCTAATTTATTTTGCTCTGTATACACCTAACCAAATAGCCTCTAAGTATTAAAAATGTATTGATTTTATTTTACTCTACTTATACCCAATTAAAAAAAAAAACCCTGCATTCACTTTACTGACAACTGACAGCCAAATAATACCAAAGTATTTACTCTGCGAATCTCTTTAAAACAACTGAAATGTCCATGGTTTGCTTTGCTGCCATCCCTTACAAGTTTATGATGCAAGTTAGATTTGTCGTGATATTATAGATGATGAAACGATCTTTAACGTTATAAAACATATGATTATTGAAGTTTAAAAAATATTGTGAAGCTTGGGGATTTTGAAAGTGGTTTTGTCTCATGCCTTTTCTTTTGTGATATTGACTGGTATGGGAGTATTTTCCCTAAGTACTTAAAGTTTGCTAAAACCGTTCGTAATTATTTCTAAATAGCAAATTGATGGTTCATCTATCTGCATTTTTAATATTTTACCTTTTTATTTGCTTCCAAAAGAGGTTAACATGTTTTATTTTGTATATAGCCTATCACATGAATGGTTCATGGGCTTCAACTTTAACTAGCAGCATCTTTCTTGTCGCGGCACTTACAGACTGGCTGGATGGTTATCTGGCTCGTAAGGTGTGTAAAAATCAGTTAGGTCTTCGCATTCGTCGCTGCGGTTTGATTTTCTTGTTGCGTCTTTGATGACCGTTTTCCTGTATAACAGATGCGGCTAGGAACTAGGTTTGGTGCATTTTTGGATCCTGTAGCCGATAAGGTTTATATTCTTCTTCAGTTTGTAACATCTATATTTTGGATGTCAAGTGACATAATAAACCCAGTTTCTTTTCTGCATGATGACTAAACACAGCTTATGGTTGCTGCCACTTTGGTATTACTGTGTACGAGACCTTTAGAGGTGGCCATCTTTGGAGAAGTTCCATGGCTTTTGACAGTCCCTGCAATTGCTATTACTAGTAGAGAGGTCTGTATGAACAAAAAACTGGTTCTAATTTCCTTAAATCTAACCAATCTACTGTCATGAACTACATATAATTTCCTTACCATTTCAGATAACAATGTCTGCTGTCAGGGAATGGGCTGCCTCACAGAGTAGCAAGCTTCTTGAGGTTAGAAAGAGGGATTTACATACATACCCCAAATTTCTATGTATTTATTTATCTAATTTCTAAATCTTTATGTTTACTTATATAACTCTCAAATCTTCAAATCACATAAAAAATATCACTAAAATCAATTTATTTAAGGTAAAACATAACTTTTTCATCCGCTATGTAAATATAAAAATTTAGTTGCTAGATATGTAAATATATAATAATTTTATAGAGTATATATATATATATATATATATGCTAAGTTCCCCTAATTTTTTTCATTACGCTTCATTTTTCATGCTTTTCCTCAAAAATTGGAGATCTTATTTCTACAGCATCTGATTCTGGAAAATTATTGCGAGCGGTATCCGGATTTGTTCAGAGGCCTACTGCATCCGGGTGACATGGCAAGTCCGGATTCGCCTCCGGACGGTTCGGATGCCACAGGCAATAATCTCTCCTGATTTTGACTAACTGCAATGTTTTGTCAGGCAGTTGCGGTCAATAATCTTGGAAAATGGAAGACAGCAACTCAAATGACAGCGCTAACAATACTCCTCATTATCAGAGATCCCAGGTTTGGTGATTCTCCCATCCATGTTTCCAACTTTTTAATGATATTAACAAAGAAATAAATTGATTATCTTGTTTTGTATGGCTTATCTGGTGCTTTGAACAGCCTCACAGGGCCAGGCTTTCTAGTGTCTACAGGTGTGTTTCTCCTGTATGTTTCTGCTGGTCTTGCTTTATGGTCATTAGCAGTGTACGTGGGGAATGTATGGAGCTTCTTGATTAAGTAATCGCGTTCGACGATCAAATCAAGAAAACATAGGAAATGGATAATCCTTTTTAGCTAACTTGTTCGGAAAGATGGAAATTAGCCTGTTACCTATTTAACTGTAGGCAGGAAGATAATAGTGGATATTATGGTGAAGAAACAACATACTAAATTTAGGAGTTGTGCTCAACATTGAAGAAGTTTTATTATCCAAAATTTTTATGATTGTAGCCTTTCTATCTTCTTTAAATAGGAGATTTTAGGTCTCAATACGTAGAAGAGTAGTTATTTGGGGTTTATATGAATTGTTATAAAGGTGGCTGATATTGTGTCTTAATTTCATTGTTGACTTTAGAATGGTACTTCTTTTATACTTTATTCATACTTGAATGCTGATTGCAATTTACATAAATCTTTGAATCTTTTCTCAGTATTAAGTTTACAAATATATATATTTCAAACGCCATCAACATTAATCTCAACTGGCAATCAAGCTTTCTCTATGATGGAAATTTCTTGGCCTTCTATTCCTCTTCAAGAGGTGTGCTAAGGTATAATAATAATGATAATAATAATTATAATGATATGTGCAGCCACAGCCAATCTCATCATTTGATTACCGGAAGGAGAATTTTAGATGACATATGCAAATAGCCCCTAGCATAAATATCTAAATACAGAAAACATTCATGTAATTATAGATGAATAGATACATATTTTATGCATATGACCAACTCAAAATATTCATTTATAAATCATTTTAGACCTTAATAACGTGGGCTGATGAGATGGGTGCAAATAAGTGCCTATTGCTAGGCAAATTATCTCTATGTCTAGAGACGAATTAAATGCAACCACGTCAATAATACCGAGCTGTGATACCGAGTGAATGTGTGATGTGATGAATTCTGATTGATCTCCATACAACGTTAGCTGTCCGCACATAATAATTAATCCTAAGGATGAACATCTAATAAAAAATATTACCATTTTCTTTATAACATCAAATTAGGAAAGAAACTAATGAGACATGAAAAAGGATATAGATAGATCAGCATGAAAATGAATAGTACACAGATCTAATATTCAACAGCAAGCGTAAATTGCCCTCTAACCAAAAAGTAAAGGCATGCATCAGCAAAAAACTAAATGGAGAACAAAATATTTGCAAGCCAAAAATTTCCTACAATAGTGTGGCTGCAGAGTATGTTTGAGAATATTTGATGCGTCCATTGAAAAAAACAATACACAAAAAAAAAAATCCATGTAGACATTCTGTGTAACAAACCATCTACACCATGAACAAGCCACCACTCCACAAATAATGTCAAGGTGAAGCAGCTTCAGCTTCAACAAAATCAGACAAGAAGCCAACTTGTTAGCTAACCAGAATCTGCAAAAAGAACGAAGCGCAAGTTATTCAGGCAATAAAGTGAGCAGAAAAATAGTGAAATAATATGAAGGGGCAGTTGAAATAAGTACTCTGGTGGCTTTAGCTGCCAAAGTTATAGGCCTTAGGAACCACCTCCTGTCTCAACCGTGGCTGCCTTCTAAATTTGAACAAGACAGAAAAATAAACTTCCAAGTAAAGCAACCAAGCTCCTCTTGCATTAACTACATCTTAAGTTGAATGCTGACCTTGACATTGCTATCAGATGAAGAATTAGATGTTCCTGAAAACCTGTGGAAGTTAATAAGAGAATTTTGATGAAATCACTCTATCAGCACTCGAGCATGTAGAAAAATCGATTCAAAGATGTGACCAAACTGGGACAAATAAAAACCTTGCAGCTCTGGCTTTACTTTTCTCTTCTTCCAAAGCATTTGACTTTGGTTTCTGGGAGAATCTCTCCAAACGAGCCTTCTTCTTTGCAGCTTCATCAGTTGAAGGATGTTGGGCAAGTCCAAACCTGAGAAATGATAAAGAAGTAGTAATACGGATGATCTGAGAATACGTATACCGTACATAGGTAAATCCATGTTATCAATGGGTGGCTGCTAAGCAAAAAGTAATTAAGCTTATTAATAGTCTTCACAGGAAAAAGCAACTGGGTGAGACCTCTCTGCCCGAGCCTTCCTCTTCTGCTCCTCTGAAACTCCCACATCTTTTCCAGAAGAGGGTGAATTAGTGCCAAACCTGTCACAGAAATCAAAACTAAATGATCGATCTGTGGTGAAAAGACATCCATGTTCCATTCTGGTATAAAAATGATGCAAGCAATATAACGTCGGTTTCAATGAAATCCCATAAAAAATGAAACTAATCTCTAATTCTCTATGGGTTGATTTCCAAGTTATCTTAACTCCTCCATCGATAATCCTAAATTACTTATTCCATAAAATGTTGTTTCGAGGAAAGATATTCCATCTAGTGCAAACCAAGGAAAAACATGACTTGGTTATGAAATCCAAAATAAAATACGTTCAAAAGATGGGGAAAAAAACAACAGCAACGAAGCAATAAAGGGTTCTGTGTTGAAGCCACTTGATACATATCTCAACCTACCTAACCACCACAACTTCTCTTATCATCCCATTCTCTTTTCAGTCTTTTGCCTCCCCACAACCTCAAGCTCCCTCCTATTTCCGATTCGTAGATATAATAGCTAGAGACCCCACACATGGCTGCTTTATCTTTTTTCATTCTTTCTTACTGAATGTTATTTGAGGTGCTAAGCTTATTCTTAGCAAATCATTTTGCCAACTTACATCTATATAACCTTATGTTTACTCATTTATCTTCATACTCTTCTTACATTAATTTTCTCAACATGTCCGTAGGCATATTTTCCATCTCTTAGTTGTACATGTCCAAAGCACTTAAAATCTATTTTTAGTCACATTTTCAATAAATGTCACTTTAGCATTTCCTCTAATCTAAACATTTCTTAATTTATCCTTCCTACTTTTATCACACATCAATTTTAACATTTATATTTCTATCACACTCGATTTTCATATCAATGATTTTTTTATAGCCCAACATTAGGATACAAACATCATCAGCCAGATTACGATATAAACTAACCTTTAAACCTCCATGATATCATCTAATCACATAAACTCCATAATCATTTCTCCATTTTAAATATTTAGCCTTAAATAAAAAAGTTATATCCTAATCCTTCAACGTAATAGATTCAAAGATATTTAAATTCATCATACCTATGTATCAAACCTGCTAAAATTATATATTATATGCTCAATCTTTGTTATACAAATTATAATATCCTTATCTTCTAAATATTAACTCCAATTGTTTTTATTTTTTTTACTTATTTCAGTTAATGCATCATTAAATAGAACTATAAATATCAACTTAAAAAAATATACACCAAGGCACCTTCCTTTAAATATATTTTATAAACATTTCTATAACAAATATAAAAAATTATAAACCCAAAGTTAATAATTCATGTAAACCCATTGATAGAAAGAGCTGACAACTTTATAGTTATGTTAAATTAATGCCTCACTTGCATTAGGTGGTTTTCTTTGCATGAAGCGGCAGATGAAGGAATAGTACGTCTAAAGGTTGCTGATGTGAGGGGGCCGAAGTAAGTAAAAGGAGAAGGCTTAAGATGCTATTGGTTGGATATGAGTGGATGAGAGGATTGAAGAGCTTGGAAGAAATGGTTGGGTTGGCTTTAGTGGGAAAAATAGTTGGATTTATAGCTGAGACAAGTAAAATGAAGGATATATGAGCCTTGCAAGACTCATTGAGGATGGTTCGCAAACAAAGCCTAACTTTCAAACACGACTGCACAAATACATAATGATTTGATAAGCAATGAAAAAGTTTCTTTTTCATTCCTCGTATCATCAATATTTATAGTACAATGACATATTAAAGTTCAAAATTCAAAAGCTAAAAAATTGTAGTTATCTTAGTCATCCATTCAGGAATGAAGCCTTATGTAACTCCCTCATTGTGTTTTTGTTTGAGATGGCTTATGCTTTCAGCTTTTGTTGTTAAAAAACTTATTTCCCTACCTTGATTTCAAACATGCCATCCAAAAGCAACTTCTCAATGTAAAATTTTGAAAGCTCTAAAAAAACTATCGAAATTGACACAATTTTCTATTGGGGCTGCTTTTTCTACCACAAAACCTATCTAAAACAAAACTTAACTACTTATTAAACAACTACTTTGACGATGCCTGTAATGATCGTGAAATGTAATTCCCTTGATTTCAGTTTTGTAACTCCTTGAAGTTGAATCATCCTTGAATACGTATGAAATTGCTACTTTGATGATGTTTGTAATGATCTTGAAATATAGCTTCCTTGATTTGAATTTTGCAACTCCTCTTTGAGTTTGAATTGCTCAATCCCTTGCATTAATGGGAGACCCTGAATGACTTCACCAAATTATAAAAGGACTTCATTAATTCAACTCACTTCAAAAGTCCAACTACAAATAACTTCCAACTAATACAACTCAACCAACTTTCAACTAACTCTTAACAAAGTTAACTAACTTATAAAATCAAGATTATAATAATTATTTATGATGAATATAACATCAAGATGAACATGATGCTACTTAGTTAAATATCATTGATGTGATGCATCAATTCTCTCCCACTTAAAAATTCAGCTCTAAAAAGTTTAAATTGATGTAATGAGATGAGGGTCAATAGTCCATGTAATTATAAGGGTGATGAAGTGTCTAGTTGTAGCTACATCTTGTATTACAATGTTTGTAGCTGCTGAGAAATTTGAATATAAAGAGAACTATAAAAGTGGGCCTATTTCTCCTCCAAGTGTGTTGGTCTCCCAATCCCAACGATTTATGAATCCTTTTAAATGGTAGAATATTATTTTCAATGACAGCAAGAGTGTAAATCATGTTAAAATATTAAACTATTAAAATAATCATTCAATCCAAGGGTCCTATGTAACATGTAGCATTTTATAGTTGCACAACTAGAGGAATGAATGTGATATAAAGTGTAAGCACTATAATTATACTCATGAGTTGAATTATTTTGAAAATTAGCTATTATATATTTATCATGTTCATGTGAAATGGTAGTAGCACATGTCAGTGAAGATTAAGGAGAATGTTGTATTAATAATAAAGCAATAATATGAAATGAGTGACGCACTAGATCAATTTGTTAGGAGATCAAACAAATGAATCATCTATAGTATTATGCACTTAATGCAATTACTGTGGTAGATCAGATTAGATAGGTAACTTGAGAGTGAGGTCTAAAGTAGCTTGAATGTTTGAAATCACAAACAGATGCATGTCTTAGGTGCCAAAGATATATCATCCCTCACAAGAAAGATAAAGTTAAGTAGTGGTTTACAAAAGGATGTATATGTAATTCATAAGGCAAAGGCACATCATATCCTTCATAGTAAGGACATCTTTCAAAGAGAAAACTAAGAGACTTATCATTAGAATCATCATTATCAAACGGGTTGCCCAAACTATATGTACCATAAGAAATAACTTTGATGAGCGATGATTTGAAGTGCCTAGAATGGTTTGCTGGTTATTAAAATGCAATAACTTAACAGTAGGTTCATTATGGCGTACAAGCAAATAATCTTGAAGCAAAGTATTTATGTGACCCTTGTCAGAAATGATGTGTTCTCCCATGCTGGAAAGCCTCTTTAGAAGATTCTTTTTTTTTTGTCGTTTTAACTACTTTCAATGGAGTTAGTAGAAGAATCAATCATTATCAGTTTCTCTTTCTAGTTGGGGAAAAGAATCATGAGATACAAGTTGGTGTCTTTATTAAATTTGATTGACGAGAAAGTTTGGAAATATTGCTTTTATGTTTAAAGATAAAATATTATAAAGACTGCCACACATAACATTCTTTTCAAGAATCATGTCTCTAGAAGGATATGTATCATGCCCAAAAGAAGGGATTTTGTTTTCAATTATCAAAATAAAGAATATTTCATGATAGATAAAGAAGCTAATTTTGAAAGCACTAGGACAAACAAATAAAGAAGAGTGTTTTAGCTGTAAATAATGAAAATAATATTAGTGCATGAAAGAGCTTTCAAAGTCTTTAAGCAATTATCAAAAACTCACTTCCATTAATAATGACAAGCATATAAAATTTGAGAAATAAAAAAAGAACCAATCAAGAAAATATTACTCAAGAGTTTACGATCTAAATCACATTCATGGGTTTTGCAAGTTTATCAAATGGATCACACTAGTCATAACATGTAACTTTCTAATAAATAAAATAGTGGGGTCAGTCTCGACTGGTTTAGGCGTTGAGAAAACATAAAATGAGCACGCTAACATCCTTTACATCTAAGAAAGTAACTAAATTATCATATTAAAAACAAATCAAAAGGTGAGGTTTGGAAGAGGTTACCCACAACTAAAAATGAGATTTACCACTTGTTGAAATCAATATGGAAGCCTTGTTGATGTTGTCTCCTTGTGCTTTCCAATTCTTCTAAACATGTCTCTCATACAAAAAATAATGGAGAGGAGATGACAACTCTGCAGCTAAGGTGGTAAATTAATGCCTCATGAGCATTCAAGACTATGGTTAAATATAGGGGAGTGAAAAGTAGTTTAAGAGCAAAAGAAGAGATTGTAAGGCTTGGGATAAATGGTTGGGTCGGCTCAATGGGAAAGCAAGATGGATTTAAAAGTGAGATAAATGAGAAAAATGATATGGTGTGCCTCAATTAGCATGATTCGCAAACCAAGCCAAAGTTTCAAACATGCATACAAATATATACAATGATTTTATAATCAAGGGAAAAGTTTCTTTCGTTTTCTCACTTCATCAATATTTCTAATACAATGACATCTTCAAATTCAAAATTCAAAAGTAATAAAAAATGAAATTACCATTAATTATCCATTCATGAATGAAACTTGCATAACTCCCAAATATGAATTTGAAATCCCAATTGAATGATTATGAAATTGCAACTTCAATGAAACTTATAAGATGAACTCCCTGATTTGAATTTTATAACACAATGAATTTGAATTATGTTACTCTCAAATCTGAATTTGAAATCCTCTTAAATGCTTATGAAACTGACACTTTGATGATGCTTGCAATATAATGAAAAGTAAATCCCTAACTTCGATTTTGTAACTCTTGAATTTGAATTGTCATATTTGAATTTGAAATCCTCCTTAAATTTTGATGAAACAACCACTTTTGATGATGCTTGTAATAATCTTGAAATATAATTCCCTTGATTTGAATTTGTAATTTCTCTTTTGTGCAACTCCGTATATTAAGTGGGGGTTGGCAACATGATGAGGGTGCCTGGTTGACTTAACTACATTATTTAGGACTTCATTAATTCAACTCACTTCCAATTACAAATAACTTTCAAGTAGCACAAATAACATAAGACTAATTCAACTAACTCTTAACCAAGTTAACAAACTTTTGAAATTCAAAATTACAATCATTATTTGAAATGAAGATAATATCAAGATGAACATGAAGTTAAAATCTTCTTGATGTGTTGCATCACTTATAATAATTGAAAAACTGATTGGTCACTCCACAAATATTTTTAATATTAGTCAATGCTCTATCCTATATATTTTTAATAATGTCAAAACGTCTTAACAAGCGTTTCTTCCTTAAAGTATACCAAATCAATTCCCTATGAAACAAGTTATACGAATCTAAAGATCAATAAAAAATATTTAAAGGTTATTTCTTTGTTTAATATACTTCTTCATTAATCACCTTAACACAAAAATCAACTGATTCTCCAAAATAAATTTTCTTAACATGAAACAAAATTTATCCTGCAACTTTTTAAAGCCTGTGTTTCATTACATTCGTCATAACTTTATTGTATAAATTTTAACTATGATTCATCTATAATCAGCACAATCTAAAACCATCGCCTTTGTTCATATATCAAAATAGTTCATTTTCAATTATTTGGCATCCTTTTTATCTTCAAATTTTTATTGGAAAGACCTGTTACCAAAATCAATGCAATATCCCCCACAACAGTTCAAATTTAAATACACATATCATCTGGACCTAAAGCCTTACTTTTATATATCATTTTCAAAGTTAACCCCAATTCAATTTTTAGACTAATATATAATATCCTTTACTATATTATTCATCCTGCTCTTCAAAAATAACTTTTCCTTAAAGCTCTCATTTAGAAATTTCTTTTATCCATTCTTGATGATGTTTTCATCTTTAACCTAGATCTTAGAATCTTCTTTTCTCTTATCTTAGTTTTTTTAATATATATATTCAATATTATTGGTACCAAGCATATTATATAAATCATCAAAAGTTATAAATTTTGCATTACCATTTTTGCAAGACTTTTGATTTCCTTATATCCGCTATAAACTTCAGTAGTAATCAAAATTTTCAACTTTTAAAGGTGCATTCTTTAACTTAATAATCCTTTGTACACTCCCACTCCACCGAATCTCCTTATCATTATATGATCTATTTCTAAACTCTTCTAAAACGTCTGCAACAATTCTCTTAATATAACCAACCATCTTATCCCACATCAGGTTTGACTTAATTAAAGAATTTCAATCTCTCTCTCTTAATAATAATATCTTTTGAATGTGTTTTTTCGTATACTCTTTAGGCATACATTCATAACTACTATCCTATGCTATGTGGTCAAATTTTCTCCTTTAATCACCTTACAATCTTTACAAGAAGATTTAATTTGTCATATGGCAAGTAAAATGAAATCTATTTGTGATATGATTATTCCAATTTGGAAAGTAGCCAAGTATTTATTTCTTTCTTATAGTGTTCAAGACCATGAACTACTACAAAATCGAGTAAAACTTCTCCCATCGCATTTATACCTCCTATTCTATAACCATCATGAATCCTCTCATACCCCCTAACCTATTATAATCAACACGATCATTTAAATCAACATCAATAATTATCATTTCTTAAGTGAGCATATATTATAATAGTTTATCAATCTCAAATCAAATTTGATTTTTTGAACTATCTTCTAATCCAACTTTAGGAGCATAATCTTAGTTGTCATGAGATGGCTTGAAGTAAACTAAAATAGCAAAAAAGTTGATCAAGAAAACACTTTTTTAATGCTTCTATATATACTTTTACCATGAATATAAAAATAATTCTAAACCAAGAAACAGGACTTCAATGGTTTCTCAATTAAAATAGCAGGATACAAGAAAAAAAACATTTGTACAAGCCAACTGTAGAACCTTAAAGCACTTAAATTAAAATGAATGAGCATACTTCCAGCATTCAAATGTTTATAGAAATAACTATCCAGAAAGTAAATACCTCAGTGTACTGTAGGAAACCAGAAGACCATGAACTGCCACATTACCCAGGCCAGAGTGCATACGTTCATCAAAATAACCACAACATACTACTATCAAGTATCAACCTTTCCACCCCTCAAAAGGATGAGGTCACTGGGGGATCAGTTTAGTGGTACTAAAAGTTGATTTAGAGCCAATAATATAACCAGAAGCCTAACAGCAGTATTAGTTTTTATGCCATGGTACCAATACAATGGAAGTTTATTTGGTTTCCTCATGCTCGGTGAAAGCTTTAAATCAATACCAACTTTCCATTTAGCTCCAAGAAAATAAACAATGGTATTAATAGAGCCAAAGATCATTTGGTTTTACATAAAATACGAATGGAGAGGCAATCTCTATAAACATTGATAAATTCTCAACAACGCAATTGTTTTTCCAAGTTCTGCAAATCTCTCTCTCTATTATCCTGAACGCTCCCTTAAATTACCTCTACTAACAAAAAACTGTCTGAAAACTGCCTTCTATCCCTACTCTAGTGGTGAAACGTGGTCTAAAAGGTCTCCAATAAGCTATAGAAAGAAGGCGGAGAAAAATTCAAAATTGAAACAAGACAGGCATAGGTACTTCTACCGAACATCTTTTCCATTTTCTGTTTTTACACAACGATCCAATGAAAATGTGTACAAAATGATTTGTGGAGATTGCATTCAACTCTTCAGCCAACACTAAATATAGAATGAGTATTCATAAAGCCAATCCCAAAAAGTTGGGAAAGGCTGCTGATGATGATAATGATGTCCAATGAAAATTTTCATTAAAATTCAAAATTACAAGATTCATCCTACTAAAAAAACTACCATATAGCCTCAGATCACTTTTTCTGAGGGCAGGTTAAAGTCTTCCTTTGTAACTAAATCCTAACAAGAGCTGAATTTCCTTAAATAACCAATTCATCAAGCCTCAATATAAGTAATTATCACGAGCTTGTCATCTGCCTTTAATTCCTGATAAAGAAATGCTGCCCATCAATATGCTTTTAGTCCTAAACAGCTGAATTTCAACTATAACTATTCAGTGTTCCGTGATGCGCTTCGGTTTGGCCTAGAACAATTGATAGTTTTTGAGGCTTCATTAATGTTAAGCAACTATGATGCACCGACACGGACACGACACGACACGGACACGGGACACGGTATTTTTTTAAAATATAGGACACGGGTGCGGTGTGGACACGGCATAATAATTTTTTAATATAATATATAAAAATTAAGGTGACATTATATTAAAAATAACAAGCAATAATAAATCAATTTCATGATAACTTGTTTAGCTTATAACACAAAGATGTTTAGTACAAAATGTCTAGTACAACCACAAAAATATAAGCAAAAAATCATTTAGTACAACATGAAGATCCAACTACTCAATAGAGGGAATGATAGAATTAGATTCAGAGATTGGTCTTTGGCCTTCAATATCATCATCATTGAATATCATTGCTTCCAACTCTGGTTCATCAAGAGAAAGATTTGCAACCTCCAATAATCTCATATCATCAAGGCACTCGAACCCATCTCCAGCAACACCCCACATCACTCAACACTCTTTCACATGTCATATCAAGTGGGGTTTTCCTTGATAGAAGATGAAGATTTGTATGCACATAAACTAAATCTTCAGCTCGTTGTGGAGTTATTTTATTCCTCTTCATTGATAGAATATATAAGTATGTGCTCCAATTTCTCTCACAACAGGAAGAGGATGATACTAAAAGTTATGCTTGTTTTCAAAGTTCGTAAGTTATTCATATGGAAAGATATCGATCATGTACCGAGAGGTACCGAGCGATACCGAGCATGTACCTAGCGGTACCGAGCATGTACATTAGCTTTTTTTTGGTAAGTTTCAAAAAACAACAATTAATATTTCAGGCGTCGAGAGTCAGACGTTGATGCCATTTATCAGTCACCGAGAGAGGAGATGAAAATATTTTCACTGCCAAAAAGAAATGAAAATGAGAATATTCGATGATTGGGAATTAAGTGTGGACGTTGATTTGGTGTTATGGATAAGAAATATAAAATTTATTTTAAATCCCACAAAATACAAGAAATTATATTTAAAAAAATTATAAAATATTTAAGATACGCGTGTCGGACACGCGTGTCCAATTTGCATTAAATATTTTTTAATCGGACACGTTTGCGGCGTGTCTGACACGTGTCGGAGGAGTGTCGGACGAGTGTCATGTCGGACAAGATGTCGGACACTGCACGCCTCTTTGAGGAGAAGTGTCGGTGCATCATAGTTAAGCAACTGTTAGCTAAAAAGCAACCCAATTAATAGTTAATTTTGATTGACTCTGCACAAGAACCATGATGTATAAGAAAAAAATAAAAAAATTAATACATAAATTATTGCAACAGTCAAATAAGAGAATGAGCATCCAACATAACTATGTAAAAGGGGAATAATTGACAGGTACTTAAGGTTTACCTAGTACCTTTTCAATATCTACATAATGTTTAGGAAGATCTGTTAATCGCATAAGAAAGCAGAAGTAAATCAAGAGGATATGGGTTGAGGAAGAATAAAAAGAAGTCAACTGTAGACAAGAATATTTGGTCAAAGGTTTTTTATTAGTACTAGGTCAAATTTTTTAATAATTTCATGGAGAACAAAATAAGGGGAAAAACCCACAAGGCTGGCTTAGAGATTTTGTGGTTCTATAGAAGTATAAATAAGGACCAACAATGAAAATGGGATGTTTAATCACATGCAATTATGCAATGAAATACATCGTTTGTGATTTGTTGGTTTTATATAAGTAGAAATAAAGACTATCAATCTTTGCCTGTATATCTCAAGGCTAGATAAAAAAAGTTTTGGAGTGATATACATTAAAAAACCAGTATTTTCAGTCCCAATCCCAAAAAGAAAAGTTGAGGACTAATATTAGATTAACAACCGAGCATAAAACTTATGCAAAAGTTAATGAAATCAATTCAAAGTCAAATTTTATTAATGCTATGATGCTCCCTAGAAGGAGCACACTGCGACTTAACTTTGATTATAGTGAGAAGTAGGCACACCACAATTTTAAACCAATTACAATGAAAGTTGGGCAAGTCTTGTGTAGGATGTAACCCTTCAGATATATACAACTTAACTTATTTGTCATGAAAAGTAAGCAAGGGTTGAGTAGATCTAAATTTAAGATCAGATTTTTCTACATGCAATTTTGGGACTTTAAATGAGATGTCAAAATAATTGGTAGACACAATGATTAGAGGAAGAATAAATACTGCTTGTTTAAAGAAAATAAGTGCAAGGCAAAAAAAAAGGAATAAAGATTATATATTGATATATGTTGAAAATGTGAATAATAGAAATAGTACAAAAGAAAATTGAAAGATAAAATTGTTGAGATGAATAAGGTTAGTGATAGATTGACTATATTTCAGATAATTGTCAATGAAAACATTATAAATGATCTTAGTGCTTATACTTCACAAAGAGTATAGTGAAGTATAAAGTAGCTAAGACAAGATATAAGAGAATTAGATATTTTAATCAAAATAGAGACATTAGAAGCAAATAAAGGGCCTTATTAAAGTTGAATACACAAAGAAAAAGGAAAATATTGCCTTCAAAAACTATTAAATAAAAGTTTTAACAAAAAAATTGTATTTACTAATATTAACAAAAGACTAGCGATTTCACCAAGAATAAATCTTCACCTTTAAATTTCAAAAAGAAATACTAGCACTTCATATCTCCCATATTTTCTATATACCTCATATCAAATTTTAAGTATATCTATTATTTCAGACACTTCTCATGTACAAAAAGACTTTCCCATATAATGATGTGTCAATAGCTACACAACAGTTAAATAGGCACTTGAATCTCTTAACCCCTAAACTCCATCTTTGTTTCCAAGACAATTATAGATTCCAAACTATTATTATAACTTCCCACCATCAATTTATTTTGGAACTAAAGATATCTTGCAAATATATACACATGTGTCTATTTTTTAATGTATCTTTATGGGATACATTTGATTAGGCTAATTAATCTCCTAAATTTCTTTAAATAAACAAGCTTGAAAAATTATGTGTTCAATTCATTTATATTCATGAACAACATAGTTTCAAGCTCGTGAATAGGCTTCATATGAAGCTTGATAAGAAGCTCATTAAGAAGCTTGATTCCTATTCGATGCAAAGATCGAGAACAAACTTGTTAATAAGTAGTGTTTGGAACTAAATATATTTCTTAAGATTAGTTTAAAACTTTATTTGATATATTTTCACATAATTTTACGTTTTATTATAACAATTAATTATTATTTTATAAAAATTAATTTCATTTTTTATGTTATACCCTTTCATTAGAATGAATTTGTTCATGAATAAGAAATATTTGTTCATGTTTGTTGAATTATTTGTTTAAGGTGTTCATGAACAAGCTTCTTTATAAGAAGAATCATTAATGAGCTCATTTGTTTGTGAATATACTTGTTTAGTACCTAGGAAATATTCAGTGGATAAGTTCAAGAATGAACTCGTTTGGTAGTTCGAAAACACTGGCTAGATATATTTGCGAACAATCTCTATAACAATTATTTATTAGTATGCTCGATAAAATTCGTTTGTTTAAAGCTCGTTAAGCACGAATGAACCGAATATAAACCAAACATGAACATCTTTCATTTTAAACTAACCAAGCTTGAACACAAATAGAAAAGCTCAAATCGAGCTTGAACTAAGCTTGAACACAAATAATAAAGCTCGAACTAAGCATGAACAAGCTGATAATAAACAAGTTAAAACATGAATAAGTATCTGCTCGGCTCCGCTTGGTTCATGTGCATCCCAAAAAAAACTATTAGACAAATTGAAGTTAGTAGAACTAACTAGTCTTGTAATCTTAACTAAATATAAGCTGTTTTGTATTGATTTCATAAAATATTATGAAATCTAGGTCATATTTCAATGGACAAGCCTAAAACATCCTACTATCATTAACATAATAATTTGAGATAGCCTCAAAGATTAATAAGGTAATTTGATGAAGAATGTGGTATATTAGCAACACTAAAAATGAGAGGCTCAAGATTCAATGGTTCGACTAACTAATAATATTAAAATTATTCCAATAATACCTAAATTACATAAAAATAATATGATAATTATGCAATAATATAAATATGCGAGTTAAAAATGAACACAATTTACACATAATCTTATTTTTTGTAATTTTAAATTTAAATTTCTTCAATTGATTCATATTTAATAAAATATTTATTCAAATATAAACTTACAAATTATATATAAATTATTACTAATTTATATTATATGTTTAGATATAATTCACACTATAAATCTAATATAGTGAGAATACCATTATAAATTTGGATATTATATATATATATAATCATATATAGATCATTTATCATATAAATACTTAAATAATCAATTTATATAGTGCATTTATTAAATTAAATAATTAATAATATATAACTAAAAAATAACATATTATACACATTCTAAAAAAATAAATATGAAACTTGTATGAGAAATGAATATAGTATGTTTTTAGTGGAATTTTAGAACTTCAATTTAGTTATTTTGTTTCTACATCACTTAAAGCTTTCCTAGTATTATTATATTAACTATTTAGGTTTGCAAGCTAAGAAATCATATGACATGGTGGAGCTGACAAATGCCAATTAGTTGGTGCTTCTTTGCCAAATGTTTATTCGAGAAATTTAATGCTTATTAAAAAATTAAATATATTTAATTTAAATTAATTTGTTAAGAATAATTTATTTAATATATTATAAAATTTATTAAATTAATATAAATGATTTAAGTAGTTCAATTGAATGGCTGGATTTCAAAAACAATGATTGGCTTGCCGATTGCCCGATCGAACCGATGGTTCGCTCTAATTTTAACTAGCAATACTAATATGGTCCTTGGTCTTGAATGGATTGGTAACCTGATCGTTTCTCTATTCAACAGGTTGAACCGACTGGTCTAATCTGATTTTTAAAACACTCTCATAATAAGTAGTTAATAATAAGTATGAATAAGTGTTAGTTAAAAGTTAACAATAATTAGAGTGCCTATTATATGATAAATGGCAATTAGAGACTAATTGCACCTAAGTTATAAATAGAAATTGCCATTGATATCTAATTAGAAACAAAGAATGATATCAATTAGTTACAATTTAGAATTAGTTACTAGCAAATAAATATTAGATAGATAATTGCAATTGCTAGCAATTAACTTATAAACAGAAATAATGCAAAGGATAACACGTGAACTAAAATTTGAACGGACTAATTCCCAAAAGCTAAACTCCAGATATTTAACCCAAAGCCATCGGGAAACTAGATTGGAATAAGATGTATATCTTTATATTACAAGATATATTCCAAATTAGTTAGCCTCAATAATTAAATAACCTTCTTTTTTGGTCTGGACTAGGAAGTGAATGGAAAAAAAAAACACTTGGAAAATGGGGCTCGTTATCTTGTTGGTTTTTAATTTCAAAGGGATTTCTGAAGCCTGGGACAAAGAGCACATCAACTTAAGCAATAACAACCCTATAATATGTTTTGAAGTTTACAGCATGGAAAAAGCTCAAGAACAAAGCTAACTACCCTCGAAAGATTAGTCTCACGGGACTTAAAAAATTATATACACAACGAAGTTCATTCGCTATTCTGAGCGTTAACTTTTCTTTGTAGTTATTCTCTATTTTGAACATCAACTTTTATCAAGTTCCTGAAATTTCAACAAAACGCAAATGAAAGTTATGTAGAAAGATTAAAGAACCTAATCCCATAAGAAGGAAACACACCCAACCCACAGAAAACAATGACATCCCAATCTTTAACCAAAGAATCAAGGACAAGTTTTCATGTCTTGAAGAGTACCGCATATCTACTGCTAAACACTTACCGTTCGGCACGAGAATTACGCTTCTCCTCTTCAGAAAGTTGAACTGGCACTCCGAAGCGCTCGGCGCGGCGAATCTTTTTCTCGAGGCTTGAAGCTGGCCGCGTAGTCTCCGGAGCGGCGACTTCCGAAGGGGAGGTACTCGAATCTAAGGACTTCTCCGCCATGAACTTGCTTGCTTCTACGGCGTCTCCCTGAAAGGTCACGACTGCGGCGCGGAAGAGAGAAGTGGAAGCCTGGAAGGGAAGGTGAGTGGAGAGATCTAGGGTTTTATTCGGGGTTTCTTTTCTCTGCACTTCCCGAGTGAGGCACTTCCCGAGTGATCGAGCGAGCGTTTAGAAAATAATTTAAGTTTGGTATTTTATATATATATATATATAATTATATATATATAATTGCCTCCTGTCTTTGCAGGAGAGTATAAAAGAGATCCCCCACTTTATAGGATGATATATATATAAATTGCCTCCTGTATTACAGGAAGATATGACAGATGTCTCCCAGCTTGCAAGAGAACATCTGAAATCATTTTTTCTTTGCATTATAGACATATATAAATTATCTCTTATAGTATAGGAGGATATGCAGGGTATAATAATAATAATAATAAAAGGCAAGTTATAAGCGTCGAGTATTTACATAATATATACGTATATATTGAACTTGGCATAGTTGAAATAATTATATTAATGTCATCAAATATAAATGATGCCCCTTTTTCTACAATTTGGTAATATGTTAATATAATATGATATATTTTTAAAAAATAAATATGTGGTGGAAAGTGGCATGGGAGACTATAGGTCATCAAGTGCAACATAAATCTTGGTGTTGATATCAAGAGTTATCGTTGGTGTTGATTGTGTATATAAGCCTTACAAGAAGTGATATGCATCAACTTTGTTGATGACGACATACACCAAAATCAAAGAGCAACAGTGTAGTCAAGAGACCATAATCAAAAAACTGTGATTAGGTGACCGTGATTAGAAAATTGTAATCATATTATAGCGGTATGAGGTTCTCTATTAACCGAAAGTAACCAGAGGATCATAATAAGATACTGATGATTGGGGGTGGGCGTAGTTGGGTATAATGGTAGGAAGATTGTGATTAGGTTGTCAATGGATAATAGTATGATAATCATTGTTAAGGGATCTTAATTGAGCATAGTGGTTGGACGACCATATTTGAAGGCTGATAATCGAAGGCTATAATGAGGCGACAGTGATTGATGGATGTGGACTAAAGTTAGATGACGGCGGTTGGATGGCCATAATAAAGAGAAGGTTTTTAAAGGACCATAGTCGGACTAAATGATCATCAGATCGTAGTTGGGCGATGGTAGTCCTAGGGCGGAGATCAAATGACCATGATTAGACAACACTGATTGGACTAACATGGTACGACATTTGTTGTCGAACTATTATGTTTTGATGGTGATGGTTGGATGGTGGTAGTCTATTGGTGGTCGTTTGCCAACGATGGTCCGAGAGTAGTAATCGAAGGAAGGTGATTTTATGGAGTTTTTGGATTCTGTATGCCTTTGAGCAATCTTGAATCGTAATACAAGGATCCCCCTGCATGTTAAGAATGGAGGCCCATGCCCTATAATAATGCAGCTTGACATCTAAACAAAAATATTGTAATATTATATAAAAAATAAAAAATTCTATAATGTTTTTGAATATGATGCAACTTATTTTTTGCCAAGTTTTCAATTGATGACGACATAAACCAAAATCTAAGAGCAACGGTGTAGTCAAAAGATTGTGATTAGGTGACCGTGATTAGAAAATTGTAATCATACTATAGTTGTATGAGGATCGCTATTAATCGAAAGTAATTGAAGGATCATAATAAGATATTGATGATTGGGGGTGGGGGCATAGTTGGGTATAATGGTAGGAAGATTGTGATTAGGTTGTCAAAGGATAGTAGTATGGTAATATTAGTTGAAGGATCTTAATTGAGCATAGTGGTTGGACGACTATATTTGAAGGCTGATAATCGAAGGCTATAATGAGGCGACAATGATTGATGGACGTGGACTAAAGTCAGATGACGACGATTGGATGACCATAATAAAGAGAAGGTTTTTAAAGGACCATAGTTGGACTAAATGATCATCAAATCGTAGTTGGGTGATGGTAGTCCTAGGGCGGAGATCAAATGACCATGATTAGACAACACTGGTTGGACTAACATGGTACGACATTTGTTGTCGAACTATTTTGTTTTGATGGTGATGGTTGGATGGTGGTAGTCTATTGGTGGTCGTTTTCCAACAGTGGTCCGAGAGTAGTAATCGAAGGAAGGTGATTTTATGGAGTTTTTGGATTCTGTAGGCCTTTGAGCAATCTTGAATCGTAATACAAGGATCCCCCTGCATGTTAAGAATGGAGGCCCATGCCCTATAATAATGCAGCATGACATCTAAACAAAAATATTATAATATTATATAAAATAACAAAAAATTCTATAATGTTTTTGAATATGATGCAACTTATTTTTTGCCAAGTTTTCAATTGATGACGACATGCACCAAAATCTAAGAGCAACGATGTTGTCAAAAGATTGTGATTAGGTGACAGTGATTAGAAAATTGTAATCATACTATAGTGGTATGAGGATCGCTATTAACTGAAAGTAATCGAAGGATCATAATAAGATATTGATGATTAGCGGTGGGGGCGTAGTTGGGTATAATGGTAGGAATATTGTGATTAGGTTGTTAGAGGATAGTAGTATGGTAATCATAGTTGAAGGATCTTAATTGAGCATAGTGGTTGGAGGACTATATTTGAAGGTTGATAATCGAAGGCTATAATCAGCGACAATGATTGATGGACGTGGACTAAAGTTAGATGACGACGATTGGATGACCATAATAAAGAGAAGGTTTTCAAAGGACCATAGTCGGACTAAACGATCATTAGATCGTAGTTGGGTGATGATAGTCCTAGGGCGGAGATCAAATGACCATGATTAGACAACAATGGTTGGACGAACATGGTACGACATTTGTTGTCAAACTATTATGTTTTGATGGTGATGGTTGGATGGTGATAGTCTATTGGTGGTCGTTTTCCAACGGTGGTCCGAGAGTAGTAATCGAAGGAAGGTGATTTTATGGAGTTTTTGGATTATGTAGGCCTTTGAGCTATCTTGAATCGTAATACAAGGACCCCCTGCATGTTAAGAATGGAGGCCCATGCCCTATAATATTGCAGCATGACATTTAAACATATTGTAATATTATATAAAATAACAAATAATTTTATAATATTTTTTAATATGATGCAACTTATTTTTTGCCAAGTTTTCAATTGAACCAACACAAAATTTTCATGTGGAGTAATCTTAATAGAACAGTGCCTCCAATCTTCTAGATCTAGTAATATGGCAGTTTTGAAGGATATGATTTTATTCATGATTACATATTAAAATAATAGTTTTTTTTAGGTTTGATGCATCATCAAAAAATTATCTTGATGGGGCACGAATCTTGATGCAAAATAAAATTGGAAGCTTCAAAAATTAAAATTGGGACCATTCGAACTCCGATTTAACAAACTTATTGTTGAACTGAATGTATTGAGAATACGAACCCAACGACACCAAATCCAACCCAATCCGAGCCCAAATGGGTCCAAATCAAGGGTTAGAAGTGTTGTTGTGAGGTTCGAACCACAATTTGGATTACCAAATGGTTTCCAAACATACTGTGATTATAGTCGAATCGAGCGTCTTGGCGAGAGGAATCCAACGAGCCCAAGATCACCAAATTCCGACATCACTAAGACATTCAAATGTCCATCAAACGATCCATGATCAATGGATTCAACATCGGACATCCATCCAACCACTCCCCATTTGCCCTTGATATTCTACCTATTCACGGGCTATGACACTCCAAGAAATATAATGGTCTTTCTAACCCTGGTGACCCCAAGCCAAAAGGATTCAAGAGAGAGATCAGAATCGCTCTTGCCTCCTTGCTCCTCCTCGACCACCGCTTGAGTTTCGTCGGACCACTGCCTGACGTCGTTGCTCCGTCGGACCACCATTTGATCCCCTCATATGTGTCGAACCACCACTTGATTCCCTGAGCTTCACCAAACCACCACTTAAGGCCCCGAGCTCCGTCGGACCACCACTTGAGGCCCTCACCTTCGTCGGACCACCACTTGATGCCCTCACCTCCGTCAGACCACCACTTGAGGCCCTAAGCTTCGCCGGACCACCACTTAAGGCCCTGAGCACCGCCAGACCATCACTTGGGACCCTGAGCTTTGCCAGACCACCACTTGAGGCCCAGACTTCTGCCGGGCCACCCCCTAACACCCAGAGTTCTATCAGAGTACCGCCATACTACTACGGTCTTTCAGACCCCTGTCCTTCCGACCTCCATCACTAGATAATGGTTTTTCAAACCCCTGTCTCCTTCCGACTATGATCCTTCCGACCTCCGTTGCCTATTATAGTCTTTCCGACCTACATCACCAGACAATGGTCTTTCTAACCCTGGTCTCCTGCCTACTACGATCTTTCTGACCTCTATCTTATTAAATATAGTCCTGCAAGCCATACAAACATGTCTATGTTAATTATTGTAACTCCCACCATGTAATGTGCTCTATATGATGTATATTTGTGGCATCAAGTCAAGGCCTTCTCCCAAGGAAGGGCCTCATTTGTAATCGACAGCAAATACTAGTGGATTCATTCAAACTGGGACAGACCCCATGGTTTTTCGCCCTTTTCATGGGTTTCCACGTAAAAACTCTGGTGTCTCTTATTAACGCTACACCCTCTCTCTTATCTGCTTGTGTGCTGGATCATCGTAAAACGCTAAGACGTTAAACTATATATTTTCTATCGCCGTGAATATTCCAGGACGCAACAAGGTTGAACAACACCAACCATATTACTAGGAAGGTTTACACCAAGGTTTTTTTGTTTGAAGATAAAATAATGTAAAGTATTTCTAGGTTTTGAGAATATTAGTATTTGGTTTGAAGTAAAATAAATGCAATGTAAAATTTTGACCCATTTAGAATTCACCCTCTAGTTGATTTTTAATGTATTTGAAATTCCTCAAATTTTGACGAGTTCTAAATCCACCGAAAGTTCATTGCAATTACTGCTAACCGTTGTCGCTATGCACCTGCCACAAGCAACTAGCCACTGTTGCCGCCGATCATTACCTGCTAACCGTTGTTGCTATGCCCTTCTATACTATATTTCTTTTTTAGCTAACCAAATAACCCCTAAATCATACTTGATAGACCTAAAACTATAGAATGTGTTTTAATGAGTAATATCAGTCTAATATAGAAAAGAACAAGACTCCCACGTAATCACATATTACATACATTTGTAATCGAGACTGAAATAAGCGTATTATTGAGCTTTAATCAAGTTTAATAACAAGATTATTTGTCAGCTTTAAATGATACTATTTATGAACATAAACAAATCGAACAAGAAGCTATTCAGGCTTATGTATTTTTTCTATCAAGTCATTATGAATGAGCTGCTTCTTATGCAAATTTATGTTTTCAGTGCTTATAGAAATTTTTTTGGCTAGAAAGTTGTTTTCTGCAACAATTTTATAACTACCTTTATAAAAAGTTGTAGCTGTCCCAAACAAAACCTATGTTGGAGAATTTATTTATTAACCAATAAGTTCAAAATATCAAATAGATAATTTGATTATAGCTAGAGGAGATCTTGTTTTTTATGAATTAAAAATTAAATGTAAAAGAGATTAATTTCTTCTATGTCTACTTACTCATTCCTTATATTTTAATAATGTAGACTATGTTTTTAGCATGAATAATAATTTAATTTTTATTTCCTAACTATTACATACATGGTAGAATGGCATTATTTAAGCCTAATAAAAATTTGAATCTTTGTTAAGGCCGCTATTTATAATGGATTACCGCTAAAAGAAGGAAAATATTAAGCTCCATAAAAACTAAATAAGCAGTGAAAGAAATGACAACACCAGATCCTCAATCTCTGGAACAATTATTACGTCCTCCGACCGGATGCAGAGAAACATTCGGTCGCAGGCAAAATCCCGCTGTACCGAGGTGTACCGAGTTTTTCGAAAAAAACTCGGTACACCTCGGTACAGCGGGATTTTGCCTGCGACCGGATGTTTCTCTGCATCCGGTCGCAAAATAACATAAATAAAAAAAAAAGAGAGAGAAAAGTGATGTTTACTGCTCGCAAAGATTAGAGAGTAATCAGAGAGATCAAAATTGTGATTAATATCTACTGCCTACTTGCAGAACTATGTAATCGAATAGAAATCATTTTTAGTTATGCCATGATCTAGGAAAAGTTTTCTATCTGTAAGAGCAAATAAAAAAAATTACTCTCAATATACTAGTTTTTTGGATCGATCCAAGCTGAAATCAAATATCATGTTTCATTTCAAGCTAGTTCTAATATTTTATTTGTCATAAGTAAGATCTTACATTTATTTTATGTACTAATATACATTTATTTTATATATTTTAATAAAAGAAATTGTAAAAGCTATAGTTAATGCTTTATTATTTTGTCTATATCATTGAAGTTTAAAGTTTTAGCTTAAAATACCTAATTTAGATATGATTCGATGAAAACATAAATTCCCAATAATTCAGAATTTAGAATAGCGAACCAAACTGAAAGAGCACGTTTTCAGCTTGTCATTATGTATTTTTTACATGTTTTCTAAATCACGGTGGGTTAAAAACTAAGACAAATAAATAACAAGAAACAAATTTAAAGTTAGCAGGATCACAAATATCATAATATGATCATTTCATCAAACTTATTATTATAAAAAATATATATATTGAAGAAAATGATACAAAACTTCAATGCCAAGTACATATTTCATGAATTAGTGTGAGCAACCTTACTTTACATAAGACTAAGAGGTCTGTACGTCATAAAGCAAAAACTGCTAGAGTGATAATATGAAGATAAATGCATATTCAAATTCAGAAAATTCATTAGCTCATAGATGACATTGACCTAAAAATGTGCATTTTGTCATCTTCATAGAGAAAACATACGCTTAGCCTAAACTTTGGAACCTTAAATTTTATACTTAAAAGACTTCTTGAATTGGGTATCTTGAGGTCTCCTCCAAATAATAAAAAGTCTAAGGCTTTGTTTGTGACAACTATCTTACTGCTTTCTAAAGCTGTTTTTTAGTAAAAAAAAGTAGTTAAATAAATTTTTGTACTAAAAAGCCAATTTACAAAGTAGTAATAAGGTTGTTCCAACGAAGCCTAAATTAATTGAGTCTCACATCTGACAAAAATTTTTATTTAAAATAACAAAAAAAAAAATTAATTTATTGGTGAATTATTGAATTCTCCTCCAAATAACAATAAATTTAAGTATTTTTTTACTTATAGAGATTTCTTGAATTGGAGAGTATGCATTATGACGTCTAATCTTTACATTATTCCGAATATAACTGACCAAATAAATTTAAAAATATGTATGAATATTGTTATTTGGTTCTTGTATTGTTGTATATATAAATTATGTCTTTACAAAATATTTAAATATGCTAAATTAACTCTTTTGGTCGGATATAACTAATAAGAGTTTAAGGTTTCGTTTTGGGACAACTTTTTTACTACTTTCTAAAATAAATTTTAAGTACAAAAATTTCAAATTGAAGAAATATTTGTACTAAAAATCTGTTTTAAAAAGTAGTAAGACAACTATTTCAAAAGAAGCCTAAATCTTCACAAATTCTTAGTATTCAATTTTCACTTACAAAATAAGGTTATGTTTGGAATGGCTGCAGTGTTTTACAAATGTGACTATGAAATTGTTATGAGAAAAATAATTTACTTAAAAAATAAATTTTTTTAGAATTATAATATTTCCAAATATTATATATATATACACGTATATATTCAAAATGTTCATTTGTATAAAAAATAATAAATAAGAAATTAAATGATCCATGGTAATGGATACTTTATTATAAAAAAAAAGTCAGGATTTTGATATTTATATGGTAATGGATACTTTATTTGAACTAAAATTTTTTATTTAAAAATTATTTTAAACAGCATTAAAAAATCACCTCAACCAAAACCTTAATAACAGTTTACATGTAATTAGGTAAGCCCTAAATCCTCCTCCACACATTATTCAACAGATTCTCTTCCACAGCTCAATAGATTCTCTTCCACACATTATTGAAATTAGATTCAATATCCTAAAAATAACATGCAAGCACCAAAATAACTAATTAAATAACTAAACCCTCATTAACTATTCTCATACAAGCTCTGAACCTAGACTAAAATCCATCCACATTCGAACCGTGGCAATCTCGTAATTTCAATAAAAATCAAGACCTATTTTAGGCAAACTATCACCAGTCAATAAAACTGGGCAATTCTGAACCATGGGATCCCACGCCAAACACGCTTCGCCTCCAATAAAATGCCCCCTTGCTTTTCATTTATTTACGAAAGTACTCCTCCTCTTTACATAAAAGCCAATCTCCCTCTTCCTTTTATGAAGACTTTTCTCCTGTGAGGTCCATTCAACAATCTTCAAAGCTCCTTTGAGGATCAAAAGAGAGGTATTAGCACGTATTTAATTAAGATATTAGTACTGCTAATGATGATTTATTGTTAATAATCAAATTATGATTTTTCCTCTATGCAACTGTCGCATTTATCAGAGAAATTAATGGCATTAAATCAGACCGCACAGTTCGCTTCCGCAGTTTTTTTCTTCGGTGTTTTATCTTTTGTTCTTGGAACATTTGCAGAATTGAAGAAGGTAACGGTCTTTTTCTTTTCTTTTTTTAATAATATTTTTCCTTTAAAAATGATTTTTTGTTTACATTTTTAGTGATTATTTTAATAAATTTCTTTGCATGTTTGTAGCCTGCAGCTGGAACGCCAATACCAGGAAAAGATGGTGTAATTTGTATATTTCCAAAGGATCCCAGTGTGGCTTTGGGGGCTTTATCAGCTATATCAGTGTTAATCTCTTCTGCTGTTGGTCTTTATGCCATTTATTTCCCCTATAAGGGACAATCTGTCCCAAGGAAAGCTCTCCTTGCAAGCTTAACAATGAAAATCTTCTATTATGGTGCAATGTAAGTGCAATTATCCCTCAATATTTACATAGTTGAATTACACCAATTACAACATCAAGCCGTTATCTTACTACGTGGGCCGGCTGCATGAATCCTTTTTCTCCATTGTGTCCTATTAAGAGTTAAATTCTCATTTCAATCTAATAAAGAAATATAATTTCTAATACTTTCTAACCAAGTTTTTTTAGGTCTACCTCAACCTTTCTTAATATATGCCGAATCTAATACATCTGCTATGTTAACTGGGTCATCAGAAGGTTGTCATCATTTTATGTGATCAAACCATGGCCATTTGATGCGACTCTTTCTAATCTTATCTTCCACTAGAGCTACTCCAACCTTTTCACATATATGCTCGTTTCATATCCTATCTCTAAGAGTAAAGCAGCTTATCCACCCAAGCATCCTCATCTCTGCACACTTAACTTAATATTTTGCTTCTCTTTAATTAATGACCTACATAGTTGAATTAAATTAAAAAAAATGAAAGTTTAATTGAAAATTTAAATAGTTTTTTTTAATAAAACCCACAGAAGTGCCTATGCATTAAACACAAGAAAATTACAAGACTTTAAGAACCTTCAATAGTTTTTTAAGCCAAAAAAACCTTCAATAGTTTTTTTTTTAATTTGTTGAAATAATGGGTTAATAGGGTTGTCAATGCTGCATTTATTATTGCTTAAATAAATAAAATGAAATGTGAAAGTATATTGTGATAAATAAAATAACTTTTGATCATTTTGTTATGGCAATTTACTATCAATAAATTGATAAAAAGTCTAATTTTAACAAATCTATTAACGATTTGGTCAAAGCAATTTACTATATATATTTAGAATGTATTGAATTTAATTTGAAGATGCCTCCATGAGATAACATAATTGGAATAGTGATAAATACTAATAAAATGCCATAATTACTATAATTGATCATTGTGAATAATTAAGCAAGACTATTAACTACATTGCATTAAACAAATTAAGCAACTAACTAATTTTCTTGCAATTGCATTTACATGAAAAATTTTAACTCTAGCTTAACTTTTTTTTTATTATTATTTTTGGAGTAGAGTCCTAACCATAACAGGAGTTGGAGCTACCCTCTTCAACACAATCAATGAAGGGCTTATCCATGCAAGAAATGTGCATGAAGATCTGGAATATCGTTGCCCAACTGCAAAAACCGGCCTCTTCGGTGGCGCATCATTCTTAAACCTTGACGCTAGTCTCTTCTGGCTCGTATGTCAGATGCTTGTTAGAAATGCTCGAGAGGATTACTTCGATTACGAGGAAGAAGGAGAAATAAAGGATGATTACATTCAGATTAGTAACAATTGATGACGAGAAGGAGGAGACAAGCATGATTTAAAGTCCCATGAGGGTGACAATGAGACCATCAATGTACATATATAACTAATTTCTTATTTATTCATTCCTCTTTTTTTCTTATTATGTCTAAACATTTTATTCGAAGTTGTTATGTAATGATGTTGTATTTAACTAAGTTGTGGATTCTTAATTATAAATAGTTAGTGTCTTAATGTATGCTTGGAGGATGGAATGATGAACCAACATATAAATCAAAGTAGATTGTGGAAATAAACCTAACAAGTTAATTATGGACCAAGAAGAATTTTATTATTTTTTGTGAAAGTAAAATAAATAATTAAGTGATATTAGGGTTTTGGTCTCCCTCAAAAAAGTTGATGGTTGACTTACGATAGGGCCCATATAAAATATATTGGATAGTTAAATTGCATTAGTAGGTCTTAGCAATGACAATCAAATAACGATTATTAATTAAAATATTTAATAGGTAGTCATGTATTCTGAGAGTCTTTATAAATCAAATTAATACTTTTTCTTGGGAGTATTAGGCAAACACACCTTAGATTGGTCTGTTGATTGGGAGCTTTGACTATTAATCAAGAGGTCTTGGATTCAAGTCTTCTGTATGTGTTGTGTGTGCGAGTTTGCCTTAATTGATCTAAATGTCCACCCTTGAAAAAAGAGAAAATAAATAATATCAAATGTTTATAAATTTCCTTTTTCCTCCTCTCGAACCTTGCATTTTATGATATCACCGACAAGCAAGAATTATCATTCATCTATTTTCCTTAATTATCATTTATTTTTTTTTTCAAAACTAGAAATATATTAAACCAAAAAAGAATTACAAGAGGCCATGAAGCTAAAGAAAAAAAGTAGAATAAAATACAAAAAGAACACAATCAAAAAAAAAAAAAAAAAAAAAAAACACAATCAAAAGGCTTAATTATCATTTATGATATATCATCCAATTCATTAATACAATCAATATATAAGATTATTCTATTAACTCTTATTAATCTATAAAAATATTCTCTTAAAAAAAAAACCTCTTACATTACTTACTTATAAAAGCTGTTAAATTTAATTTGTATATTTTATTTGAAGAAAATAATATTATTTATTCTTTGTACTAGGATGTTTTGATAGTAAATTAATGTGCAATCTTACAAAGATATTATTGTAAAAAGTATAAATACTTATCCAATAAAATCATAAAAGAAAATTTCAATAATTAAACATCAAGTGTTCGAACTCGTAGCATACTGAGTAGAAATAAATTTGAGAATTTTGATGGACCAATTTCAAGCACTCAATTTGCCCAAAAATTAAAATAAAAAAATAACATCAAATTAAATATCATCTTTTTCTCCACAAGTAAATGGAGATGAAAATCAGATGTTTGCAAGCAGCTTGAGATTCCTTTGAGAGAATAAAAGAACGAAGCCCATGGTATTTGTTGGGCCATTATCTTGGCCCGGCCCATAAACCATGTAAGATTATCGAGTGAATCTAACTATATTTGATCAACATTGAACCTTCTAGGGGAACTTTTATTCTATCCAGTGAACGTACACAGAGGAAGGTTTGGTTTTAGGCAAAAAGGTGTCTGTACCGAGTTTTTTGAAAGTGTACCAAGTTTTTACAGACGCTTTTTTGCCTAAAACCGAACCTTCATCTGCGTACGTTCACTGGATAGAATAAAAGTTCCTTCTAGGGTGGACTTCTTTAAATATTAACTTAACTTATTTCTAACATCTAATTTATTTTTATAATTCTACCCTCCATTATTATGATTATCACACCAATTAAAAATTCACGAACTTATCATTATGAGCTATAAAATAAGCATGCAAATTAATAGATCAGATGTTATAAAATTTTTAAATAAGATGCTTACGATAAACACTAGAAAAGATATGCCAAGTCCAATGAATTTGAGATATGAAAATAGCTCGCAAGACTATAATTATTGATAATACGAGTGTGTAAACCCTCTAACGAGAGCATTAATGGGTCCTAGAGCTTAGGTTCAAAGTAATAGAGAAAAGGAACAAGGAGACGCTTGTAAATAAATACAATGGAGTAATTAATTGAATGAATGTTTGAATAAATAGTATTGCTTCTTATATATGTTATGTTCATGCTGCCTATTTCATGAAATTTTATACTAATGTTGTTAAGATTTTTCATTAGAATTTATCTTATTATTGTGCTTTAATTTCTTTATGAATTTTATATCAAAGAGTTTTATGAGAAGGGGTGATTTTTATTATAGAATATATTATACTAACATCATCATCATATTAAGAGTTTGTTTTTATTATCTTCAAGTTAAAAAAAATTGAAGAAATTTTATATTTTTCACTAACAACATCCGTGTACGAAAAAATCACTATCATCAAGATAGAAAGAGTGTTAATTTTATTTCAAGTGAATGTGAAATGTTTGTTAGCATCATGAAAATAACTACGTTGCTCTACTCTATTTTCAAATTGGTCGGGATTGACCGATTTACGTAAGGATGGTAACATGCCTAAGATGCCCCCTGATGCAGAGCATCTTAACTATATTGTTCTTTAGGCATATTTTAATTAGTTTGTTATGTACTTCTTACAAGTATCTTCTAGAGTGTTATATTTAGCTTCTATAAGCAAGTATTGTAGTAGGGAAAGGCATTGATGAATATTAGCTCATTTTAAAGCTTTTGAAGCTTGTGACTCTTCTTCCCTGGATTGAGAGCCAAAAATCTTTCTTGCACGTCGAATCTTCCGACGATCCACTACATCACCCCCTTCTCTCTCCACCTTCCATGAAAGTTCTAATGCTAGAAATAAAAGTATGAATAATGATTTAGGCTTCATTTGAGATGATTTTTTTTATTACTTCTTAAAGCAGTTTTTTAGTACAAAAAATATAATTTTTGTACCATAAAGCTGTTTTAAAAAATAGTAAGAAAGCTGACACAAATAAAACGTTAAAGTGCAATAGTTAACCATTTTATTTTCAAGCAATTTGTGGAGGGTATCAACTTAGCAAGCAATTAACTATGAAATTCAAGAGGCAATGAATCAATGAGGTTATTGAACACTCCCCTCACCACAAGAAAATTTTATATTAAATTTTTTTTATATAATAAGGTGAGAGTTATTTCAGAAATCCGAATTAATCGAATAAGATAATGAGTATGGCTTGAGAGCAATATGAGAGGATTAGCTTCACTGGAGAGTTTCATAAAATATTATTTTTGTATTTTCTGTCAGTCTTATAAAATCATTATATCTCTGTTATATTAAACATCTTATTTTTTCAGAGGAGGAAGCATGCGCGCGAGTAGAGAGTTCATGGAGAGACATTTGTCAAGTGAACCATGACAATCGAGAGCTGAATATGTAACCATGAAAAATAAGGCTCCTATTTCAGAGATTGGCGATCTTCAACAAATTATAGTGGGCAACAATGCATTTAAAGAATAATATTAGGAAGAGATGTTGCGCACTGTTTCAACTTATATTTTGTTTGGGACGGATTTTTTACTGTTTCTTAAAGCAATTTTCTAACACAAAAAATTTAATTTAAACTAGAAAGCTGCTTTAAGAAGCAGTAAGAAAGCCGTCCCAAATGAAGCCTTAGACTTCATTTGGGATGACTTTCTTACTGTTTCTTAAAGCTAGTTTTTAGCAAAAAATATTAAAATTTTAATTGTACGTGAAAATTGCTTTAAGAAGCAATAAGAAAGCTATTCCAAATGAAACAATAATTAAAGTTCAGGAGAAAGATATCCTCATTAATTAAACTTCCATTCTACATGATGTTTATGCTATATGCATGCTGTCTATTTAGAGTTATTTGTATGATTGTGTTGATGATTTTCAAGTCGCATAGAGGTTTTCTATACATTTATATGTTTTTTCAAGAATTTTTATCTGTATGAACAATCAGGGATCATATATATACATGCAAAAGAATCATATGATGATGAGTATGATCCTCCAACAAAATGCTTGATTATCATGCATACTTGACATTTGCTTGTTATATATTGATAGAACAATTATAATTAATAACAACACTCAATATATACTTAAGGAAAAATTATATAAGATGGTGACGAGGCATGCAATACTTTATGGTGTTGAATGTTGGCTATTAAAAGATAAGCATAATACTAAGTTAAGTGTGGCAGAGATGAGGATGCTCAGGTGGATGAGTGGCTTTACCCTTAGAGATAGGATATGAAATGAGCATATACGTGATAAGGTTGGAGTAGCTCCAATAGAAGATAATATTAGAGAGAGTCGCCTTAGATGGTTTAGTCACATAAAACGGTGGCCTTTCGATGACCCGGTTAGGAGAGTAGAGGTATTAGATTTGACTTATGTTAAGAAAGATAGAGACATACCTAATAAGACTTGATTAAAAAATATTAGGAATGACCTTAATTTCTTTATTAGATTTAAACGAGAATTTGACTTTTAATAGGACACAATAGAGGAAAATGATTTATGTAGCCGACACCAAGTAGTGGGATAAATTAAGACTTGTTGTTGTTGTTGTTGTACTCAATAATTAATTAAACTTTTAATGATTTTTTGTTACATGATAGCTTAAATCTTAATGATGCACAAAATGTCTATATATTATAGGTCATATTAAAATTTTGGATGTTATTAAACAAATAGAAAAAAAGAATAGATTACAAGTCTAATAATTTTTAGTTGTGTTCATTGTTAATTATTAAGGGGTTGTTTGATTCCTTGAAAAAAATGAAGTGAAAAAAGAATGCAATGTACGTAAAAGAAATATTGTATAAATGAATACAATCGGATGGTGATGGGTGGTAGGTGGCGGTTGGCAACGGGTTAACGGTGGAGAAGGTGGCCGTCGGTGGTGGTCAAGCAAGCTTTGGAGTAGTAAGTGTAAACGATTCTCTCTCAAAACTGCTTGAGAATAATTTACCTGAAAAATGAATTAGAATGGAAAACACTACATTTATTTTACCTTGGATTTGTTTTTCATCCAATCAAACACAAAACTTTCAAAAACCCATGCATTTACTCTACTTTACATCCAAAAAGCTCACAACTAAATCTGGAAATATTAGATGTTATTTTGGGCACTAAATTGTTCTTATTTTACTACTGTAGAGGAATTCAGCCTCTTGCTACAATAATATTGATTTTTAGTTGCTGCTGAAGAGAATCAGAAGATCTGTCGCACAAGAAAATAAATTGACCTTCTCATCAAAAGAAAGGAGGAGCTCCACTAGGTTGCCTTCATCGAGCTATCATACTCTAATAATATATATGAGTATTCTAATCGCAACTTAGCATATAAAATATTCAGATCAATTTAGTATAGATTCACATAGGAAGGGGTGGCTCTCCAATATTTCCATTTGCCTAATGGTCAACTTTGTTCTTTTCGATGCATCTACTAACTGTAAATAATATACATTCAAACTTTGAAACATGTGGTTGGTGAAACCATGTCATGTGAGAAACTATATAAACATAAAAGTAGAGAGAGAGAGAGAGAGAGAGAGAGAGAGAGAGAGAGAGAGAGAGAGAGATAGAGAGAGAGAAAAGTATTGACAACTTAGTAATAAACGAAGGAAGAAAGGAGGAAGAGCACTGGGTTGGTGATAAGGGTGGTGGGAATCTTTATTAATACAAAACGTGCCTTCCACTATACCAAAAATCAAGGTGACAAGAGAAATTGCTTCTTTTTTGTCTCATCAAATGAGTTGGTTAAGATGAGAAGAAAAAAAAAAAAATCTTCGAACAGAACTTTTTAGTAGTCACTAGTGATCTCTCTCTCTCTCTCTCTCTCTCTCTCTCTCTCTCTCTCTTTCTCTCTATATATAAAAGTAGATTGGCAATATATTAGCTTTTATTAATTATAAACAATATTATAATTGGCTAAGTGCTTGTATCTTATGATTTAATGAATCTTATTCAAACAATGCATATTGCAATAAATTTTTGTTGACATTTAAGGCATATAGGGAATGTGCATATCAGTTTTTTTTTTTGATGCGCATTATTTTAAGGCTTTGTTTGGGGAGGCTTTTTTTTTTTTATTCTTAAAGCAGTTTTTAGTAAAAAATTAAAAATTTTGTACTATAAAGCTGTTTTAAGAAATAGTAAGAAAACCGTTTTAAACGAAGCCTAAATATATATAAATATATCATAAAAATATACCTTTTTTTTTGCTTTGAATAGCTAATTTGCTATCCAAATAGGAGCTTAAATACAATATTATGAAATTTATTCTTCCTTTTTCTCCAAGTGGAGTTGCTTTTTTCATTTTTGTTTTGAAGTGGAATTGCTTTTACAAAATTTGTTGATTGAGCTTACCTTCAAATCTGCATTGCGTAAGTAAAGCAGACAAAGAAACAAAGTATCACAATTGATTTGAATTACAAAATTAACCTTCATATTGATTGACGTTACCTGCGCATTCAGATGCATAAAAATCTTTGAAGTTGTTGATTTTTTTTTTAAGGAACAAAAGTAACAAATAATTGACTGGAAAATGTATTTGACCAACATATGATCATATGAACAACGTTTTCAACAAATATGTTCTTGAGATAGTGTGATTCGATGGAAAAAAAAAACCAAATATATAATGAATATTTGGAAATTTCTGAGTCATTAAGGAGGTCAGAGCACTCAAAATTATGTTCTTTTTTTTTTTAAGACAGAGTTGCTTGCTTGCAACTATCACTCATTAGTAAATTTGGTTGTAAAAATCAACTTCTCATTATAAATTTTTTTGAAAAATAATGAGAAAACTGAAAGTAAGTAGCAAAAAAATAATAGCTAAACAAAAAAGTTATTATAATCTGCAAAAGCAAATCAATGAAAAAGTTCTCTCAACCTATTCAAATTTTTTTTGTTTTCTAGCTTACTCTTTGGTCTTCTCCTATGTTTCTTTCCCTGACTAGCTTATTAGAATAAAAAAAATAAAAAAGGTTAACAAGATACTAAGACTCAAACACGTGCCTCTTTATTGCAAAGAAATATAATTATTTATTGTAACGATATAGGGATTGACTTTATGTGAAGTCATTTTATTAATTATTTCTTCTATATAAATTTTAATATTTTGCAGGATCATTTTAGTTCTTATTGAACCTTGGCATTTCTGTCATGCTCATATTGCTCCTGTTGGAGTTTTTGGGTTAGGCTCCTTACGTGCCTTTAATTTTTTCGTAATTAGATACGGATAGACCGATCTTTGAATTTTCTTTGTAGCTCTTTGAGCATGTAGTGAGCTATTGAATTCTTTAAAGATTTACCTTTATGTATAAATATATATAATATATTATAATATAATAATATATATAAATAATATATATACAGTCCTGAAAATGAGTGGTGTTCACAGTGCTGGTGAGCTCTATGGATGAGATATTTCATATTTGTTTATCTCTGCAACGTAGCAAACACTTATTGATGGGGTATCTAATTGATAGCTTTATCAGCATGATGCATATCAATTTAAACTTTATATGCTTTCAGTAGCTAGCACGATTCAATCTCTGTTGGTGGAATAAAAAAGATATTGAAGGTGATTTTGACCCTCTTCAATATAAAAATTTTATCTGATGAAAATTGAATCATATTAATTTGGCACAATTATTTTTCCTAGAAAATATATTCTTACAAAAAAATGGATGATTTTGAAAAAAAAAAATCTTCCAAGAAGTTTAGAACATTGTTTCATTGAAGATGAACCATCTTCTAGGGTCTTTTTTTTTGGAGATTCTTCAAAGAAGTTATCAGTGCTTATATGAAGATGCTTTGAGCCATCTTTGAACCACGCTCGAAGATATTTCAAAGAAGGTTCAATCTTATTCGAAGACTTCGAAGAAGGTTCAATCCTATTTGAAGACACATTTGAGAAGAATTGATACAATTCGAAGATGCATCAAAAAAGGTTTGATCCTATTTAAAGAGTCCTATAGGATTATTCAATCTATGTTTAATCATTTGATTATTATTCCAATATAATTGATTCATACTTTTCCCTCAGTATCATTTTAGAATTAACTCTAATTGTCTTATTATGAATGCAAAAATGTAATCTGATCATATTAGTTGAGAGGCACTCTGATGCTCAAGTTAATTACTTATAAGGCTGAGGGTGTAATGGAGAAACTAGTCAAATGGTTTGAGGATGATGACCTCACAACAATGCCTAGAGTTCTCGCATTGGACAATTCTTCAAAGCCATGAGATATAATTTTCAAATGCTCTAATTCATCAACTACTGTTGAGGCGGCCATCATTTATGATGTTAAGAATGAATGTTACTCAATTATGTTTAATATTGACATGAAAAATTGAAATTTTAGAATTATATAATTTTCTTTACTCATTGGGTTGAACTTTGAGGAGTTCTCATCTATTGTGAACTTGTAGATAATGAGTAAAAGTAGTATGTTGCCTAATAATTACTTAGATGTCGACAAAAACTTTAAGAATAAAGGCCTAAAGAGAGCTTTCTTGGAGTGCACTGTGATAGCCCAAATTCTTAACTATCGAGATATTGTCCACTTTGACCTAAGAACCTCACGATTTTGTCATGTTAGTGTAACTTCACAGTAGGTCATCCATTCAAGAATTACTTTGGAATGAGCACACTTAACTGCAGAGTTTTTTATGAAACTTCCAGCCATTACAATTAAAGGCGCATTAATGTTTAAGAGTTAGCTTTCTTTTACTTAAGGGATTTCACAATCTCCCCCACTTAAGTAACTACTAATGTTCTTGTCAGCACATCTATATCACAGAATCATCCACCAAGCAAATAGGACTCTAGAGGTGGCCCCTACAAGTTTAAATGGTTACTCTCTTCATGTAGCATTTTGTCCCATACAGGATATATTCAAGAGGCGACTCCCATGATATATCACTTTATCTTGTATGGGACTTAGCTCCTATCTTCAGGCTAGTGTATTGCTCTAATATCAATTGTGACTGCCTAAACTTTTAATTATCGAGATATTATTCACTTTGGCCTACGAGCCTCATGATTTTATAATATTGATGTAACTCCAATAGGTCACCCATCCCAAATTACTCTAGTATGAGCACGCTTAACTGCATAATTTCTTACAAAAATTTCAATCATTATACCAAAAGGCGCATCAATGCTTAAGAGTTACCTTTTTTTTACTTAAGGGATTTCACAATATCTTCCACGTAAGTAACTGAAGTCCTCGTCAGAATCTGTATCTCAGAATCATCCACCAGGCAAATATGACTCTAGTGGTGACTCCTACAACTTCAAGTGGTGGCTCCCATCATGTAGCACTTTATCCCATACAAGATTCAGGAGGTGGCTCCCATGGCATAATACTTTATCTTATATAACACTTAGCTCTCATCTTTTGGCTGATGTATTGCTCTGATACCATTTGTGACAATCCAAACTTTTAATTATTGAGATATTGTCTGCTTTGGCCTAAGAGCCTCACGGTTTTGTCATGTTGGTGTAACTTTTCAACAGGTCACCCATCCCATAATTGCTCAGGGATGAGCATGCTTAACTGCAAAGTTACTTACAAAAATTCCAGCCATTACACCAAAAGACGCCTCGATATTTAAGAGTTAATTTTTTTTTACTTAAGGGATTTCACATGCACTGTGGCAATTGATTCATGGAAGCTTAAATTAAATATATATTTTCTAGATGATATACTCAACTATGAAAAATATAACATTATTTTAACTACCAAACTTCATAGAGTTAAGGATGAGAAAGAATTCATTAGATACCAATTTATATGAGGGGATTGAAAAGTTATATGGCTCATTATAAGCACATTATCTTAAAAAAATGCCTTAAGTTAGTACCCTATAAGTGCATTTACTACATCATTACAAAATATGACTTATGCAGCCTTACTAGAGGTGAGTAGAAGATGTGTCAATTCCCTTGGAGAGAGAGGGCCAATAATGCCAAATTGGAATTGCTAACTAGAAAGGATTTCTTATGTATATTGATGAAAAAGGATGTGATTATTTAACTTTTTAGACTTCTTTATGTGTTTAATCCTAATTTAAATAATAAATCATTGCATATATTCTTTGCAGGAAATTGTCCATCCTATACTAGAGCCTAGATTAGATGAACATGACTTCAGTGAGTCAATTATACATACTCCTTCATAACCTATCCTAATTGTAATTATAAATATGAAATTGAGCTCATTCATTTTTGGAAGAGATCAGGGGATGTAGTAAAAGAATAGCTAGTTAAGGAGAGGGAGAAATTGAAGAAACATTTTAACATTATACAAGAGTTTGAGAAGCTAACAACTTAAGCTTAATACTAACCAAATAAGATTTAAAAAATTATATGCTCTAAAAATTGTTGCCCAAATGCTCGTAAATAGGGAGGAACAAATGAAGAAGGAGGAAAGGAGGATAACAAAAAGAAAGGGGTGGAGGTCGAGAAGCAAAAAAAGGTGGAGGATGAGAAGGTGTAGAACATAGGGGATGCAGCCTCATATATTATCATCATGCCTCTAGATAGGAAGGTTGAGAAGGCAGGGGTTGTAGCTTCATCTCTTACCATATACATAAGAGTGATGTATAAATTGCTGATCAAAAGCGAAGTCTACATAAAAGAAAAAAAAACAATTGATTGATGATTTTAGAGATCCGTCAAAAAAGAGGTACAAGCACTTAGATATACTTGTCATTGATTCACTCTCCCCCATCAATCAGGAGTCTATATATGCTTTCAAGTCTTTAATGTTTAGACTGATTAACAATTCTGAAGAGAGGGAGCTGTGGATGGGCACCATATATGCAAACATGGTTTCAATAGTTAGCAACTCCAACATTATGTTTAGTAATAAGTTAAAAGAAAAAATTTGCTACACTAAACATGTATAATGAATTAATTTATATTTTTTAACATCATATGCATTCTTATATTTTCTAATATGGGAGTGGATATGACACTATTCAAAGACCAATTGAACAAACATCAACGCATTGTATGAACTATTTGATTAGTAATGTGGAATAATAATCACAATATTCAATAAGTCAAAGAGAAGGATTCCTTCAAGTGGCCTAAAGAAGGCCTCATATATGCCATCGGAGGGGAGGAGAAGTTGATGACATGATACATAGTTCATAAATTTACCAATAAACATGAATTAAGTTTATTGAACAATATGTGACATCTCTATATATCTACGAAGACCATAACATTATATGATAGTGATTTCTTTTGCACGTTAACAAAGGCCTTATAGATAACGATGGAGCAATTCCAAAAATGCTTCCTTAGCTTGCATGAGCAATATTTGTTATTTAATAAATGGAATGGAACTACTCTTCAGATTTTTATGAAAATGGAAAAGAGCCATTTATATTTTATAGATGAGGTTATAAAAGTTATCATAAAATAAACCATTTGAAAATTTAACAAAAAGTGATCTTAATTAAAATAGTTCTTGCATGCATAATCTAATAATTCTTTTTTTACATTTTATTGGGGGGTAAATTAAGGATTTTATATATATATATATATATATGCTTTCGGCCGCCGGAGATGGGATCAACGGCCTACGTCGAAATCCCCCTCGCCGACTCCGTTGATTTTGAACTCGGCCTTGTCCACCGGACTAAGGACCCATGCTCGGCTGATTCTCCAGTCGTCGTCGGCGGCGGCGGTGGCGTAGGCGTGGGAAAGCTGCCAAAGCCGGAGCACGCAAAGAGCTTCGCAAGGCTAATGGTTTCGAGGTCGAGGAGGGAACCGCCCATGAAGAAGAGCCCATATCCAATTCAGAGACTGCAATCGAACGCGGAAATGGGGCTTAAAGGCCTTCGATTCCTCGACAAGAACAACAGCAAGGAAGGAGAGGGGTGGAAGGCGGTGGAGAAGAGGTTCGAGCAGTTCGCCGTTGCTGGGATGCTGCACAAGGAGAATTTCGGCCGATGCATTGGTGAGTCCGTAAAAATTTTACAATCAGAAAACCGACTGAAATTGGCTTTGTTTCAATAAAAGGAAAGTGAAAGAAATGAAAATAAATAATGAGTAGATTATGAATCTGTAATCACTGATTTGAGTTTTTCAGAACCTTTTTATTTTCATTTTCGGGTGCTTTAGCTACTCAAATCGGGATAAGTGGGAGTTGAAAAATTGCAACTTTTCTGTGTTCTTCTTATTAGGAATGGCAGATTCCAAAGAATTTGCTGTGGAGCTATTTGAAGCACTGGCAAGAAGGCGAAATTTGGATCCTGAGAACAGCATCTCAAAAGATGAACTTAAGGAGTTCTGGGAGGAGATGACAGATCAAAATTTCGACTCCCGTCTTCGGATATTCTTTGATATGTAAGCCATGAAAGCCAGAATCTAGTCATCTTCAATCCTGCAGTATTTTGTATGATAATTTGTTCTGAACTGCTAGCCGCTGGGCTGCAGGTGTGACAAGAACGGTGATGGCAAACTCACAGAGGATGAAGTGAAAGAGGTTTGCTGTGAAAACACCACTACTCAAAAAATCATATTTAAAACACAATTTTTTAGATTCGGTCATTCAATTCAATCCAGGCTTTGTTTGAGATGGCTTTCTTACTGCTTCTTAAAGCAGCTTTCATTTTTGTATTAGAAAGCTACTTTAAGAAGCAGTAGGAAAGCCATCCCAAACAAAGCCAATGTAGATTAACCTTACTATTGATTAAATTCTATGAATATCTTCTGAATCCCTCAACTGCAATTTCATTTACAAGTTAAACTAACATTTTCATATTTTAAAACATGAATTCAGGTGATTATTTTAAGTGCATCAGCAAACAAATTAGCCAAACTGAAGGGTCATGCACCGACCTATGCTGCTCTCATCATGGAAGATCTTGATCCAGATCATCTTGGCTACATAGAGGTAACAAGGCTAATCTACTTAATCTCTACTGTTAGCTTGGATAAGTCCCCCAAAAATCACATAAAAAAAAAAGTTCAATTTTTTCAAGATATGGCAACTGGAGACCTTGCTTCGTGGAATGGTAAATTCTGAAGAAAACAATGAGAAGTTGATGAAAAGATCACAGACACTTATGAAGACGATGATACCAAGTCGATACAGGAACCCTATCAACCGTTCTGTGAACAAAGCCATGGACTTCGTTCATGAAAACTGGAAAAGAATTTGGGTCCTCAGCCTCTGGCTGCTACTTAACCTATCACTTTTTTCATGGAAATTCTATCAGTATAGGAGAAGAGCAGCATTTGAAGTGATGGGCTACTGTGTTTGTATTGCAAAGGGTGCTGCTGAGACACTGAAACTTAATATGGCACTCATTCTCCTTCCTGTCTGCCGCAACACCCTCACAAGGCTTAGATCAACAGCTCTAAGTTCCATCTTCCCTTTTGATGACAACATCAACTTTCATAAGGTTATTTACAAGATTATGACTTCGTTTGGGATGACTTTTTTACTACTGCTTAAAGCAGCTTTCTAGTACAACAAATAAAATTTTTATGCTCTAAAGCTGCTTTAAGAAGCAGTAAGGAAGCCATCCCAAACAAAACCTATATTCCTCATAACAATGATTATTTACAAAGCTGACTACCCAGTTATTCATAATTTTTTCTCCAATTCTGCAGATCATAGCAATAGGAATTACAATTGGTAGCTTGATACATACAATCTTCCATGCAACATGCGATTTCCCGAGATTGATCTCATGCTCAAATCAAAAGTTCATGAGAACTTTAGGGATTGATTTTCATTTCAAACAACCAAGCTATCCAGATCTGCTTGCAAGCACACCTGGGTGGACTGGGATCGTCATGATCATCCTCATGGGCTTCTGCTTCATACTAGCAACTCATTCTTTTAGGAGGAATGTGGTGAAATTTCCTTCACCTTTCCATTACTTAGCTGGTTTTAATGCTTTTTGGTATGCTCACCACCTCCTAGCTATTGTCTATGTGCTCCTCATTATCCATTCATTCTTTATCTTCCTCACCCATGAATGGTACAAGAAGACAGTAAGTCAGCAAATTCAATCCTAATAAATGTATATGGTATCATTTTCTTTCAAAAATCAAACAATTTCAGCTAAAAAAGCTTCATGTTTTATGCAGACATGGATGTATATTATGGTCCCTGTGACATTTTATACATGTGAGAGGTTGATCAGAGCATTCCGTGAGAAAAATCATCGTGTGAATATTGTTAAGGTAAATGCAAATTAATATTGTTGCCTTCTATCAGAAGAAAATCAACAAATTCAAGGAACGTAAGGAATTTTCTTTTTGTCATGCAGGCAGCTATCTATCCTGGTAATGTTCTTTCAATACAGATGACAAAGCCACCAGGTTTTAGATATAAAAGTGGGATGTACCTTTTTGTCAAATGTCCCGATGTCTCACCATTTGAATGGTATTCTACCAATAAGCTCAGAAAATGGATTCAGATTTCAAAATATAAGTTCCTGATTCTATCATAATTGTCAACAGGCATCCATTTTCCATCACTTCTGCACCTGGTGATGATCACTTGAGTGTCCATATTAGAACCTTGGGAGACTGGACAACTGAGCTAAGAAATTTATTTGGAAAGGTACAATGTTAAAGAAAAAAACATGCAAAATCAAACCATACAAGACATAATATTCAAAAGAAATTTATCTGGTTACAGGTCTGTGAGGTTCAGGTAACTTCAAAGAAGGCAAATCTAGCCAGATTAGAAACTACAGTAGTAGCAGATGTTGAATTTCAAGAAACAAGGTAAGTGTAGATAATAAACAAAATATTGTTTTTTTTTTCTCTCAGATGTCATTGCACAAATTCTGATAAAAAATTACAATAACTTTTTGCAGATTTCCAAAGCTTCTAATTGATGGACCTTATGGAGCACCAGCTCAGAGTTACACAAAATATGATATTCTTCTACTCATTGGACTTGGAATTGGCGCAACTCCTTTCATCAGCATATTAAAGGATCTCTTAAACAATATAAAGTCAAATGAAGTAAATAGCAAAACCCTATTTAGTAAAGATTAAGGCTTCGTTTGGGACGGCTTTCTTACCGCTTCTTAAAACAATTTTATAGTACAAAATTTTAAAATTTTGTACTAAAAAACTGCTTTAAGAAGCGGTAAAAAAGCCGTCCCAAATGAAGCCTAAAACAGTCATTTCATATTCAGAATAACAGCTGATAAGCATAGAAACTGCTGCAGGAAGCACAAAGCATACATTTATCAGATCCGAACAGCCTGAAAAGTAAAGGCCCAGAAAGAGCTTACTTTTACTGGGTGACAAGAGAACAAGGATCATTCGAATGGTTCAAAGGTGTTATGAATGATGTTGCAGAGAGTGATCATAATGTAATCAATTCATCATGAGCTCAAATTTGCCTTACTAGTCTGCTTTATTGGCAACTGTTACTATTTTTGTTCTGCAGAATGTCATAGAAATGCATAATTACCTGACGAGTGTATATGAAGAAGGCGACGCTAGATCAGCTCTTATAGCTATGGTTCAGTCGCTGCAACATGCCAAGAATGGAGTAGACATCGTCTCCGGAAGTCGGGTAACTGTCTTCAGACTGTAATTTAACAACAAATTCTTGTGCTAAGCAACATATCAGTAAAAAAAAACTCACTGATTTATGGGCAACAGATTCGAACTCATTTTGCAAGGCCAAACTGGAGAAAAGTGTTCAGTGAATTAGCAAGTACCCACAAATCCTCTCGTATTGGTAAAACAGCTATGCTCTAATAATCTAGCGCTGTTTTAGGTTTCCTTTGGGATGACTTTCTTCTTGTTTTCTAAAACAGTTTTTTAGTACAAAATTTTTTTGAATTTGAAATTTTTGTATTAAAAAGCCGTTTTAAAAAGTAGTACGAAAGTTATCTCAAACAAAGCATTAGTAATGGCATTGAAATCCCATTTTTCATACTGATATTGGAGATGCAGGTGTTTTTTACTGCGGCTCATCTACACTGACAAAACAACTGAAGGAACTTTCACATGAATTCAGTCATACTACAACAACCCGGTTCCATTTTCACAAGGAGAACTTCTAGTTTTAGCATAGGAGAAGTGAGTTTAAATGTACCATAAATTTGTACAGTTACGGAAAAAAGTGGGGGAAAAAGGAGAAGATATATGTTTTATTATAATCTTGGTGTAGGTGGATTAGAATATGTTTAGAGAGAATTTCAATAGCAGTGTTGAAGTGAAGCTGTTTTTTGTTATAAATGAGGGTTTATTTGGTGTGTATAACTTCTAATTATGTTGATGCAATGAATTGGAAATTTAATTTACTTTTCAATTTTACTTAATTTTAAATTTCCAACACTATTAGTTGGGTAGGAGAGTTATTTTTTTTTATTAACTCTTCACCTCTTCAAGGATTTGACTGTCATATCTGATGAAATGTAATTAGGAGCATACCCTACTAAAAACAATATTATATTTTTATTCCTGAAATACATAATCATGAATATTTCTTGCTTACCCAACTATGCATGCAAGTTGGATAAATAATTTAAATTTAGTGGGTAAGTAAACAATTATCATATTCACTGCAAACTATATACAAAAAGCTACCTGCTAATCATCGTCAATTCTGCATGTTTTGACATTATTTAATTTTATAATAATGATATATCATTATATATATATATATATATATATAACATTCCTACAAATAATTAAAATAAAGCTGAAACTGTACCTAAACTTGACGACAAATTAGTCAAAAATAAAGGTAAACAAGAAAAGCTGCTTTATCCCTTCACAAAGCATGAAAAACAAGTAAAAAGACAGATTAATTTTGAAATAAAAAGAAACAAGACTAGACTAATAAAAATGATGTTCCTTCTGAATGGGTATTCAAGTTGGAAGAAAGACATGTTTTCTATTCATCAGTTATGAAGGAGAGTTTGAATGGATATTCAAGTTTTAAAATCAAATTGAGATCTATGACAGCATTATTTTTTTGGAAAAGGATGAACATCCCATAACTACATAGGTAATAGGTCTCCTGCTGATGACGGCGGGCTAGGTAGTAGGTAGAGAAGTAAACACTAAAACAGCAATAAATAAAAATGTCCAAGATGGGCCACTTGGTTACTGATCAAGCAAATTGATGTAGGACTACAATGCAAAAAGTAACTTGATAAAAATGTGCACGACTTATTGATTAGAATAATAATGGTTAGAACTATTAGCAAATAAAATGACAAAATAAAACGTAAGAACGGTCACTTCCGTTTAGGCTAAATTGCACAATAAGAGCTTTGAATCATCAAAATAATATAGGAAATTAACAACATGCAAATATAATAGTTTTCAACGAAAATCCATAATCTAACAATAAGATTAGAAACAATGAAGTACACTCAATCCCTACGTTTACTAAGCTCGGCAGAGTTAGGTGAACACGATCTTCATGACTAAAATATAATCACAAGCAAGAGGGTTAGACTAAGGAAATACAAGAAGAAGAATATTGGAAAACCTTTGTCAAGGCTCGGATGTCATCCTCCACTATACGGTACCAAGTTGCTCTTCAATAGTCTCGACCAAGGTGTCTAGGATGCCCTCTATGTACTCTTCTACGGTGTGGTCGATGCGCGGGTTGACGTCGAATAAGGTCGAGTGAAGAATGCAAACAAATCCTTGTTCGTCGAAGGATAGGCCGTAATCAAGTTCCGGATCGGCCATGCATGTCCTTGAGATTGAGATGTTGACGACGACGATCGTTGAGGCTTCCTTTGAAGACACCTCTTAAAATGGAGGAGATAAGCTAGAGAGATCAAGAGGTGTGAGGGAAAATAGGTGGCCGGCCAAGGGTGGGAGAAAGGTGAAGACTTTTGGTTCAGATTTTGGAAAAGAGATGGATGGAATTTTAATCCAATACTTCCTAAGTATTCTCTTATTTGAGAATAATCAAAGGAAAAAAAAGAGGAAGGGCATGAGGGGGGCGGGTAGCAAGGGGAATGGGGGAGGATTAATTTAATTCCAAAAGAAGAAGTTCCCTTTTGGAAAGAAATTAAATTAATGAGAGCATGGGGATTTCGGCCAAAGGAGGTATCAAGGGGTTTTGGAAATATTTCCAAGGTAGGGAATTGGAATTAGGAAAGAATTTCAGTTCCAATCTCATAAGGGGGCCGACGGCAATAAGTGGGAAAGAGGGATTAAATGCAAGTGTTTAATGCTTGCTTAAATTGGGGAACTTAAATTAGGGAAGAGAACTTAAATTCCCTTTAATCAAATATTGATTTGATGATGAGGATTAAAACTTTCCTAAAATAGATTTTGTATTTTAGGAAAGATTTTGAATTTCAAATCACTTGGATTTGAATTCAAAATTCATTCCTAATTTATTCAATCTAAATTAGGAAAGAATTAAAGGCAAAAAGGAGGGGAAATTCAAAGGGGGGCGGTGGCTAGGGTGGGAGTGGGCGCCGGGTTTGGTAATGGGGAGGTGAAGTCGGTTGGGTGAAGAGGGGAGGGTCTCGGTGAGGATGGGGCTTGACCGTGGGAGGGGGAATGGGAAGTAAGGCCGACGGTGGTGGGGGGAGGAGGAAGGGAAAAGGTAGAGGATAAAACCACGAACCCGACTCGTCTAGGTTGGTGGTGATGCGCAATTCTACCTCTCCTAGGGATCTCACTCCGATCTCTCAAGCTCTCACAAGAACTCATGCAAAGAGAATAATTATTTTAATCAATCACTCATTAACTTGAAAAGAAGAACAATAGGGCTATAAATAGCCTCGTATAAAGACTCACAAAATAAAAGGACGACAATGCCCCTAGAGCTTACATACGACATCCCTTAATAAAAGGGTACAACGAGAAACTAATAAAGAAAATACAATATGACATCATAAATAAGAAAATACATAAAACGACTCAGAAATACAATGACTCAATCGTGGTCGTAGATCGACGACCACGTCTCTGATAGACTTTCCACGATCTGATGTCCCCATCACAAATGGAAAATTGTTAGCATTTGAAAGAGTCCAGCAAAAGTCAATTAGCATCCCGAAGAAACATTATATACATGCCCAAGCTCAGAATCTGTTCTACAACAGCCTTAGAGTAGTAAATAAAAAAAAAAAACAAATAAAGTATTCAATGCATGAAACTCTTGTAATTATGAGTTGTAAAGAGATATTGATGTAAACAATCAAAGAGAGATTATTTCTATAGTGAATAAAACGAACGAAGTTCATACGAAATCCACATATTTTCCACAGCGTTTCACAATGTGGAAAAAAATTATAAGTACTCATTCAAACTACCATTAAACTAAAATAAATAAACTGATTGTATCTTATAAAAAAAATTTAGTTCAAGATACCCAAAACCTAAATATAATTGGGATGAGTTTTTCCATCAATGGAAATTTCTTTTTAAGAGTGCAGTATATGACTAATCAATCAAATTTATATTATAAATCCAACAAATAAAAATTCACCCTAACTAACATTTTAGTCATGATATGAAAATTCAGCTACATGACCATAGGGAAGTAATATGTATGAGTGCAAATTATGTATATAAGGATACATAAGAGCATTTTCAAATGTTCTACCACGTTTGTTTTGTTAATAGAATAAGTAATTCAATGGTTAGCAAGAAAAGTGAAAGAAAATGAGAAGATATTAGGTTAATCTGTTCCAAAAATAAAGATGGCAAAATGGTCAAATACAAAATAACTTGCACACTCCCTCGTGTGAAAGTCAAGGGTAATCTTTATATCTAATTGCACTGGCTTCGACTGAGGATTTTTTTATTCTCTATTGCTAAATAGCTCTAGCCATTTCCATGGTTGGCTAAGAATCCTCTTATGCTTCTACTAAACTTTGAGTCCTGTTTGTATCCTCATTCGTACTAAATTCTAATGATTGATGACCTTCTATTTCATAGGCTTTAGGAAGATACAGCAGAAATATCTTCTGATTTGTGAGCAGATTTCTCAAAGCTTTAACTCTATCGTAGTTTTAACACTTTCTGATAGAATTATATTTTGCTTCTGTAACACTTTCTGAAAGTCCTTATCACTCTTCCAAGATTGTTTGTATTCTGACATGGCCCCAATTTCTTCCAGCTTTGTAATCTATTTGAATAGGCACCTCATATATTTGCTGGCTGATTTGGCAAGGCTCTAAAGTCTTCTCCATGAAAGGATGGCTGCTTTTTCTTATTTTTGGCTCAAGAAAATACTTATTTTGTAAGCAACTCTGGAAAGGCAGCAATTTTAGTGGAATATTAATATCAAGTGGCAACAAGATCTCCTCTAGCTCATGCCACTCAAGATCTTCAGAATCGCCATCTTCATAAACCACTTTATACCAATTCACCTCAGAATCATATTTCACCACTTCTCCCTGGTAATATTGGCCTCCAAATAATTTTTTAACCTTCCTTCCTTCCAGCAACTCGCCAAAAACTGGATCATCAGCCAGCCGCTTATCACAAGTCCCAACACAACTAACTACAGGTTTCTTATTGCATGAAATGTTCTTTGGCAAGCCATTAATCACAACAGCCGGCTCTCCATCGACCTCAAAAACAACTGGAGATTCTGCCTCTTGTCCCTTAACTGTCTTCTCCATTTTGAACATCCAGCTTTTAGCATAAGGTTAACAGAAGAAATATATCCGTCTGTAAGGATAAATTAAAATGATTAAAATAAAAGCGTTAAATGAGAACCATCTTAATACATGAAATCCATTGATGCAGCTACAATGGACTATTATTAACAGTTGATAAAGATTCCATCTGGCATCACTCAGTTCAACGATGAATCATGGCAGCTCCCAGGCCAAATAAAGAGTTAAGACATCCTTGGCACATGACAAACAATGGGAACAATAAGAAAAGGCACCGGAAGATCATACAACACAGTATAAGTACAAATAAAAAGTAGGATACACATACAACACGGTACATGACAAGGCAGAGTAATATGTTTATGCATGCATGTATGGAGGATAAGGCATATACATAAAGATATCTATTCTCTTAAGCTGCAAGATACCTAAATCTTCTATCAGATAATTTCTATCCATATTTTTTTATCTACTCAATTAGTAATTGGTGCATGATTAAAATTTTGTCAAGTGTGATACATAACAAATTCCTTTTGTTTGTAGGTGCCGAAATTTTTGTGTTCGCCTCTTTTTCTCCTGAGAGAGGGATTTTAGATTTTGGTGCCTATAACATTATTGTTTGGAATGAAAGAAGCTTGTTGGTTGTTTTCACATTAAAGGTGAATATTTTTTAATAAAGTTGAGAGCTGCAATTTGCAGCTGTGGTTTTAAATTTTTTTATATTGTGCATATCACTCTATATTGCATTAGTGGACCCTAAGCCCTGAGCATCCTGCATCATTAGGGTTCACTAATACAACCTAAAATGATATTTACCAAAAGACAGACAAAAGAGCACAATTCATGAATTCCCAACTTCCAATTTTAACAAAAACACGTCACTTTTGATGCAAAAGCAACAAACATGTTTATTTCATTCCAAACAATAATATAACAGAAACCAAAATCTAAAATACCAAATACAAATTGAGAGCAAATATAAAATTCTATGGCGATAAAGGTTCACCCAATAAAAAGGAATATGATATACATATCAAAAAGAACAAAACGTCAATCACACACACCAATCACTAGGAAGTTAATAGAAAATGGATACAACACACAACAGTTTGATGCCATCAAAGGTTTAAAATTGTGCAATTGGGTATTGAGGCATTTTTTATTCGTGAGGCGAGACGTAAGCCTCAAGCCGTTTTAAGGTGTGAGCCTCAAAATAAAAAAAAATGCATAAAGTACGAATAAAGGTCAAAAATATTTTTTATATAATATCCAAATAATATGTTAAAGGATGACATATTAAATTTCTATTGAACTATGAACACAAATTAACATACATATGAAACAAAAATTGAACAAGACATAAAATGACAAGCTCAAAGTTGCATGAAATATAATTGAAATACAAATATTAAATGAAAAAAAAGAACGTTAAATATAAGAATTGTATGAAAGTATCATATCACATTAAGTTCAACTCAAAAAAAAAATCCCAGTTTCCTAATTCATCCACACTTAATTTCTAAAAAAGGTTGAAATAGTTGTCAACAACTCAAAAATTATATATACTATCATCATTGAGGGGGTCTTTATTTAAGTCATCATCATAACAAATTAGTCTCTCCCCTGTCTCATCATGTGAAGTCTAATGCTTTCTAATATTCTTCTTCTTTATTTGTTTTAGTTATCTTCATCTTTCATAAATATTTTCATCAACATAAATATGAGATCAATATTCCAAAAAATTTAAAGGACGTGGTGGTGGTGTGTGGCTTTCAAGTGATCCTTAACAGTGTCTATGACAGTGGTGGGCTGTGGTGAAGATGGTGGGTTGGAGGTTGAGGCAGTCGAAACAAAGTTGTTGCGACTCGGGCATGATTGGTTCGAGGCTTTACTTTAGCATTTATATAAGATTTAATGTATGCACACAAACACGCTTCGAGAAAATTTTCACTAAATTGCACTGAGGAAAGCCTCATAATGCGCAATTTTAAACAATGATGCCATCTCTACCATGTATATATACTTGGAATAAATTTATGTCAACATTCCATACAGATAATAGTAGAACAATTAATCCATTGATGAGGATGCTTAGGTGGATGAGTGGCTTGACCCTTAGAGATAGGATACGAAATGAGCATATACGGGAGAAGGTTGGAGTAGCTCTGGTGGAAGATAAGATTAGAGAGAGTCGCCTTAGATGGTTTGGTCACATTAAACGGAGGCTTTCCGATGACCCGGTTAGGAAAGTTGAGGTATTAGATTTGACTTATGTTAAGAAAGGTAGAGGTAGACCTAAAAAGACTTGGTTAGAAAATTTTAGAAATGATCTTTCTTTATTAGTTTTAAATGAGAATTTGACTTTTAACCGGACACAATGGCGAAAAAGGATTCATGTAGCCGACCCCTCGTAGTGGGACAAAGGCTTGATGTTGTTGTTGTAATTAATCCATTGATATATCATTTTTATGGGAAGTAGGTCAAGGTTGGGGAAGCAACCTTAGTTTCAACCAAGAAAGGACATTCACGTTAATATCTCATGCACGATTGTAGTTGGACAACTTTTTTACTTCCACCATCTGGATTTAGTAAATCAAGGGTTTACTGTGAAACTGGGGAAAACGTCATAAAATGCAGCTTTGACTTATCGTGAGAATTAACTTTGAGCTTTTTAGGGTTTGGCTAAATCCAGCATAAATCCCGTGTAAATCTTGCGGCCAAAGAGGTTCCTATGAAAAGAGGGAAAGACTATTACCTTCGGAAATGGCAGAGAGCGCTGACGTAAGAAGTCGGAATGCTATTAGTGGCGCTTGAAGAGTGACCGACAGAAGGTTTGCGTGTGACAAAATCAGAGAGGTGAAGTATTCAGATGGAGCAGGCAAATACCACAGGCTGACCGATTGTTTTGTAGAGAGGCTTCCAGCATAAAAAATCAAAGCCCTAAAAGTACTTTTCGCGGCCTTTAGGGTGGTCTCGATGAAGTTGGTGAGAAATGGAATCGCTCGAGAAGTCGAGAGGAAAATCCTCAAGGCAGGAAGAGGAGAGTGCCTTATTGTTAACTACACCAGCCGCGGCTCAGGCATCTCCAACCGAAAAATACATATATATATATATATGTACATGTATGTATGTATATGTATGCACATATATGTATGTATATAAATGTATTTATTTATTTCTAAATGATATTAAAAATATATTTTTCAAAAATGAAATATAATTTTCATGAATACATTTCAATGTCATCAGTAAGTTTAAAAAAAAAAATTATATTAGAATATCTTATCAGATTTTTGTCAGATAATATTTAAGCTCATCGTAAACATTTTTTTGTCATGATATCTCGACAAGAATTTTTTCATATAAATTCTCATTTTTTTAATTTCATTATAGGTGTAATTAAGATTAGATATAAAATTATGAGTAATTCTTTTAAATAATAAATTAATTCATAATGTCACAATAACAAAATAAATTAAATTTTAAGAAGTAGCTTGCGTCAAACTGCTCAAATTTGCAAAAGCCATGTAAAGCAACCAAATTTTATTCTATTACAAGAAAGCCCAATATGGCTTATTTAAGGAATTCCCCATTAGATTAAGTATCAAGGAGCTGTTTGGTTGGCTAAAAAAGAATGCATTGTAAAAGAAATATTTTGAAATTATTTGAATGAATGTATAGTCAATACAATTGAATGTTTTTTTTTTTTAAGTAATGAATGCTGTGTAAAGTTTAAATATTGTGGAGGCTAGCGTGTGGCAATGACAGTGGTGGTGGCCATGGTGGTTGACGGTTGTGGCCGGTGGCAACCAGTGATGGGTGACGAGTGGTAGAGGGTAGTGGCGGTGACCAGCAGTGGCACCTATGATTGGTGGTGGTGTTGGCTGGCAGCGGGTGGCTGAAGGTAGGTGGTAGTGGGCGGCGGCGACATAACTGATGTTTGGTGGTGGTGGTGGTCGGTGAGCGGCAGCCAACGGGCAAATAGTGGTCGACGACGGTGACTAGACGCATCAATGGTTAGCGGTCAAGCGAGGTTGCTTGTGATGTAAACAGTTTTCGCTCAAAATTAGACAAGTATTGTTTATACTATATTTAGTTTACTTTGCATTTCTTTTTCATCCAATCAAATCCTTGATTTTACACCTCTTTATATTCCAACCAAACAACCATGTAATTCAAATGAGAAAGTTACCTAGACCACCTTAGCCTATGGCTTAAAGGATGGAGGTTCAAGTTTACAGTAAGGAAGAACCCTTACGACACCATGCATAACTTACAAGCTAAGATAGAAAAATATATGAACGCAAACGAATTCATGAAGCTGTCTAAAAAACCTTGCTCAGTCAAAATAGGGAGTACTTCAAGTGACTAGAGAAGTTAAAGTTTTTTTCTTAAGCAGTGAAACCCAAACAAGTAATACTAGCTTGCATCATAATATCCATGGGTGTTTGATATTGATTTTTGTTGATAGCTTGAAGTGTTAGTGCAAAAGCTCTCAAAAGTGGGGGCACTTGAGTTTCTTGGTGGTTAACATGACAAGCAAAAGTAGCTGATACAAGAGTTGCCAAGTCAAAGTTAATTTGTCGTCAATTGCTAAAATGACGGAGGCAATTATGGGCATATGAATAAAAGCATTGAAACATTCTTTCAAAGTTCCATTGCTTGAAGAAGAGAAGATGATCGAGAGTAGGAGCAATAAAGTTTTAGGGCTAGTAGTTGCATTTTGTCATTAAGACTTAGGCTTCGTTTGGGACAGAGCTTTCTTACTATTTCTTAAAACAGCTTTCTAGTATAAAAATTAAAATTTTTATACTAAAAAATTGCTTTAAGAAACATTAAGAAAACCGTCTCAAACAAAATCTTAATTTTCGGATAAATTTTGATGCTACAAAAAAAGTATCCATCCGAAATTTATATTGTCTAAACAATTCAATCCGATAATGTTAAATGTCATGCAATTGAAGGTATTTTATTTGAATTTATTTATGACCCATAAGAAGCCTATTTGGCTTGGTAACTCCTTGACTTAGCCTGGAAACTCAACAGTCTTGATGGATCATGACTTGGGATGACCTACTGTAAGATATCCAAATTAGTTTTATGGCTTGATTCGACCTCTCTACACAGGGACACAAAAACCTTTCAATTACTAAAATAATTAATGAGATTCATAAAATCTCCACCTCAATCATGCCTAATTAAGCTAGCCTAATAAATGAGAAATTTTTCATTGCATCATAGTAAGGCACCCAATTTGGACATCATTAGGAAGCATCTACATAGCTAATATAACAAGATGGACTCAACGCTAATTATTGATGCAATCCTACTTGGAAACTCTTTGGTTTTTAACATGCTTTGGACACTCACATTTCTTTCTTAATACGTATAGAGAAGTGTTTTTGGTAAGCGATAACTTATTGAATTATAGTAATACTTGGAAACAAAACAGAAGCGGGTGTTTATTTAACTTGACACTTGGGATCAAAAGCAAATTCTATTTCTCTTATTTCTTCTAGTTTTCTTGGTCGCCATTGTTCATTTTCTGCTCACTTTTGCTGTTCTGTAATTGCTTTCATATCCTATTTTAGACCCACTATGGTGAATGGTTCTTTACTCGTTCAATTGGGTATGAAGACATCCAAGTTCTAATCATCCTGGAAAACTGTGATAGGACTTCCTTTTTTTTCTTATGGGTTTGACAGTTAAGACATTTTATTTCTATTTTAGTTTTCCCTCAAAAGACCAAATCTTGTTGGACGAGGAAAGATAAGCATTATGTTTTAAATGAATGATCTAAGGTTGATTTGTGAATCTAGTTACTCTAAGATGGCTAGCCTAGCATTCTTTCAGTCAGTGAGCAAGTAAACAAGAATTAGTTAAAATACAATATGAAGTTTTGCATCTAAGATGGTTACATGATAATTTTTTATACAAGTGAGTCATATGTTCCTTCAATAACAACTTTTTTGATGGCGTCCAAAACTCTTTGATAGTTTAACATAAATCTTGAAGGTAACTTTTTGCACTCGTATTCATCTTGTGTATTCAAAGGCCATGAATATCTAGATCAACTCCACCAAGCTCCATCTTTCTCAGAGTTGGTTCTAGTTTACTAGTCATGCCTGTTGGGGATGGAACGAAGTAAAAAAGGCAATGAAACAAACAATAAAGTAAAAGAAACGGAAAGTAAAGGACATTAGGATTTAACATGAAAAAAAAGCTCAAAATCAGGAAAAAATCACGAAGCCGCACCGCATCAAGAAATCCACTATGAAAATTGGGAGAAATAAGTACATCTCTCTTATCTCTCACTCTTTACTTACTTCTCTTCTCTCTTACACCATTCTCACGCATCAAACAAAAGAGAAAAAGTCTCTATATACCACAAAGGGACGCCACTCTTGAGAAAAACGAGAAGGAAAATTGTTCAATCATCTTTGAAGCACTGCGACACCAGTTTGGAGCACTGTTTGTTTCTTTTTGATACTGTGGTTGGAGCACTGCGCTCAAACCTATGATTGCGATCTGTCTGATGATGCTGAGGCGCTCAAACCTGCAACGCTATAGCACTACACAACGTTGTGGTGCTGAATCTAGAGTTTTGCAATACTCCGCTTTCTATCGTTTCTCCCAGCAAACATTGCAGCACCAGGGAGCTCGGTACACAGCGCCGTGGGCTTTGCTCGGGAAAAAAAAAATTTACCTGTGCAAAGCACCTGAAACCAAACAGGAGAAGGATCCCCCCAGCACGAGAAATTGACTTGAGAACCGTGGCAAAAAAAAAACTCCATTGATCAACACGATCAAATTCCACACATAACTAACAATGCCTCCCCTAACAAGCTAAACTCTCGACCCAGAATTATTGAAGAAAAATTGTGGGAGATAATGGAGATCGAGTTTCAAACTCCAAAGAATTTGTCGCCGCCATCGAAGAGGTCTTTGAAGGAATATGTGAATCACATGTTATCTTACTTTTCGTGGTTAAATAGCATCTAATTACGTTCATCAACTATAAAACACAAGTTTGTTTTTAAGAGAGATGCAATTTTAAGAGAGATGCCAGATTAATTCATACTTGCATGCTCTATGCTTACACTTAACCAAGCTATGGAGTTAACTGAAATTTAGAGCTGGAGATTATATTTGTTTCTTTTTTATAAACTACCCCAAGATTCCTCAACTAGAGAACAATCAATCAATTACATAGGTAAGATGGTCATTGAGTAATTTGAATGGAGCAGAAAAATGAATTTAAATTTTACAAAATAACTTATGTTAAGATGAGCTTGATTTTTTTGTCTCTCATGGATTAATTTTCCAAGAAGCAGAAAGTTAAATCTGCCCTAAGGGCATCTCTAACCGAACTCTATTTGAACATTTGCAGTTCCAGTGAACCTGCACCCGAACGGCATATGCATATGCATTTTTTGTGACTGTGAATAGTGCGATGCCAAACCCATTTTTTTAATTGTTAAGTTATCCTAAAATTATTAAATTTTATGATTTTGATACCAAACATAATAGTTCAATTTATGTTATAAATTTTCTAATTTTAATATCTTTAATTTTTTATTTAATTAACTTATTTAAATTAGGTTTTTCATTTAAAATAATTTAAAATGCAATAGCTTAATTAAAATACAACATTAATATATAAACAGAGAGGAGAAAGAATATACTCAAAATATTCTTTTTTTTTTTTTAAATTGGAGTTCGGTTGAAGATGAATTACTCTGTGATATGATTGTTATAATATTTTGAAGTGAAAAATAAGTTTTTTGGTTAGAGATTCCCTAAATTTATAAGAGTATTTACTTACATACCATATAATTCTTATCTATTTTTTTTATCTAACTCCTAAATATTTATATTTATTTATATAATTTCATAGTATTTAAATCATATAAAAATAAATGCATGCAAAAGTATATTTTACTTTAATAAGTTAATTTTAGTGATATTTTTTTTATGAAATTTAGAAATTAACTTTGAAATTTATACTAAATTTTCAACCATTAAATCAGAAGGCATCTTGATGTTTAAGAGTTTAATTTTTTTTTACTTAGGGGGTATCACAACTTATAGCAAAAATTGGTTTACACTAGAATGCTGATGTTAATGAAAACATAAGGAAATCTCGCAACGAGGAAATGTCGATGGAAGGACCATTATTCTTTCCTTAATGCCTTTGAATATCTATATTCTACATCTTGTCCTGAATTTCTTGACCAACATAGAAACTTTCTTTCTGAATATTGGTTGATGCCATCCATGATTTGACTCCAATGGAATTTTTGACTCCCAAGTTTCTTTTGTTTTGAATACCCAAAAAAAACTTAGTTGATGAAACTACACCTTCAAATCTTGTACCACTTTACAATTTCCTAATCTTTTGCAGGTTCCATTGATTGATAGCTTCGGTCTCTATCAGCTCACTACACCTAACTATGTGATGAAAACTGCTACTCAAACACAACCTCCTAATTCGGATTGCATTTTAAGCTTCGTTTGGGTTCTTTTTTTTACTGCTTCTTAAAGCAGCTTTTGAGTACAAAAATTTTAACTTTTGTACTAAAAAGCTGTTTCAAGAAGCAGAAAAAAAGTCGTCCCAAATGAAACCTTAGTCTTATTATATGGTCAAGTGATTAGTGGGTATTTAGCATCATTTTCTTATCCCTGGTCAACATAAGCATCCAGGGGGTTGCTTTCCTCATTCCCATGCTTGTTTTTTGCTCATTACAAAAACTAAAATAATTTAGACAGTAAATAGTGTTTGTTCCATCTAGCTCACCAAAACACTTAATGCACTGAATCTTAACACCTCACATGATGCTTTCCTCCACCATGACAAAAAAAAAAGGAAAGAGAACTACTGCTATTGCTGTTAAATAATCTCCAACCCATCATTGTGTAGCCTAAGCTAGTTGTCACCTTTTGCTCTTAGCCTTCTTAGATACCCTTCCAAAAGACAAAAGTACTAATTTGGAGTTTTAATTGCTGAAAGTTTCAAGGAAAAGTCCTTACAACTAATTAGCATTTGCGGTTTATCTTAGTCAGTTTTGCCTCTCTTATCAGCAATATTTTTCTTCTTTTTTTTAAACTTGTCTGATTCCAAGGCCCAGTTAAAGGTGTAAAACTGCGTGTGAAACTGAGTGATACGTGAAAACTTTAGAGCTTCTGGGACATAATAAATAAATTGAGATTTCTGGATTGCACGTTAAAGATTGTTATGGGTGTTTGGAACCTTTTTGATAGAAAATACTTGAGTTCGCAAGTAATCTTAAGGGTAATATTTGAGTTCGCAAGCAAACCTATCACCAATTGGTGAAAAACAACAAGAATAATGCAAAATCTGGGTGAAAACAGTCCAAGACAATATATTGCGGTAGGAAAATCAAAGCTAAACAATAAAAAAAAAAAAACAAGATACAAGAGATCCTCAATTCGAGAGGAGGATCGTTTCTCCCAAATCTCTAGACAAGAGAGACTAGAGCCAAAGTTGCCAAGAAACCGTAATTGAGAACAAATCAAAACATAATCCCTCCCTAAACATCTCATGCTCTTTAATACAAAAACTTTCCTAATCTAATTACCCTCCCAAGCCCTAGCCGCCCCTCCTTCTCAATTTGAATTCAAGTAAACTAGTGGGGCCCTCAGTATGGGCGGGCAAGACCAAGGAAAGCGGATAGTTTCGGCCTCCTGTAATAGATCTGAGCCGGCTCTTGGGCCGGTTCAACCTGAACCGGCATAACACTTTTCTAGAAGGACATCATCTGTGAGAGAAGAAGAAAAGTTCCACGCACTTTTGTATTGATATGCAATAGTAGATTGTTTACCTAAGAATACACTTTCATTAGTGGTTGCTGTAGAAATCATTGCAGTTTACTGTTATTACTAGTTGCACACCTTCATTATAGTTAACAACTATGTTATTATATTTGTTATCTTGCTCTGAGTGGACAAAACGAATAAGCATAGTCACAGTAGGCCTCTGCTTCCCTCTAGAGAGGAAGAAGGGCCCTTTTGCTCTCTCTTGATTACCACATAGCCTTTGCTTAAAGCTAAGATTCCATGAGCGTGGGGAGAATTGGAGAAATTTCTTTTCTGTTCTATTTAATATAAACTATAGCTATTAATTCTGTTCTGCTTTGTTTTTTGGGGAGACAGGTCACTGATTACCTCTTATAAAAACAGTTGTACTTGGGAGGCAGAAGAGATTGGGCTGCATGTGTTTCTGTTCTTTTTATATTTGTCATATGGGCTGTTCTAATGTATAAAATAAGGCATTAGTGCACAATGAGGTGCTTTGTTTAAGCATAAAATCATGGTTTTCTTTCTTTGTTATACTGTGAGTTTGGAAAAACTGAGAATTATTAAGTAAATAATACAGATTTAAAATTGATACTATGATTAATCTCTTATATGATTAAGGCTCTATTTGGGATATATTTCTTACTGTTTTATGAGCAGTTTCTTAGTACATTTTTTTTTTTGAATTTAAAACTTTTGTACTAGAAAGATGTTTCATAAAACAGTAAGCAAGTTGACTCAAAAGAGACCTAAGTGATTGGAATGAATAAATTAATTTGGTATTGACCGTCTATGCTAGTTGTAGTAAAGTTTATCATCTTCCCAATCGTCGATGGTTTGGGATTCTCCAAGTTCCTCTTCTAGCATCATTTTTGGCCGATGGCTACCATTCACCAACCTATACTTATTGTCACTATTAAATCGCTTTCTCAAGATGTGAACCCTACGGATTGCTTCACTATCCCCTTCGATAATCAATCTCCAACAGTTACTCTATTTAGATTCATCTTTAGGCTTCGTTGGAGACAGCTTTTTAGTTGCTTTTCAAAGTAGCTTTTTAGTACAGAAAATTGCTTTGAAAAATAATAAAAAAACTGTCTCAAGCAAAGTCTTAATTATTTTAATCATAACAAAGGTGTCACATTCTTTTTAATAAATAAGCCTTTTTTTCAAATACCCAAAGTATAAAAACTAATACAAATATTTTAATCATGCAATACTTCAACAGAAGACCATCCACTTAGTCACAGAAATGTTTTTCATTCTTCTTTATCTTCTATTAATCTCTCATTAAGCTTTTTCAACAAATTTCTAATAAGAAATTTAGTTCTATGCATTGAGATGGTATATTTGTTTCTTGCTTAGGAGCAATAGATCTCTCTAAATAAAAATCATAATATTTATTTATTTATTTATTATCATTTTTACTTTTATCAATATAATATACAACTAAAAACATAAAAAATAAAAAGATTTCCTTCTCTAATGATTTCATAACAGTGAAATGTAAAAGCTCTATAATTCCAACCTTTAATGATTTATTATTCTTTAATTCAGTGTCATAATAGCAGAGGGGCCAAAGCTCAAGCAATGTGCAAAAGAAAATTACAATAATCCATTAACACTTTCATCTCCAGTAACTATGTCACTTTTTCTCTTCTTTTTCCCTAAATATTAATTTCCTATTAAGCATTAACCTTAATCTGTAATTCTAATCTCATCATTAACACAGCTTTTTCATCAGCTTATGCTGCCTTAATTATATATAAATATTTTCTTTATGTCAACTCTCCCTATGGTCCAGTTGAATTCCCCACTGATGCAACCCTGGCCCAATCTAGTTTAATTGGTTTTTAGTAATTAAATTCCAATGGCAGGATCATTAAGCTCGTGGATTAAGCGCTAAGTACAGTTAATTTTAATTAGCTTTATGATAAGTGGATGCTAATTAAGCTTAAAATCTTGGTATTATTTCAAAAGATATTGAGCATGTAATCAATATATTACATACTCAGTATATCACATACTTAATATCAATATAATGAATCAATAGTATCAAACAGTTCGGTACTCAGTACTGCTCGGTACTTAGTACTTCACAGTACCGAGCTCAATACTGCTCAGTACTGTGAATACCGAACGTAAGCTGTGTCCGATGACCTGACCCAATAATTTCCCGAGAGAGAGAGAGAGGTGAATGACCACCTTTAGAACAAAGATAGAAAATCAATCTTTCCTCAAAATGTTGTAATCATCATCCTTAAATTTAAGTCACTTACAAGCATCCTTAGACAATTTTTTTAATAAAAAGAATTTCCAAGTAAAATAATATGTTATTTTATATTACTATTTGAATAACCCTAATATATAATAGGTTTTTAACATATCTAGATATTATAGATCAACTAAAGTAGGTGATGACATGTTAAATAATTGCATACTACATTGATGAGTCAAGCATCTATCTCCTTAGCATTTATTGACAAATATTGATATTATGCCCACCATTATGGGGACACATGGCAAGTTGTGATAGGTCAAAGCAAAGCACTTCGAGATTATGAAATTGAACATGATACACTAATCTATCAATTAGAGGAACAAAATTTAATTTAAAAAAAAAAAAGTTAGGATAAAAAAAAAGTATAGCAAAAATAGAATTTTGAGTGAGGGTATCTACATGCTGCCATCCTCTTAATTAAGAGGACCATGACGACATAATTAGGGGTGTCCATTTTTGACACGACCTGAAACATGACCCGAACCCGACCCGGAAAAATCTGGGTTAGGGTCAACCCGGACCTGAAACGGGTCAGGTTCGGGTTCAACAAATCAAGTTGTTTGGTTCGGGTTGACCCAGCAACCCGAAAATGACCCGAAATTGACACAAAAACTCCTATTTGATCCAGAAACCCAAGATTGACCCATTTTTTACCCGATTTTGACCCGGAAATTGAAGATTGACCCAATTTTGACCCGAAAACTAGCAATTTTAGGTCAACTTCGGGTCATTCGTGTCGGGTCGGGTTGACCTGGACCTGAATCGGGTCGGATTCGGGTCCGAAAACCTGACTCGTTTTTAAAAATAATGTTCAATCCCTCAACGGAACATAACGGAGCCAACTCACAGGCGTCGGGCCCAAGCTTTGCTACTCCTCGCGAGCCTTTGAGAGAGGATTCGAGCATGGGGTAGGGGTTCTCAATCATGCTCACCCACCAACCAAACTAAGCCCGGTGGGTTGATCATGAATAGCAAAATTTTAAATATACATAAACGTAAAATATAATTTAGCCAAATCTTTCTTACTAAAAAAAATTATTTATTGACTAGATTTTCTCATCAAAACGACTCATAAAAAATACTCAGCCTCTAAAAAACAACTAGAGCCGAGCCACACAACCACCTTATTTCCACCTCAGCAGAATCTATCACTGCTAATTCAACTCATGCCAGCAACAAATACACGAGAGCGAATACAACGTTACAGAACTCCTTCCCAAATGGACTTCATGTGAGTGATGAGACCACTTTTTCTCTCTCCTTTGACCAAGATCCATTGACATCACTGCTGATGTTAGTTGACAAACATGTAATTTCAGTGGAAACAATTCACACTGGACCTTTTAAGACCCAGAAAAAATTATTATTATTTTATTATTTTAAATAGGTTTAAGTGATTTTTAAATCATTAATATTTGATCATAATGAAAAGGTTTAAGAGCTTAAGGGCTCTTTAGAGTCGGCCAGACAATTTTTTTATTATTTTTTAAATCAGCTTTGTAATATAAAAATTATAATTTTTATATAAAAAACTACGGTAAGAAACAATAATAAAGTCATACCAAATGAAATCTAAGATTACGTTTAGGACGATTTTTTTATTACTTCTTAAAGCAAAATTTTAGCACAAAATTTTAATTTTTTATTAAAAATCTTATTTAAGAAGCACAAACCAAAATCTTATTTAATCTTTTTAGTTTTTTTTTTTTCTTTTGCTTTACAATTAAGAAGATCACGAGGGGCTTGCCTTAGTGTTTAGCGCCTTTAATTCTTTTCAGCGTTTTCTTTCTGTAAAAGTGGAAATGCACGGGGTGGACGAAAGGGTTGCGTTGTTAATTTGAACTTTGGAGGGATTGAATTCAGAAATTTGCAGGAGAACCAAATATGCAATTAAAGTAGAAAGTTGCAATAAGAGAAAGAATGGAAGGGAGATTACGTAGCCTCAGTCAGGCTCTTCTCCTTCTGCTTATAAAACAACTTTAATTTATCATAGCTAGTAGAAACTAAGCACTGCTAATCATGTCAATTAACCCCTAATCCTTCCTTCACATTAAGTCATTAAGAGAGTTCACTGCTCTAGTTCATGGCGAAAACACTCTCAAAGCTTGCCCAAATATCCTCATCATATCCACTCTCCTCCTCATCGGTGGTCACCAAAGCCGCTTGCATTTGTCTCCACCAGTCTCCACCACCTTCTCCGGCGCCAGGGACGATTTTATCTCCGTTAACGCCGTACGCATTCCAGCTATCAAAGCCGCTTTCCATCGACTCTGTTTCGGCCTCCGTTTCATGCTCTGTGTCGCCATTTCTTGCAAACCGCCCCCTGACTCTGGGCCGGCTGTCAGCTAAGGTTTTCCTGCAAGCGTACTGCAACACAGAAACGTTAAAAATTTCATCTTTTTGATCAAGGAGGATTGGAAATGGTGAAAAGAAAAGGGAGAGTACGGTGATCTTCTTGTGAAAGTTCCTTTGGTTGCGCTTGGTTCGGTACCTCTCGATCCTCTCCCTGCGCTCTTCCGCACTGTATCGCCCGATTCGGCCGGCAGCATCGGAGTGAGAAGAGTCCGCGGAGGCAATGGAGCCGTTCATGCACTGAAAGATAGAATTTTTATTCCAGTTTGGGGTTCCAGTGATCAAAATTGGCAGGAGGATAGACGTAAGGGCTCATATGTTTGAAGTATATTTATTGACGACGTAGTGAGACATTATTATTGGTTTCTAATTTTCATCTTTTCAAAACTCTCAAAATTAATGATTTCAACATATTTAAGAGAAAGCAGCAAAATTTTCCACAAGCCTGCAATTTTCTCCCTCTCTTCGCACCTACAAAGCCGAAATGTTATATAAAATAATCCCCTGACGTCTAAATCTAAACGTCAGGAAACTTTCTACGTAAATCCTTTTCAGATTTTTAAAATTCTCTTCTTTTTAAATCCTGATTCAGCATCAACGGGTAACGGAAATACCTGTAGATCACCGGCACTGAAAACGCGGCGAACTGGCTCGGTGTGGAAGCCATGAAAATCGCGGGGGTCGGCTGCGGTTGAGGGTAGAGGAAGGGAGTGGGAGCTGCTGCTCCGTTGGAGGAAGTACGAGGAAGGGAAGGAAGAGGAGAGAAGAGAAAGCGGCGGCGGCTGGTTTCCGCCGACGCCGCCAGCATCGAGGAACGTGGTGAAGGCGGCGCCAGCGTTATAAGAGGGTGGAGAGGTGGAGGACGAGTACGAAGAATGGAACATGGCGGCGGAGTAAGGAGGAGGAAGAAGGGAGGATGAGTGATGACGGAGCAGGGGAGGAGGGAATGGCGGGGCATATATGGGCGATGGGTGGTGGGGACAACGGGACTGGCGACGTGAGAAGGCCCAGGTGGGGCCACAATGGTTGACCAGTGTGGTCCCACCGAAATTTTGGAGGATTGCAGGACATGTGAGGTTAGGGAGTGGGATTTTCCGGCGTGATGGATTTTGATCTTTAATGGATTTCGCGGAAGGGTTGTCGTTGTCATTTCACAATTCACAGTTTGTAATTCGGATATTTTTGGTGGACTTTTATGTTTAATTTTGTATTTTTTTCCCCAAAAAATTTTATATTTTTGATACGTCATCTCAAAATCATCTTGATGGGCACGAATCTCGAGGCAAAATCAGTTCGGAAACTTCAAAAATTAAATTTCGGGAGCATATGAACTCCGATTTCAGCGATCTTATAGTCAAACTGAGCGTCTCGGAAATACGAACCCAACGACACCAAGATCAACCCAATCCGAGCCCAAACGAGTCCGAATCAAGGGTTCAAAGCGCTGTTGGAAAGTTCAAACCGCAATTTGAGTTACCAAACGGTCTCCGATTTTGACGAGCTTATACTCGAATCGAACGGCTCGACGAGACGAATCCAACGAGCCCAAGATCATCAAATTCCGAAATTATATTTTTAAAATACTAAAAAATAATTTTAAAAATAATTGAAATTTAAATTGAATTTAAAAACTTTTGGCCAATTATAACAATATAAAATGTCACTTATTGATATAGTCATATAACACTTGAATTGATTATTTCATGAATTTTAAATAATAATAAAATTTTATCTCACCCTAACTTATGTCAATGTAATCATCCCCACCATTGCTAAGCCTAGCTTCGCTCTTTGGGCTTTGCTAACAAGAAAGAGGCTTCCATCAGGAAGTATCAAGAAAGTCTGGGATAGCGACCTCTAGCATCGACCATGATGACCTTTTTCGTTAATTTTTCAATCTATCTCGGTTGTCTGCAAAGGAATCAATAGAACAAAGACCGAGAGTAACAGAAATTAGAATGTGTGACAAGATCAACAAAATTTTGATGTGAAGCCATCCACAAGACCGGCAGGATAAACGTCCTTCATAGAAGTTCCGATAAACAATATTCTTATTGTTTTTTAAAATTTTAAATATTATATGGGTAAATAATAAAATTCAAATATTAAGTATATTAAATGAATAAGTTTATGTGATATATTTAAATCTCGATTAATTTTATTCTTTATTTGAGCATAATTTGACGCTGCCTGTAATTACTGTGAAAGTGGGGTGCCACTGTTAGCTTCGAGAATTTTTTCAGAAATGATGATTGTTAGATCAAATTCGAATTTAGCCAAATCAATATCTATGAGCTGACTACTTTGACTGATTGACTCATTATCTTTACATTATGCAATAAATTGCAGAATTTAAAGTCAAACTATTTGAAATTGCAAAAACAACCAAAAAAGTTGAGCTCACCCACTACCATTAAAATTCACTTTAAATCACGAAATTTCAACTAAACGAACCGAAGCTAATCCTATCCAAATTATTATATTTATTGTTTTATTTAAAACAAAATAATTGAAATTTAAATTGAATTTAAAAACTTTTGGCTAAATATAACAGTATAAAATGTCACTTATTGATATAATCATATAACACTTGAATTGAATTGATTATTTCTTGAAATTTTAAATAATAATAAAATTTTATCTCACCCTAACTTATGTCAATGTAATCATCCCCACCAATCCACCATTATCTAAGCCTAGCTTTGCTCTTTGGATTTGCTACGAAGAAAGAGGCTTCCATCAGGAAGCGTCCAGAAAGGTTGGGACAGCGACCTCTAGCACCGACCATGACGACCTTTTATGTTAATTTTTCTATCTATCTCGATTGTCTGCAAAGGAATCAATAGCGCAAAGATCGAGAGTAACATAAATTAGAATGTGTGACAAGATCAACAAGAATTTGATGTGAAGCCATCCACAAAACCGGCGAAATAAACACCCTCATAGAAGAAGTTCCCATAAACCTAAATAATAAAATTCAAATATTAAGTATATTAAATGAATAAGTTTATGTGATATATTTAAATCTCCATTAATTTTATTCTTTATTTGAGCATAATTTGACGCTGCCTGTAATTACTGTGAAAGTGGGGTGCCACTGTTAGCTTCGAGAATTTTTTCAGAATTGATGATCGTTGGATCAAATTCGAATTTAGCCAAATCAATATCTATGAGCTGACTACTTTGACTGATTGACTCATTATCTTTACATTATGCAATTTCTGTCCAATCAAGAATCGGGTCAACTGGTCAAGGGGAGAATAATGGGTCAATATTAAATAAAAAGGTGTAGAATGTAGATATATCTAGAAGAAAATACAGTAGATATATCATGCTTCATATATAAATGATTAAATGAATAATAATTGATTAAAGGAGAATATTATATCTTTAATATTGAACTGCATATTTTTTTATTTTTTTTTATTTTTTGTTTTAAATCCTACATCGAATTTGAACTGCATATTTTATGATTTATCATTTAATTAGTATTTCATGAAAAGAAGTGATTTGAGATATGTGATTAAGTTCACCTAATTTGTTATGTTATTTAATAACAATGAATTGATAAGATTAACACTTCGCTTCGCTTAAGAGAGTCATTATATTATATGTGAATAAAATTTTATTTGGGGTAACTTTCGTACTGCTTTATAAAACGATTTTCTAGGACAAATTTTTTGTGCTAGAAAGTTGTTTTAGAAAGTAAGAAAAAAGCTATCTCAAATGAAGCCTAAGTTCAACTTAAGCAAGAAAGTAATAATGTGTTACGAATGAGTGATTGAATGTTGTTAGTGAGTTATAGGATGTTATCAATGAGTAGACGTCTAGAAACTTATCTAAAATTTAAAGAATTTTTAAACATTTCTCTTAAACCAATGAATGATGTTGGATCCAAATTTAGTCGTGAGCATGTTTTGATTAAAAAAAATAATATTAAAGTATATATAGTTTTGAAAATATATTAATTTTCTTTGGGAGAAATTAATTTTGAAATTTTTTGTTTTGAAATCGAACGCAATATTAGGAACAACATATATCGTCTCAAAAAGACGAGACTGTCGTTCATTAATAGGTTCAGATTACAAAGCTTTAAATGATCATAAATTTTATAATTAAAATCAGGATAATAAAATGATATATCTCTCCGAGGAAAGAGGATATCATTTTATTATCATCCTTTTGAATATAAGCGATAATATCGTTTAATTGAAATTTCCAAAGATAATAATTAGAAGATTTTGGAAAATTCATTTTGAAAATTAGATCTGGGTTTTAAATCTCCTACGAGCGCAAGCCCTCGTAGTTAATTACATCGTAGGAAATCGGAATTTCCTAGCGAAAACTCTCGATTAAAAATAGGGTGTAAATTTTATTTTAAGATTTCAAGGCTTCGATATCAAAGGAGATAAATTGGGTAGGAATTTTCAAAATGGGATTTGGTTCAATGTTGAGCACTTTATTTCTGGAGTCAAGAAAGAAAGGTAGAGGCACTTGAGATTCTGAAAAATTCAGAAATGCACCCAGTCTATCCTAAAGTGTTGGACTCGAATCAGATTGAAAGTGATTTAAGGTTCAATGATCAATCTTTATTAGACATTGGATTCAATCCGGAGGTTGAGGTCTTATAGCCCGAGCTTGCCTCAGAACTAAGTCTTAAATTGGGCATTTAAAAGTGCCCCGAACTAGCTTAAATGCAGTGCGAATCTGGTCTTACCCGCTCCGCCTGGATTGGGGAGCCAGCTAAACCACCTTAAATGATTTAAAACATGTATCAAGTCATTTTGATGTTAGAATGGATAGGGACGTTATTTAAGAAAAGTTTTGAGACGGGACCGACATCTACAGCGGATCCTAATTGGCCCCTTTGACTTATGTTGGGTTTAATGCTTAAGCTAATGTAATTAAAGATTTAAAGATTTTTAAATTAGTTGCTAATATGATGCATGTTAATCGACTCGATTAAAAATTTAATTTTATGAATGCTATGAAATGAAAACTTCGACAGGGTCCCGGGGCTTACTTCTTAAACGTTTAGAGTTTCTATGTGATCTTAAAGTTTTTAATTTGATTTAGTAGAAAAATTTTTATTAAAGTCCTTAAGAGCCTACGATCGGATTTCAGGTCAAATCAAAGTTGGCATGCAGGTAAAAAACCAAAAAAGCAGGATCTCTAATGCGCAATCAATTTAAATAAAATCAATCAAGATTAAATATATCAAATTGAATGTCCGTAGGCAGTGCCCCCTTATTATTAATCATAGAATTTTCAGAAAATTAAAGTGGCCGGGCACCACTGACTACAACCCAGATTTTATCTTAAGACTCAAATGACTTTTGAGATTTGGGATTCTTCTCATGGTCCATTTCTTTTCTCTTCTCAACGAACATCTTGATTCGTCGGTTCGCGGATAATCCAAATGGAAAGAAACTCTCCCTTGAACGGGGTGTTATCTTTCCTTCTTTTGATATTTGAAGAGTATCCAAACTTGATCTTCCAATGGACGAAGACTCTCCCCTTTTAGGGATGTCTTCTCCTCTTTGGAATTCAAGTTGGATATTATATCGAAATTCCAAATCCACTTTAAAATAATTACACCATAATCAAATTCAATATTTACATTAATTAAAATTGAAAAATCTAGAACTCGAGTCTCTAGCAAGGTTATCCTAATATCAACAAGTTTATTATACAGGCTCAAAGTAGTTTTTTAATATCTTTGATTTCTCAGAATGTTGATATATTTTGAAATTTATAAGTACTTCAACAGATGGCCAATAATAACATAAAAAACATCAATCCAATTTTCTAACTAGCAACAACATGCAAACGTGAAAACTTCAGAAAATCGGCACACAACGGAAAAGTAAACACCGGGCCTAGCCTAAACTAGAGTTGGTTATCTAGCAAATCAATTCTTAAATGTGTGAGGTTAGGTCGTGTGGTTTTGTATATGTCCTAAGTAGGATCATTAGATTGAAGTTGCTTAAGGTTCGACATTGGTGAAAGGCTCTAAGGGAGTTTTAAGTTTGAATTCAGTATTTAATGGCTTAAGGTTAATTTTAAGATTTATTTAATTATTTGTTGATACCACTTTGTTGTCACACCGAGGCCTTTTGGAAGTTTCATTTACCTTCCTTTGGGGTCTAAGTTAATAGCCTCGATAGGCTTGGTTACCAGTGGTACCCGATCATAATTTAAGTGTTTTTATCGGTTTAATGGTTCAAAAGTTAATGAAGTTTTAATCAAAATTGATTTGGTTCTATTTTTAGACGTTATTATATGAATTCTGGAGTTTTAGAATGAATTTTAGGTTTTTATGAATTCTTGGAATATTTAATCATTAATTAAGGGGGTTAAAAATTTGACTTTTCTTAATAAAGAAGTGTTTCTGGAAAGTTAGCATTTTATTAAAATACTAGGACTTACTAGCGTCAATAAGACATAAGTACGTTGAATATCGGAATTTATTCTAGCATTTATTTACAAAGATTTGAAGTTATTGAACTATAATTTTGACCATATGGTTGATCAAAAGTGAGTTTCTGACTTTTAAATTTTAAGTTATTTTTAATACATATGAATTATTATGAAGTGTGAGCAAGGTCTTGTTTATGAATTTTTGAACGTTGAGTAATTTGAGAGTATTTAAATAAATTTTCTTAAAAGTTGCTTAATTAAAGGGCCTTTTCTTGTGGATTTTGCTCCAAATGGAATCCCAACCTTCCTTTAAATCAGCTCCCAAGGTCAGGATGCCTTAAGGGAGAGATTCTCCACAGTGTTATTGGGAAATATTTTGGAAATTTTTAATTATTATTAAATTAATTTATTATTAATTTAAAATATAGTAACTTACTGTCAAATTAATTGATTTTAATTTTCATTATGTTAAGATTTCAAACTATGTTCACGTTAGAGATCTTATGCTATTTTTTTTGCGGTTAAATTTTGATTTATTGTATTTCTACGGAAGGTTTAAGCTTAATTAAGGGTTTAGACTTAGGAAATTTCGATTAAGGGACGTTAATGATTTTCTAAAATCAGTGAAACTTTTCCTTAAGGCTTGAGGAATGTCACTAGTTTTGAATATTCAAGTTTTCAAGTTCTCAAATGAAGTGTGTCCTAATCACACATTGCAATTTCTACATGTATATCTAATCAAAGTCACTTAAATTGTTATGTCCTTCAATGGCGCTAAGTTTGAATGGATTCAAATCAAAGGTTTTTTCTGTGCTTAACCTTGATCTCAAGCAATAAAAATGCAAAGCACACATATTCAATTCAAATTCCTAGTCTAGAGAGAGCCTTAAACTATGTGGTGTGTGTTTCCTAACATGCAAGGAACTAACAAAGTTAACTTAACTCAAATCTTGATTTAGTGAAATCAGTTTAAAGCACCAACTACTTATGCACTAATCATCCCCATATTATTCGTATTTTCAAACATGTACAATCTACATTTTAAAATTTTTTCAAAGGGATTCCCTTAAAAAGTTTGAGACTTTAGCACAAGATATATTTTAAAATAGATTTACAAAATATTATATAGATGGTGTTTATCTAAATAATATATACACATAGAATTTAAAATAAATAAGATATAATTGAAAAATATCACTAAAATTAAATTTGAGGGATTAAGGGGTCCACTGATTTTTTTAATTAATTGAAAATAAATTCTTTAATTTTAAAATATTTGATAATTATAGATATTTAATTAAATACTATATTAAACATATAAAGATAATACAGAAAGTCAATCAATTACCAAAAATTCCTAAAATATTTTATTTTAGAAATATGCTTGGAAGTGTTCAAAATACTTTGAAATAAATTTCCCATTAAAGATTTAGAAATATTTGAGATTTCTTTTAATTAAAACAAGTTAAAATAATCTAATAGTTTTATATTTTAAATTACTTACAAATAATAACATAATATTTTAAAAGCACTTTTTATTTTTAAATTAACAGGCTTCTGAAAAAACGGAAGCCAGTTTGAATATTATATTATACGGATGTTTTTGGACTTTTATTTTATTTATTCATAATTTCTTTTAAAGATTCTGCGGATTTAAATGATAATTAAAAAAAAGTCTAAATTCAGCTTTACACGCGCGGACGCGCGATATCGGCCAGGTGGAAGCGGCGGGTAAGGGAGGGCCCTCCACTCATACCAGCTGCAGCGTGTAATACCCGCCCGTATCGATTCCATACTGCACGTTACTATCCGCACGACGGTGATAAATCCCGCCGTATTTGATCTCTGTTAAGTGAGATCACGGCGGTGGGAAGAATCCCGTGGACTTAGGATTGCGTTCGAGTGATTTCACGCCGGCGGTAGGAATACGCCGCGTGATCGGAATACTGAACTGAATCAGCACTGGAATGGCCGATCGTGCCATTAATCAATGAATCGACGGCTCAGATCGCGCTAGTCAGAGCCGCATGAACGAGACCTAGAACAGTTTTTAGGACTCATTTGTACGATCTAGTTAACTAAAATTAATGAATTAAATATATCAGATAGTATAATGCAGAGTTCATCGGGGAATCATAAAAACAAATAATTAAAAATCAACTTTTAAAAAAGTTATAATTAAAAAACTAATTGTTCTAACCTAGGGTTTCGATTTATATCTATTTAATGGATCGGGATTATCCGTTTAAAGGCGTGTTGCATTTTTGTATGGCTTTGGTCACGCTCCTTTTTGTAGAAGCAAACCTTGGCCTAAAACGCTTCCGATCGAGAGCTCAATCCCTTGGAGGGATTTGGCCCTTTTGCTCGCCGGATAAGCTGCGCCGGTGGCCGGCTTGACCGGTCTGTTTTCTGGTCAGGAGAGTTTAGGGACTACTGGGGCTTCATAAGAAATGAGCTTTGGGAGTTAGAATGTCAATGGGATAGAGAAGATGAGTGGTATGTTCGAATGCCGGGCTCAAAGGAGGTTTTGCCCTATTCAATTGTCCGCATAAGCCAAATGAAAGCTGTGATTGAATGGGAGGGTTCCTAGATCAAGCACCTGTCCTCTAGGGGTGTTAGTGGGCAGAGGATCAAAAGGACAAAGGACATGCACTTGGAAAAGTGGTTTTGTCCCTTAATTTGAGCACATGGAAGGAATTGGTCCATTGGATCAAGTTCCAAGGGCTAGAGTTCAGAATCTAGAGTTGATTAAATCTTTAGTGGATTGGATTAGAAGGAATTATTTAAGCATATGGATTTTAATTACTTAAATGGGGTTTCAAAGGTTTGGTTGGACCCATTTGACTGGTCAACAGTCAACTTGGGCTCCAGTGATGGGGCACATGGAGTGTTGAGTGCTTGGCTTGGATCAAGTCTTGAAGGAATTGATTGAGGACCATATGAGTTCACAATACCATAAGTAATTACAAGCATACGAGTTACTTGTCCAATAGGCTAAGGTATTGACTCAAAGTGAGTTTGAAAATATCATGGCATCAAATGGAAATGGGATTTGAGGGTAAATGCTAAGGTTTTGAATGAATGTAATGAGTAGGCTCAAATGGGTCAAGTTTAAGCTTAGTTGACCAAGTCAACAGCTAAACAGGTCAAGAGTACAATCAAATCCAAACCATTGGGGAATATGATCAGAAGAGCTTGAATGGGTTTTATATTGATATTTGATGCTTGCTAGAGGTGATCTGGGGGTCAAAAGGGTTTAAATGATCAAAGTGACTATTTAAGCTCTTAAGGGGTCATTGGGTCAACTAAGGTTGACTCGGTCAACCAAGTTGACCCAAGGGCTGGATTTGGTCTGAACAAGTTTGAAATGATATTTCAAGTCTGTGGGAGGTGGTTGCGTTCAATTCGGAGTTCATTTGGTTTGAAATCACCATTTGAACCCCATAGGGGTATTTTGGTCATTTTGACTCCTGGTCAACTAGGGGTCAAAGTTGGTCCAGAAAAAATATAGTTTAATGCTCAACATATCAAGATTAAAGGTCTGGAAGTGACTAGAGGCTTTGGTGAAGGCTCTAAGGTCAGAATCTTCAAAGTGACAGGTCCAGTGGCATAGGCTGTAAATATTTGAAGGTTTTACAACCTATGGATTTTAGTTAAGTTTCTGAGGTTAAAGACCTCAGAATGGGCTCAAATTTGGAGGGTTGCCTTCAGAGACATGTCCCATCAGTATGCAACTGACAGACTCTGAATCGGAGGTCATTTAACTGGGTTTCAAAGTGTTTGAAATTTCAATGGAAAAGGCCTTTAGGACAAAACCTTTGGACCTTGGATTTGGCTTGATTGACCTAAGATCTAGGTAGATCCTAAGGTCTGAATATATCTTAAAGTTAGGAATCTAGAAGGATCCTAGAGCCTAAGAAATTCCTAGAACTTGGAGTCTAGAAGGAGTTTAGGATCTAGAGTAGCTCCTAAGGTCTAAGCTCTAGAAGAATCCTAGCATAGATCCTAAGGTCAAGATTATAGGATGATCCTAGAGTAGGAGGATCCTAGAGTTTAAATTAATTTGAAAATTAAATTGATTTAGGGTCAAGAGTAGTCCAAGTGACCTCATACAAAAATGAGGTCAACAGAGCCACAACAAAATTTGTCACTAGGCACAAAGAATAAGAAGCAAAGGAAAGAGATCGAAGGAAAGAGATTCGAGAGTGAGAACTGAACATTTTTATGTTTTCCTTCATTTGAAAATTGAGATATTTTTTGTTGATTTTTAAAACATCTTTTTGGTACAAAAATTTCTTGAATGTAGTAAAAAAACAGTGGACAAAAGATATCCCAAATGAAGCCTTTGTCATTAGTATAATCTTGAGCATAAATGACTTAGTGACTCATATTCATCGTCGCTTGCTTGGGACACTATATATAGGCTATGGCTAAGAGATCTTATACAAAATAAGAAGTATATAATAAGTTTTAATAGCATCTTACTATAAAATTATAAAGGTTTAGCATCCGAACTCACTGTTTAGAAAAGACTAATCTTACTACTTACTATAGATCTTATGGTAAGAGGGGTAGGGATAATCATTTAGACTCATCACTTTATAAGCGATTGTTTTCTTTATCCAATGCTGATCTTCTCACAAAGGTTAGAGCTTGAGTTATACGGCTTGGTCGAAGCCTAGGGTTTAGGGCCTCATCTTTTGCCAATTTTTTTTTGTCTTAGTTGAGGTAACCATCTAAACTTGCTACTAAGAAAGGATTAATCTCATTACTCAATGTAGATCTTGTCACAAAGAGGAAATTCTATGTTTTATGAGAAGATTTATATCTAAAGGATGCAAAAAGACTTTAATAGTGATGCTTGAAGTTGGTCAAGTTCAAAGATTGAATTTAGTCAACTTTGAGTTGAATCTTGGAAAGCAAAGTTTTTGTTTAGAAGAAATTGTAAATCATCTGAAAATAAATAGAATTAATTTAGAAAAGTTATTTGAATTTCTACAATTTCAAGCTTATTAAATATATATTGTTTTAATATAATGAAACTCAATTAGAATTAAGAATAAAAGCAACTTTATTAAGCACAAGTTGTTTGTTTAATTGGAGGCCTTATTTTTTCGAATATGAAATAGTCTTGTATAACTTTTAAACTTAACCCTAGGCCATCCTAACATAATTACCTTATATTTCACTTAATTAGCAGAGTGCTTAATTTAGGAATTATTGAATCTAAATTTATTTGTGGATGACATCTGATCTTACTTGCAAGCTAACTTTGTGAGCGGAGGAACTAGAACCTATGTGAGAATGGAGAGAAAGGAAAATGCTAGAGAACAACTATTATAAGTGCTCAAGAGGATAAAAAAATCAATCATTGAAAAAGAAAAAAAGATTTGAGGATGAAAATATCCAAAATGTTCATCTTCACCATTTATTTATAAGGTTCAGAGGGTTACATGAAAATCTACACCCAAAAAAATTAAAAAATTTAGGGCTTTAATTCCCCAAACTAACTTCCTAGATGATGCAAATTGAGGCATTTTCCAAATCCTAAAAGATAAAAACGAAACTAGAGAAACCATTTTAGAATGGAATATAATGAAAATTTTCCTCCAAATAAATTTAAGTCATGGTATAATTCTCCACATTGACTCAATATTATGACAACTTCAATAACCTCTATGAATTTCCCTCTCCAAATTCCTAGAACTTGGAGAGGAATAAAATTTTATTAAAACTCTTGAATAGTTGTAAATGTTAAGGTAGAATTTTATTACTAAGGCTCAATGTCATGAGGATTTTTATCTGATTAAGACTTCATTTGGGACAACTTTTTTATTGTTTTTTAAAATAATCTCCAAATTTAGCTCTTTTAGCTCCAAAAGTCATAAAAAGTAGAACAAAGCATTATCTTTAAATACTTAGGAGGTATCAATTTTGTACTTCTATTACACAATAATGATAGATTCAAGTAAATAATGTTAACCAAAGATAAAAATTTGGCTTCGTTTGGGACGGCTTTCTTATTGCTTCTTAAAGCAACTTTTTTTAACAAAAAAATTAATTTTTTAACGTAAAAACTGCTTTAAGAAGCAGTAAAAAGTAGTCTCAAACAAAACCTTTATAATTGCAAATATTCTTAAAAATTATGTTATTTCTTTTCAATCAAATAACCCAAACGGTAGTAAAAATAAAAGTATCTAATTTTTTTTGCAATTACCAAAATCGAAAGCATTGTTTTAACGGCTTTATTTCTATTTTTTGAAAATTAATCACGTAGAGAAATGAAGAGTACATAAATAAAAATAAGGTAGCCCTCCTGAAATGTATGGTTTAAAATTTTGATATTACCAGTTCGATTTTGATCGTTTAGTTTAAAACCAATTCAGAACTTTCTAAATTTTTTATTTATGCTGATTTATGAAGAATGTCAACCAAAATTTAAGAGTTTTGGTTGAGTTTCATAAAATTTTATTAAAACTCTTGAATAGCTGTAAATGTTAAGGTAGAATTTTATTACTAAGGCTCAATGTCATGAGGATTTTTACCTGATTAAGACTTCATTTGGGATAATTTTTTTATTATTTTTTAAAACAATTTTTTAATAGGACCCGAATCGGGTTGGGTTCGGGTCCGAAAACCTGACCCGTTTTTAAAAACGAATCGAGTTCGGGTTGACCTGAACAGTGCCAGGTCAGTTCCGGGTTCGACCCGAACCCGACCCGTTGACCAGAATTTATGCACCATCTTTTTCAATCCAATGTCATTCATGAAAAATATAAAGAGTCTACTATAGGTATAGAACAAATATAAATAGGTGACATAAAAAGTTATAAATTGGTCTCGGAGGGAATACCTTGGATGGATTTCAGTCATTCAGTTTTCTTATTGTGAACAGTAAAAGCATAGTGTGAACAGTAAAAGCGCAGTGATGAACAGTAATTGCGTTTTCACTATTCACAGTCATAAAACCGGACAGTTCTTCCTGTCCAGACACCGCACGTAATTATTTCCCCACAAAGATAGGGCATTGATCTAAGTATAAGATGATGTTATGCTCACGTTTGAGCTTTGGCATCCTATTTATTGGTGAGATCCAATGTTAGTCTTACATGAATGCTATATGAGATTTTCCAACCTAAAAAAAAAACCTTTAAATAAATGATTAAAATAAAGAATAGTAAGTTAAAATTATAAGACATCATCATTTTGTTTATTATTTTTATAATTATTTCACCAAAAATAGAGTATATTATTACCACTAGACATTTTTATTCTAATCCAAATAACCAATATTCCAAACAAAATCACAAATCCTTCAACCACAATCCACAAGAAGAAAGCTTGCGAATTAGCTCTTTCACTAGTTTTTTCAAGATGCCTTAATAATTCTGTAAGCGGTCTAACTAAGCTTTGTCATTTCATAAGAGACAGTCAACAAAGTCTTAAGCTTTTGGAGATTCCAAATTGAATAAATAATGTACGGTGTAGATCATACATATATATATATATATATATACTTTGCCTTGAGCATCAAATATCAATATTTTCATATGACCACCTTTTCTTTCTTTACTTAACTTTTTTTCCCCCTTAAATTCTTTATTAAAATTGTTTTTCTAGCACTTGCAAGCTCTCATGAGATGCCTTCTTGTTCTTTTCATAGGCTTAGTGGGTTACATTTTGACTAAGATACTTCTTTAACAAAGATTTTGAACCCACATATATTTATACATTAACTACTTTGCCTTGCGGTTTGATTTATATATAGGACTTTTATTTTTCTTCAATATTTATTTTGAGCGGTTTCTGTTCATGTTACAGAGGCTTCATTTGAGATGATTTTTTTAGCACAAAATTTTTTTGAACTTGAAAATCTTTTGCTAAAAAATTATTTTAGAAAGCAATAAGAAAGTCGTCCCAAACGAAGCCTAAAGCTTATTCTTTTTCATTCAATATTAGCCTCGACACTAATTATATCTATAGTTTAATTAGTGTAGTTTTTATTTTATTTTATTTGTTTCATATATTTAAAATGTCTAAATTTATTTTTATTTAATTTAATTAATATAAATTATTTCAATGCTTCAAAGAGGAAGGAGGAGATATAACATATAAGTAGAAAAGTCATCAAATGCTAGCATTGTTGCAATTTAAGCTCCATTATTGCTTCCTAAGGAAGCTATTTAGTAAAAAATTCTTAGTTCAAGAAATTTGTGCAGTAAAAAACTGCTTTAAAAAATTGTGAGAAAAGCTATCCCAAATGAAGCCTTATGTTTTGTTTGAGATAGTTTTTGGTCAGTGCTTTTTCACTGTTCTTATTAAATTTTTGTATTTTAAAGCTGCTTAAGCAATAAAAAGTAGTGTAATTTTTGTATTTCTTGTAAAAGTACAAGCTAATGAGCATATTTAAATGACTAAAAGAGAAAAAAAATTGAAGAGTTGTTTCTATGCTATACTAAAAAAATAAATTATTATACATGAGTTGTGTAATGAACCAAGTCTTGAAAGAATAATTGAATTCTTGTGCAATTTATGAAAAGTTGCATTTGGGGAAATGTTTTATGGCTTTATATTAATATTTTATATTTGATCAAGTGATTTAGAAGTAGTGAATATAAACATGGAGAATAAGAAGGGAGATTTAATTTCTGATTTTGAGGATTGATATAGAGTTAGAGGTCCAAAACTTTTTTTACCAAAAACTTATAATGATGGATCAGTCAATAGAGTAATCAGAACTGTTGCGTTCAAGAGTATTCGCGGCGGTAGAGAAATATAAAGTTTATCGTCTTAGCGTTGTACGAAAATCTGGCACGCAATCAGATAAGAGAGAGGGTCTAGCATTTATGAGACACCAAGATTTTTACGTGGAAAACCCCTGAAAAAGGGGAAAAACCACGGGGCCTAGCCCAGTTTGAATGAATCCACTAGTATTGCAGTCGATTACAAATGAGGCCCTTCCTTGGGAGAAGGCCTTAGCTTGATGTACATTTTATAGAGTACATTACATGATATGAATACAAAGAATCACTATTGACATGTTCGTTTGGTCGGGAGGACCGTAGTCGGCGGGCGACGGAGGTTGGAGGGCTTGTAGTCGGTGGGCGACGTAAGTCAGGAGGACCGTAGTCGGCTGGCGACGGAGGTCGGAATGACTGTAGTCGGCGGGCGACTTAAGTTAGGAGGACCGTAGTCGACAGGCGATAGAGGTCAGAAAGATTGTAGTCGGTAGGCGACATAAGTCAGGAGGACCGTAGTCGACGGGCGACGGAGGTCGGAAAGATTGTAGTTGGTGGGCAACGTAAGTCAGAAGGACCGTAGTCGGCTGGCGATAGAGGTCGGAAGGACTGTAGTCGGCGGGCGACTTAAGTCAGGAGGACCATAGTCGACATGCGACAGAGTTCGGAAAGATTGTAGTCGATGGGCGACATAAGTCAGGAAGACCGTAGTCGACAGGCGACGGAGGTCGGAAAGACTGAATTCGGTGGGCGACGTAAGTCAGAAGGATCGTAGTCGGCTGGCGACAGAGGTCGGAAGGGCTGTAGTCGGCGTGCGACGTAAGTCAGGATGACCGTAGTCGGCGGGCGACGAAGGTCGGAAAGACTGCAGTCTGATGACGAAGATCAGAAGGACAGCGTAAGGTAGAAGTCCAATAATGGAAAGAAATCCATCTTCGCGTAGACTTCCAGCAAGTCCGATAACCGGTAGAAGTCTGGCGTCGTGTAGAAACTTGGCGAAGAGTGAAGGTCCGACGTCGGGTAGAAGTCTGACGTCTGGTGGTGGCAGAGGAGAACTCCGGCTTCACTTGGGCGGAGTTTCGACGTCAGGAAGAAACTCTGTTGTAAATTGGGAAGAATTTCAGCATCACGTGGAAGTTGGGCAGAATTTCTGCGTTCTCCCGAATATCACGCAGAATCCCGGCGTGTTCGGGCGGCAGGACGAACTCCGGCGGTGGTCGAGGAGAAGAGGATCCTCCCTTTCCCCTTTTTCTTCTTCTTTCCTTCTTCTTCTCTCTTTTCACTTGAGTCCCTCTTATGAATAATGAGGGCTCTATTTATAGTTTTTCTGGAGTGGCATGGATTGTAAATATGTGTGAGATCAAGGGCGAACATGGAGTGGTTGAATGGACGGTTGATATTGAATCCTTTGATCATACACCGTTCGTCAGCCATTTGAAGGCCTTAGTGATGTCGGAATCCGGCGATCTTGGGCTCGTTGGATTGGTCTCGTCGAGCCGTTCGATTCGAGTATAAGCTCGTTAAAATTGGAGACCGTTTGGTAACTCAAATTGTGGTTTGAACCTTCCAACAACGCTTCGGGTCCTTGATTTGGACCCATTTGGGCTTGTATTGGGTTGAATTTGGTGTCGTTGGGTTCGTATTTCCGAGACGCTCAGTTTGACTGTAAGCTCGCTGAAATCGGAGTTCGGGTGCTCCAGGATTTAATTTTTGAAGTTTCCGGATTGGGATTTACATCGAGATTCGTTCTCAATCAAGATAATTTCATGATAACGTATTAAGAACCATATTAATATTGAGTCAAAAAGATCAGCTCAAAGTAAAATCACTATACATATTCAACAGGTAAAATTGTATACACTAAGGATTAGTTTGGGATAACTTTTTTACTATTTTGTAACAATGCTATTGAGAAAGGAATATTTAAAGTCGTTGTAGCACTACAGGAAATTCAACTATTACCGGGGGTATTTTCCGGTGGTTAACCTGCTATTACCGGTGGTTTTTAAACTAACCGGCGGCTTTTCGGTGGTTCCAAAGCCGCCGGTAAAGACGACGTCGGAAATCGTTGCCGGCGGTGTTTTTCCGATGGTTTAATTCGCCGACGGCTTTCCGACAGCCTATACCACCGGTTATTACCGGATTTATTACCGGCGGCGTTCTGGCCGTCAAACCGCCGGAGTAATTACCGGCAGCTAACCGGCGGTCCTTGCTGATGGTAATGGAAGAATTTCATGTAGTTTAGAAAGCAGTTTCCTCGTGCAAATTTTTTTTGAAAGTAATGAAAAAGCAATGGCCAAATAGAAATTGTGATTGCGATCTGAAAAAGCAAAGTAATAAGATAGCTTTCCCAAAAGAAGCCTAAATCAATAAGAAATCAAATGTGATGATAGGTAATGTTTTATTTTCAAGATATTTTAGTAGAATTTACACTTGATCAAAGTGAAATTCAATCTTTTATGGATAAGAAATATTTGAATCTGCTACTTAATGCATTACCTTGCCATTTTATCCATTATTTATTGAAGATAACATAATAGCTAGTTATAGATCAAGCTGATAGAATAATTATTTATCAAGATTAATTTTGTTTTATGAATAAAATGTATTTGAACATACAAACAATTGTTTATCACAAGCACATTGAAGCATTTAAGTGAAAAAATCCTAAAGATTTAGCTGAATAAACTTAACACTTGTAAATACATATATAGCAAGGCTCTCACAAGAGTACTCAATAGATAAAATTTTTATACTAAAAAACTGTTTTAAGAAGCAATAAAAAAGTTGTCTTAAATAAAGTCTTAGGCTTCGTTTGGGACAACTTTTATATTATTTTCTAAGGCTTCATTTGAGATGGCTTTCTTATTACTTTCTAAAACAGCTTTATAGTACAAGAATTTCTAGTTCAAGAAATTTTATACTAGAAAATTACTTTAGAAAGTAGTAAGAAAATCGTCCGAAACGAAGCATAAATAAGCTTTTTAGTACAAAAATATTTTGTTTATTAAATTTTATATTAAAAAGTTACTTTAGAAAGCAGTAAGAAAGCTGTCCAAAGCAATCCCTTATTCGATGAAAAAATGAATTTTAATTTCTTCACATGATAAGAATTTTTCCCCCATTTTTCAATAATATTGGATAGAAATTGCTAATGAAAATATACATTTGTTCATGCTTTTTACATAAATGTACTATTTTATTCCTTTGACACAAATAAAATCTTAGATTTCGCTTAGAACAGCTTTCTAAAAAGTTGTTGTAAGAAGCCGTAAAAAAGGTCTCAAACACAGCTTTAATCTTTTTAAAATTCATAACAAAAAATGACTAGAATAAATCTGTCTCTCTCTTCTTTTTTCTCTCTTCCACTTGAATGAAAATGTCTCTTACATGCTACTAGAAGCACAAGGAGCAACAGTGCTGTTTATTGCTCGCCATGTGAAACTTTATCTACTGCCTTATTAGAAGCGGCAATCATTGCTTACAATATGCAATATGTTAGGGCTTCTGTTAGCTAAACCTAGGTCGGTGAAAGCTGCCTCCAAACATTATACGAATAATTTAATTTCTCCACACTTTTTTTTAATTTAAATATTTTTTTTTATTTTAAACGGTCAATTATTTAAATAAGATTTTAATTGTTTTTCATACCGTAATATATCACAATTTTTATTTAATCATTATTTTTTTGCTGCTCTCAAAAATTTTATTTAAATCAAAATGGGCTTCATTGATGAAACTCATCATGATATCCTAACGATGCAACAAAATGAGTACAAAGATCCTTCTAATACATAAATATTCTAAAAAGCATAAATATTCTGAGAGTTAAAAATTATAATTCAAATTAATTCATATTTTTTAAAATCATTTATTTTAATCTATAGTGTTCTAATTTTCAAATAGATACCAATTTGTATAGACATTTTTCCTTACTAACAATATGATTTTTTTTATGAATTTAACTCATATGCTGCAACTATTAATTTCAATTTAAATGATTTAAAGTTTTATTATGAAAAAAAAAAAATCTCAAATCTCATTCATACTTCTTGATTGATGGGAACTCTAAGTCAACGACCAGCCTGTAGATTAGCTCATCAAAGTTTTCAACGGAGCAGTAGATAAAAAGGTGATCGAGTGTATAGACTTCTTTTTTGTTGATGGATCAAAAATAATAATAATAATAATAAGAGAGAAAGAGTGAGAAATGTTAATAAGAATAGTTTTATATTAGTTTTCTCCCTATTTAAGGTTACCAAATAGAAAGTTTTTCAAAAAAAATATGAAATTTATATGCTCGGATATGTCAACGGCCTGGCTCGATCATACTGGACTACAAGTCTTTTATTAATGAATATATTATTTATATAGTTCATTCTCGTAGTCCCATAAGCCTATAAATAATGGGTTATATGTCAAATTTGGGAGAGATTATTCTCTGCAAAGGACGGACGTAGCTCTAGGCCCTAAGGCGAATCAGGTGCAGCCACGTCAGCGGTATCCATCCACAATACAAAATGAAGGGATGGCGTGGCACATTCTGGGTGATTTCCGGACGGCGTTCGACGTCCGCACAATCAATTTTTCGGGAGTTTATTTTGGGAGCACTCAATTCAATAATATAATACTTAGAATATCTCTCTGTCATTTTTTCTCCTTTTTCTCTCCATGTGTTGTTTTGTCGTGAGCCTTGTAAGTGTTGGAAGATTTGGTTATCACCAACATATAAATTTGGATCCCAAAATTTTTATAAATAGAAATAGAAATATATATATATATATATATATATATATATATATATAATTTTGTCTCTTTTTATTGGCAATGGCTGCCAATTAGATGCTGCTTTAGAAAGTAGTAAGAAAATTGTTTCAAAGAAAGTCTTAGGCTTCATTTGGGACAGTTTTCTTATTGTTTCTTAAAGTGGATCTTTATTTAAAATTTTTTAATTTTGGTAATTAAAAGCTGCTTTAAGAAGCAGTAAAAAAGTCGTCCCAAACGAAACTTTAGATACTTATTATTTTGTAAAGTTGCATAGTAAAAGTAAATTTTTGAAGTTTTTGTAGAAAGCAATTTTTAGTGTAATTTTTTTTAAACAACAAATAAAATCATAATCGAATTGAAATTATGATTATCATATGAAAATCAAAGCAATAAGAAAGCTATCCCAAATAAAAATTTAGACTCCAAATGACTTGTTCGATAACTTTGTAAAGGCTCAAAAATATATGGACTTGATCTCGGAGAAATATGATAAGGGAATCGCCTTGTGTCTACAAACTTTGGTGAAGCAAGAAGCTAGTGTTAGTGCTTGTATAGGCCAACCTCGACAACTCTCAAAGCATAGAAGAATTTCTGAAAAAGGGAAAGAAAAGATTGAGTAGGCGAGTTTCTGAGTAGATAACTAGGTGATTGATTAGTGTACTTTATAATTTTTTTTTTTAAGAAATCCTATAAATTATAAAGGGTAGGAGACTTTGCAATTATATACTTATTGAAATGAAATATAATATTATTTTTCGTTATGGTGTGATGTCCCTATGAGAGGAATTGTTATCTTTCTCCTATGATGATAAAGATTTGGAAAACTTTTGCTTGTGCATATATAATAAAGTCATCACAAGCCTTTAACTTTTTTTCCCTTTATATCTTTTTAGGGGCAATTCTTCATATTTTTAGGTGGATCTCATCTTGCGCTAAAAGTTTTTTTAACTCGTAAGACAGGCTTCTTTCAAATCGTTACTAGAGTAGACTTCTCTCTCGTGGTGAAATATTTTCAAGACCTAATTAGTGTGATATGCAATGTTGATAAGTATAAGAGAATGTTGAGAACTAATGGCGTCAATGGACTTGTAATAAATAATCATCAAGTTGGAACTTATAGATAATGATAACCGATGAGTGGTCAATAACAAGTTGCAAATAGTAAATAGTGATAAATTACTTTGAAATTCTAACTTATAGAGCTCCAAATTGAAATCTATAGATAACAAGAATAGTTTGAGATAAATACTTGTATTTATAAAACTTCAAGATTAAAAATCACCTAGTGATTTGAAATTGTATTGATTTCATATTATAATTAATTTCATCTAATTTTGTTTGTTCTTGAATATTGTTCATGATTTTTTAACGCGACTTAGTCAAATATAAATTGATCATCTACTAGTGTGTCATAATAAATATAATCAAATGAAACTTGTAAATAATGATATGTGATGAGTAGTATTGAATTTGTAAATGATTTGAACTAGTTTTGAATTTGTAATTACTATTATTAAGTTACTTACATTAAGTTTTTGATAATTATATTAATTTCCTAAGTGTAATTAATGTGTTAAGTATAAATTCATGTATGTATTTTTTTTTTTATATTTGATGAGAATAAATTTTATGTGGTGTAACCTAATGATGTGCTAAGTTAATATTATTTCAAGTTCACCATTTCATAGCAATAATCAAGATGAGAAGTAGTTTCACCATACCAGATTGAAAGGTTGACTACTTAGAGGAATGCCAGAGTGTTAAGACTTGAAGACTAAGATTAATTATGATATAGCTTACTCTTTCGAGTAAAGTTTTCATAATATTTGATTTGGTAGAATCTCAACAATGATGAACACTAATTAATTGCTTAGAGTTGTTCAAACTTATTGTCAAATATACTACAATAATAACATCATCTAGCCTTTAAAGTATCAGCCATATATAAATCTTTTTCCTCCATTGTGTCTTATTAAGAGTTAAATTCTCATTTAAATTTAATAAAAAAAATATCATTTATGATATTTTCTAGGCAAATCTTTTTAGATCTACCTCTACTTTTCTTAATATAAACTAAATTTAATACATCTACTCTCCTAAGTGAGTCATTAAAAGGTTGACGTTTTATCTGTCAAAATCATCTAAGGCGACTCTCTCTAATCTTTTATGCCACTGGAGCTATTCCAACATTTTCATGTATATACTCGTTTCACGTTCTGTCTCTAAGAGTGAAACCACTAATCCACCCGAGCATCCTCATATCTGCAACACTTAACTTAATTTTATGCTTCTCTTTTAATGGCCAACATTCAGTGCCATAAAGCATTGCAAGTCTCACTACTATCTTATAAATTTTTTTTCTTAAATTTGAGGGGTACTTTTCTGTCACACACAGGCTCAATGCATTCATCCACTTCAACTACCCAACTTGAATTCTACAAATAATATCCCCATCTATTTTAGCATCTATTTGTAATTAGTTAAGTGTTAATTTTATAATTATCTTATAAATTTGAGGTTAATTCAAATTTCATTGGGTTCTTTGAGTTATATATACATATATAAAAAGTAAATTAGCTTAGTTTATTTACTTCTCTTTATTACAAGAATGCCATCATTTATACCCTTCAAGCAGCATTCAAACACGTTCAGGTCCCCTTCTCAGCTGAATTGCTAAGTAGTGGGTTTTTATTATCTGATATGTTAAAGGGTTAATGGTTCGCCTTACAGGTTCATTAAACTCGATTTCTATGATTCTATTGGTAACAATTTCGTATTGTCCTTGACGTGACATGACAGTTCCAGTAAGGCACCAGACTTAAAAAGCTCAATGAAGAAGAAAGTCACAAAACTATCATACCGACCTTCAAGGTAGCTTCCTCAGCCTTCGTGTTGCCTCAGATTCCACTAAAAACAAGTAACTTGTAAAGCTCATCATCTCTAAAACATGGCCACTACTCTGCATGACAGTTTCATTTTCCAGTGATTTAGTAATGTTAGATTCACAGAAAAGGAACGCAGGTGGGTGGAAAAGTGAACGCAAGGAAAAAGAAAAGACTTGAACCTACCAAACCTCCAAAAGCCCCTGAATTAGCCAAGAGCATTTTGTCTTTCCCTCCTCCATTCGAACACATGGGGAAAACAAGAAAAAGTTGTTCAGATCAGCAACAACATAGGAAAGTTTTTTTAATTGTTTAGGATTCCTTATTCTTAATTCCAGATTTGCCACATCATTGTAGCACAAGCAAATTTTAGGCTTCGTTTTGAATTGCTTTCTTATTGCTTTTTAAAATAGTTTTTTAGTACAAAAATTAAATTTTTTATACTAGAAAGTTCCTTTAAGAAGCAGTAAGAAAACCGTCCCAAACGAAGCCTTAGTTTATAAGCTGATTCTGTGCTCTAAGCACCAAAATAGGTAAAACTTCAGTTAATTAACTAGTAACTATTACCTGAACGGTAAATTAGCAGCAACCCATCCAGCAAGAGGTAACCTTTTGACTCTCAGCTCAGGAAGCATTAAGTGCAAGGGGCCACCATTAGGCAATCCCCACTACAATGATAAGGACAGTCATTTGAAACAACCTTGATAATTCTTCAAAACAGGAATTATAAAATGATGAAGCAACTAAATTTCCAAGTTTTCTACTTTATTGTTTTGTCTCTTCAGCAGAATTGAACAAGCTCAAACTTAGCTGACATTTTATTGATTTAAGAACCAGGCAAGAAGGTTCAGAAAATGTTACCGAAAAGATTACAGTAAAGCCAGTCAAGACAATTAAGGCATCAGAGAGCTTTCGACAATAACTATAATAAAATACCATCACGTGGAAGCATGAGAGACTCCATCCAATGGGAATTTCTTTCAATGTCCATTCCTCAAAATCCACCAAAAATAAAGAGTACTCAAATGCAGGTAGTGTTATAGTCTATTGTCAACGTGAAGGACTGAAGGATGCAACAGCAAGACAGATATCTCATGTAATAACAAAGCATATTTATTAGGTCAGACTATTGGCGAGACTAGCTGTTCCAGTAATGCCCCAAAATAATGTAACCTCATGCCTTCCTGCTTTAGAGCACTTGAATAGGTATTCCCAATCAATTAGCAGTTGACCAGGGAAAAAGTGGATCCTACCACTTGCTTCATGGAGCAAATTAAACAGGAAAAACCGATCAAAGGAAAGGGAATGAGGAGAGATTTGAGCAAGACATCTTAACAGGCCAATCTGTGTTATATAATTTTTTTTTCCTGGACATGATGTATAGTTAAGCATCCAAGTGCATGAGAACAAGATGAGAATATATGCACTAGACATCTGCTAGTGTGGATTAATAATTTTGTGCAAACGTCGAAAGTCGTTCGGAAACTAACCAGAATGTGCCACGTCACCCATGTGCTCGGTACCGCGGCTCGGTACCGTTCAGTACCACGGCTCGGTACCGCTGGTATGACACATTCTGGTTAATCTCCGGATAGCATTCTGCATCCGGTCTCCGCACAGAATAAATTCTCGCTAGTGTGTGTTGGGTGAGATCCACGTATGCTAACAGACACACAGATTAAGGCTTCGTTTGGGATGGCTTTCTTATTGCTTCTTAAAACAGTTTACTAGTATTTAGAAAGCTGCTTTAAGAAGCAATAAGAAAGCTATCCCAAACGAAGCCTAAGTATTTTACTAAACTCTAAAAAAGGGGTACATCAAGGATTTATGTTCATACAAAGTTAAAAAGATAAGGATAAATAGGAGTTTCTTTATGTCAATGACTAAAAAGAAACACAACCAACGAATGAATGACAAGGCTAAACATGGAATAAAATGATGCTACTATTGTTCTCTTTCTTCCTTTGTTATGAGAGTTTATCCTTATTATGGTTGACAACCTCTTTTTTTTTTGTGGAATTGAACTAGTCTCAACTTTTTCTTCTTGAACAAACATAAGATTTTCCTCCCGCATGAACCCAAATAAAACTCCTAACAAGGTTGATATCTTGTTTGTGATTGTGGAATGTCAACCCCTACCTCTTAATTGATAAGAAATAAATTCAGAGTCATAAAACTTCTGATGAGGACATTGTCAGAGATTGCGACACGTGTACCATCAGGAGATGCCGGAGATCGACGGCCACGATCATGATCTTTATTTTCATCATTTTATGTAGTAGTTTTTTTTATTTTTATGTTTTTTCGTTTTAGCCCTTATGGGTATTTGGTCGTTATTGTAGCCCGATGGGCATTTTAGTCTTTTGTTTTCTTGTCATTTTGAGGCCTATTTATATGGCCCTTTTCTTATATAATAGTTTAGCTTTTGATGAAATGAAAATTTACCATTATGTGTTCTCTTTGTGAGTTCAAGAAGATCTCTTGGTGAGTTCTTCACCCTCCTCGATTTCTTAGTGAGTTCGCCGGAGAAGACTAGATCTCTTTGTGAGTTCTAGTTCGTGCTAACTAATCTTGTGGAAATTCAACGAGAAGACATTCGAGGTTAGTAAATTTGGAATCAGTCAATCCCTCAATTTCCCTCTTTTTCTCCCCTTGCAATTGCCTCCGCTCAGCCCTAAGCCACCCAAGCCGTCGAGCACCTGACTGCCTACCGCCGGCCCGTCCAGCCTCCAATCCTTTGGGCAGCCGGCCTGGTAATCTTCCCGTGCAACTACCCCTCCCCTTACTGCTCCCAACCCCACGGCTAAACAGCCAGCCGTGAGCCTCCAGCCCCAGTCTCCCTACAGTTCTCTTGCAGCCGGTCAATCCAAGCTCTGCCCAAGCCGTGAACTCCAATTCCTGTGATTTAATTACCTGCCTAATCAAGCATTCATCCTAAGGCAATGTAATTAATGACACTTAGAGCTATTTTGAAATTGAAATTCTTTTCCCTCTCATATTAAACCAAATTGGGAAGTTACTTAAGTCCCAATTAAATCTGAAATTATTATTTCAGAATTTGATTAGGATTTAATTACTTAACCAGGGGCCCCACCTATTGAAAATTAATTTCCCTTCTCTCTCTCTTGGCCGGCCACTCCTCTCTCTTCCCCCTATTAATTTTCTTAATTGATCCATGAATTCCTTCCCTCCTAATCTTAATTTCAAATTCAAAAAAATCTGAAATTAAAATTAAGAGTTCTCCTATTTCGGAAATCTGAATTAAAATTCAGATTTTAAGTCCTCTTCCCCCATAGCTCCACCCTCCCACTACCCCTCTCCAACCCGTGGCTCTCACCACTTTCAAAACGAGTGACGGATCTCAAGGTGAACGATCTAAACTTTAAACGTGTGGCTTTAGTAGTAGCTATTTGCATTATCTAGTTTATTTTGGGTTATCTTTTGCAAGACTCTTGTAATTCTTAAATGTAATCACTGCCGTTAACATAATCTATCACAAATTTTCTTGAATCCTACTTGAGTAAGCTAGATTTTATCGTTAACATTGCAAAGTTAAACTCTCTTTAATCTCTAACGTGTAAGTCATGTTTCCACCGCAAGTTGTTTCACATCAACTTCTCACAAAATATAACAAGATCATTCAAAGTTAATAAAAATCCTACAAAAACACTCAAAGAAAATAAATAATATCGTCAGATATTGCATTAAATATGAGATCTCCAAAATTTTCTCAAAAAAATTAAAAAAAAAATTCAAGATTTATAATGAAAGCGAAGATTCAATCAAATATTGTGAAAAGTTTATCAATACGAAATTTTTTCTCTATCTGGCTATTAATCTCCCATTTGAAAAAGAAAATCTAATTTACAAGCTTAATGATCAATTTATGAGCACCTCTTTATGCGGCACCTCCAAATCATATTCGTGGAGATTAATAAAGGGCGTGCAAAGCCTAAAAACTTTCAACATATACCATTTTTATGAGCATATCAGTAGAATTTTTCTCCCTCTTGATCTTGATGAACTTTAGAACTCCTTTGAGTAAACTTCATAAGAAGTTGAATTTACGTTGAGGGTATTTTCCCTGGGAGTAAAATTGACAATCTTTGTTAAATAAGAACTTTTATAATACCTTTTCCAGTATGTTGTGATTATGAAAACCTTAATGTACTTGTGGTCTTGCCGTAATTTATTCATATCCCGATAATCCATTTTAGATCCTCTCAAATATTTTGTACCAATATTTTTTTATACATAGTTATACCTTCATATTATTGATCTTTTTGAATATTAGTCTCTAGAATTGACATGTGATCCACATATAATAATAGAATAATGCAATATTTTCTTATTTCTTTAATATAGTAGCAATGAGGATGCATCTGCAGAATTTGATCCTATATATGCATGCATGGATCGATTAAAATTTAATACAATTGGTGATGCATTCGCTTCTAACAATAAAGGCTTTTATTTAGCTTGCACAAGGCTTTTATGTCCAAGTTCAATAAATCCTTCAAGTTTTACCATATGGATATCTCTTCCTCCAAGGAGGAAAGTTGTCTTTACATCCACTTATTCAAGATATAGATCTTTCATTATTATAATGCTCAACACTAGATGAATAGTCATTAGTTTTACTATATAAGAGAATAACTTCGTAATACGTAACTTATTTCTATTAAAACCCTTTTCCAACGGTCTTTCCTCATAAATTTGGCTCTTATTTATTCTTCCTTCACTTTTTATATCTATATATTATGCAACACTTTTTGTCTTTAGGCAGATTGGTCAACATCAAGTTGTTCTTATAAAATTTGTTTATTTAATCTTTAATAATAAGCTCCCACAATGGCGAAGCTAGAAATTTTGAGGGGGGGCAACTTTAACCTTGTTTTAGTTGATCTTTATATTCAGATTCAATTAATCAGTTTATTGTTTATATGAATTAGGAAAAAATCAATATACTCTATGAAGATATGCTTGGAATTGAGTTTTTTTTTTAGAAACCGCTTGCGGGAAGCTTTTGACGCGGGCTTTTCTAAATTTTGGAGGGGGGCAAGTATAAGCAACAAGATCTAAAAAAATATGAGAATAACAATTAATCAACTTATGAGTTCTTTGTGGCCTTTTAACTAGAGTCACACATATTCTAGGCTCAAGCTACTCTTTAAGTTTCCTTCAATGTTTTCTATTTTTATTCCAAAACAATAGCTCCTTTAGTTGAACATGCTCTTGTGTAAAGGTGTCTTTGGGGGTGATTAATCTATATATCTTTATATAAAATAAATTCATCATAAATAATATTTTCATTTATAACAATACTTTTACTTCATTATCCCAAAATATGTAGCCGGACTCCTCTTTATAATATCCAATAACATAGCACTTCTTGGGTTCTGGTTCAAACTTATCTCTATTTATCTTATTAACATAGATATATGGTAAGTAGCCAAAACCTTCAAATATGACAATACCTGTATCAATCTCATGCTTAATGAACATAGGCTAAAAGTTGTATTCCTCCTCTAAACAACTTTATTTTGAAGTGGAGTTCCTAGGACCATTCTCTTCATATGAATCTCATAGCTCCACAATAAATTTTAATTTTTTTGCAATCTCCACATCATTGTTAATCGTTAGCACTTAATTTTATCTTTGATTTCATTCTTCACAAGAATTTTCGAATTCAAAATAGTTGAGAACATGTCAAATTCTCCAATTTTGGCTCCACATGATTAACACTATGGATGATATCAAACTCTTTATCTCTGGCAGCACATAAATATGTTCTATGTATTCTGGTTATCTATAAAAACATATATCACATGACAGTCCTTGTAGCCCTGTATGACAACCTTAAGCCACCAAGCTAATGAGAAATCTTGTTATGGCACTAAGTGGGTTTGAGTGGATGCATGATTTAAACTTGGAAAACATTTGTCCATAGAGGAACCAGATAAAGCTTGGCAGAGATTCATGATGTTTCACTCTCATATTGGCTGGAAAGTGTGTTGTTTTTATCACTTAATTGGCAAAAATATGCTTCTTCGCCTGATCGTTCGGTTTCGTTTGGGATAACTTTTTATTGCTTTCTAAAATAACTTTTTAGTACAAAAATTTCTTGAAATCTAAATTTTTATACTAGAAAGCATCAAAGAAGCTGTCCCAAACAAAACGTTAGAGTGCTACAAACAAGCAATGGTCCAAATCAATTGGAGCACAATCAACTCCCATAGGTATTTGGATTCTCTAAACCCCACAGAACAAAAGAAACTACGTATCATATTGATGTAACCATACACTACAAAATCACCAACTTGAGGCAGGCACTCATGGCCAACCAGACATGATAAAATCCATGAACAGTGACTGGTCCCATTTCTGCAAGGTTTTTTGACCTCTATGTACATTATAATGAAATCCCATTGCTGAGCATTAGTGCACAGCTTGATGTTAACCGGGTTATAAGTATGTAGTTTCACAGTGTTTTTCTAGCTAATTAATGAGTATATAATAATCCTCAACCAAATAGACCCTTAAAGGATATAAAGGAGTTGTAGTTGGATCAAACATCAGCGTGCAGTATAATAACATTATAGAGAAGTGATGAAATCAAGATTTGATTTAGCTCTCTTATGATTATAAATTAAATTTCCATTTTTTTACTAGGTTAATAAAGAAATGAGAAAAATAGTATCACCACTATATGGGGGTAGGCCCTATTAGCTAGCCGATGAAAAATAGGGACTTTAAATGCAGCCATTTCCGCCTGATGTGCAGCTAAGGTTTGAGATAGCCTCTATGTCCCTCCTCTGACCTCTAATGTGATTGATATGAAATGCAACTGATGAATTAGATGTGGAAAGAGCAAAAAACAAACTATTTTCTGAGCATTCATTAATCAATTCTAAAGAACATTCACAAGTAGAATATAAGAAAAAAAGAACTAAGCATGACTGAGAAATAATTAATCAACCTGGTTGATGAGGTCATCTTTGTCAAATCCTAAGCTAAATTTTACCATTAAATATGATGACCTTCTTATTGAATAGATTCATTAAAGAACGCATTGTACGTAGAGTTTTAGCAGAAAAGTCTCTAACAAATAATGGCATGCTAACATGAAAAGAAAGAGGTCAGGATTCTAAAATATTTTTAAGCTTACATAGCTCTCGACATGGATAATTGAAGTTCATTAGCTAAACATAGTAACCTATACTTCTGAACAACTGACTCTTTCTCTTACAATAACCAATGATGAAATCAGGAAGAGGCTGAAAACAGTTCTCATCTTTCTTAGAACTAACAAAAAATTTCATATGAAATTGTTATCTTTAAATTTTCATAACTATGTATAAAATAGAAAATGTTCACCTTTAAATTTAGAGTACAAAATTACGCCCCTCTAATTTAAAATCTAAATGTCACTAAAGTCAACTTTTCACATCTCCAATCTTAAGTGATTTTTAGATTCAATTGAATGACTAGTCTTAGAAATGCCCTAAGTAGGAGATCTAGAAGGTCACTGTCACTTTCCAAACATTGACTAAATAGAACAAGAAGTGTAAAACTACAAAGAAATCAAAGTTAACATGGTTTGGATCGAGTGACTTTATGTCAGGATATTTCAGACAAAATATGCGACATCTTGAAGCAACAAAAAAGAAATTACAGTTCTAGGCTCGTGATAGATAAGCTTGATAAATAGAACATTATTAATGGGTTCATGGTGTGTGTATAATACCTATAAAAGCCCAAGTTCTATGAGCCACAACAAACTTTTTGCCATGTCACTTAAGCTTTGAACTTTGATTGCCATTTTCAATCTCAAAGAAGGCACTTCCCCAACTTCACTTTCTATTCTACTATATCTTCTCCTCCTTAGTATCAGTCTGGCAGCAGCGAATTCAGTGCTTCCATCTACTTGAGGACCATTCTCAGCATGTTCAAACTTAGAACTTGAAGCAAAAATACAATCAAGATAAAGAAAAAATTAGAATGGTTCAAGATAAATATTTATTATTTGTTTTTGGGATAAAATTAGTTTTGAATTTTTATTATAAAATGTATTTTGAGCGTGATTTTTTTTTTTGGCATAAATTGGTTTAGTCGGTATGAGACTCAGATTGATTGTTTGAAGAAGCGCGTCACTTTATTTTTGGCCAATGAGAGTTGTGTAGTACATGGATTTAGAGGTGTTTTGTCATATTTGATTTTGTTTGTGAAAGTAGACAAATTGTGAAAAAAAGATTGCATGATATTTTTAGCATCAATTAGGGATAACAGGATGGATTTTGGTTCTATTATCGATGTTCCATTAGTGCAGGAATTCTCATAAGTGTTTCCTAAGGAGTTAGTCGATTTCCCTTCACACAAAAACAGAGTTCTGCATTAATTTATTTTCGTGTATGATCCTGATTTCCAAAGCTTCATATAGGATGGCACCTAAGGAGCTTCAGGAGTTGGGAGTTCAACTTCAGGAGTTGGTTGATAGGGGATTCGTCCATACTAGTGTCTCCATGGGGAGCACATATTTTATTTGTGAAGAACTAGGATGATATGATGTACATGTGTATCGATTAAATGGAGTTGAATAAAGTCACTATCAAGAATAAATATCATTTACCACAGCTTGATGATCTATTTGATGATTTGATCAACTTGTTGGATCATCTATATTTTCTAAGATTAATTTGTAATTTTGGTATTATTTGATGAAGGTGAGAGAGTCTAATGTGATGAAGATAGCTTTCAATGCTATGCATGAGCATTATGAATTTTTTGTCATACCTTTTAGGGTAACAAATTCGACAACTGTCTTTATGGATTTTATGAATAGTGTTCAAGGATTATCTGGATCTGTTTGTGATAATACTCATAGATGATATTTTGATTTATTTCAATTATGAAGAAGATCATGTTAGACCTCTGAGGATTATTTTGAAGAATTTAAAGCAGCATCAGCTACATAAATAATTCTCTAAATATGAGTTCTAGGCTTCTAGCTGAGCAGTATTTTCTTTTTTGAGGCATGTGGTGAGTAGTGCAGATATTTTTATATACCCAAAAAAATTCGGACAGTCACTAATTGGCTGAGGCCTACTACCATATTTAAGGTATATAGTTTCTTGGGTATGGATGTATATTACAGGAAGTTCGTGAAGAAATTTTCTCATATTTTTGCACCTCTGATGAGATTGACTCGAAAGCCAATAGCTTTGTCTTGACACCCGAGTGTGAGGCCACTTTTTAGAGATTGAATAATTGATTGACTTCTACTCCAATTTTGACTCTTCCATCTTATACAGAAGGATTTCAGGCATTCAATGATGCTTCACTGAAATGTTTGGGATATATTATGATGCAGCATGATAGAGTTATAGCTTGTCCTTCTAGATAATTGAAACCATATGACCCCCTTATCTTGGATAGAGATGGATGAAAGATATTTGATTGGGCTAGCTTTGGTTGAAGATGCTACTAAAAGGATCCATTTGATCAAAGACAATTTGAAAAATATACAGAACGGGCAGTGAAGGTATTTTGATGTGAAGCATTGGGCTGTGGAGTTTCAAGTAGGAGATTTTGTATATGTGAAGATCAGATCGATGAAAGGCATCAGCAGGTTTGACATAGAAGAAAAGTTGAGTCAAAGTTACATTGGACCATTCGAAGTTATTAAAAGAATTGAAAGTTTGCTTATAGATTACAATTGCCATATCAGACAAGTTTGCTTATAGGTTACAGTTGACATATCATATGTCTGAGATTCATAAAATGTTTCACGTGTCACATATGTGAAAAAGTGTATTTGATTCAGAAAATAGGATATCTACTGAAGACATCAAAGACTTATGAATCTGAGCTACACGGAAGAACCATAAAGGGTTCTAGCCTATGATGTCATAAAGTTAAAAAAATAAATAGATTCTAATGATTAAAGTTCAGTGGAAGAATATAATTGAAAGAAAAGCTACTTTGGAGAAGGAATCTAAGATGAGGCAATTGTATCCCAATTTATTTATGCGATTTGATATCTGAGTTTTGAAATGTCGATGATGACATTTTTCTGAGGAAAGGAGAGTTGTGACACCTCAGATTTAGCATTTGGTTTAACATGTTATGGCCTGGATTGAAAAAATAAATATTTAAACTTTTGTGTTTTGAACTCTTTGCATATGTTTCAAAGTGATATGTGTGTGTGAAAAAGGTCTCCATGTATTTTGGAATAAGTTTCAGGGATTTGAATGCATATTGATGAAATTTGAAATTTTTCTCCTAGAGCGTCAAGGAGTTGTGTTGTATGGTGCCTCAATGTCGGGTGCAGTGGTGCTTATGTGCTCAAAAGTGGTGTCTGACATTGTGCACTCAGTTATTTGTGAAATAAATTAGCATCGCAACACTGAATAGTGATGCTGCAGCTCTAGGCCATTATTTGCGCTTTAATATATTTAAATTCCATTATTCCATTCATTTGAGCAACTAACATTGGAGAGAGAAGAGGGATTTTGGAGAGAGAGAGAGAAGAGATTTTGAGCCGCTTCAGGTTGTTTTTAGCTTTCAACCTAATTCAGAAAGTTATCTGGATCGAGGTGGGTCACACTATATGTCACATCCAAAGATCTAATAAGTAGAAGAACATCTTTTCTATTCTCCTTTTTTTCTATACAAACAATATGCATTCATTTATTGGATGTCTCCCAAATTATATTCTAGGGCGTCACACTATTACCTATCTCAATTTTCAAAAATACGTCAATTTCTCAAATTTTCTAATTAAATTTCTATTTTTGTTACCGAAAAATAATGAAAACTTTGCACTTGTAAAACTTTCGATGCGTAAACTTTTTATGCGTTATAGAGATATTGAGATTCTGAATATTTTGAATATTTTCTTGAAACTTTATACATATAGTTTTGGAATTTATGTTTTTCTTATTAAATAGAAAATAATCTAGACTATGAAAAAATAATACAATAGCATAATTAAAGTCTTAAAATGATGCTTTACACAATCTATGTAATTTGATTATGTTTTCATACTGTGAATTTTAACTCAATAGAAATTTTTGTTCTACCATTATAGAAAACTATAAAATTCTTATATAAGCTCAATTAGTAGTAATAGACCTAGTGAGGGGATTGTGACTTTGGGCGATCAAGTCATTAATAAGAGTACACGTTTTAGATATCTTGGATCTATTCTTCAGAGTGATGGTGAAATAGATGGGGATATTATCAGCGGAATTCAAGTTGGATGGTTGAAGTGGAGGAATGCATCGGGCTTGTTATGTGATAGAAATGTACCCCTCAAACTTAAGGGAAAATTCTACAAGATGGTAGTGAGGCTTGCAATGCTTTATGGTGCCGAATGTTGGCCATTAAAAGAGAAGCATAATACTAAGTTAAGTGTGGAAGAGATGAGGATGCTCAGGTGGATGAGTGGCTTTACCCTTAGAGATAAGATATGAAATGAGCATATACGTGAAAGGTTGGAGTAGCTCCAATAGAAGATAAGATTAGAGAGAGTCACCTTAGATGGTTTGGTCACATAAAACGACAGCCTTCCGATGACCCGGTTAGGAGAGTAGAGGTATTAGATTTGACTTATGTTAAGAAAGGTAGGGGTAGACATAAAAAGACTTGGTTAGAAAATATTAGGAATGACCTTTCTTTATTAGATTTAAACGAGAATTTGACTTTTAATAGGACACAATAGAGAAAAAGGATTCATGTAACCGACCCCACGTAGTGGGATAAAGGCTTGATGTTGTTGTTGTATAAGCTCAATTATGATTTAATTGATATAATGTGATGAAATTTATATTCAAGTGATTGAATTGTGTTCTTTATTGGTTGAATTGAAAAGTTTTGTTGAAATTATTGTGAAAAGAGTCAGATATTATGGTGCTTCTACTGTATATTCTGGTGGCTAAAAAGTCATGTTCTTGTGCCTTCGGACATGTTCTGTGGCTAAAAAATCATGTTTTGGTGTCTATAAGGCATATTTTGGTGGCTAAAAAGTCATGTTCTAATTCCTACATACATATTTTGGTGTGCTTACGAAAATGTTCTAATCTATAAGCACAATGGGAGTCATAAGGGCTATAATCCTTTGAGATTCTATCTAGAATCATAGAAATCTATTATGTTATGTTATATGATATGAATTTCAATTTATTTGAATGTTTAGTATAATTACTTCCATCTATGGATAATTGGTATGCTCGTATTACTTTATTTAGCATAGTGGTTTATTATACTATAATTAAATATTCAAGTAAATATTTAATAAAAGAAATATATATAAATTTAGATCGATATTTATGGTTTGTTGAGTTGTTTTAGCTCACTTTGATTTTGCATTATGTTTTAAGGGTTTGGGAAAGTGAAGGATCCAGTTGAGTAGCTGTTCACGATCCAATCTGAGTCTGTATAGATATTCTTCTTTGAGTTTGCACAATCAAGCCTAGTTTTATTATTCAATTATTTAGTTTTTGTTTATAGTCATGCACTGTGATTGTGTATAGATATTTTGATAATGAAATGGAAGAGATTTTATGGATGAGATTACTTTAGTACTCTGAATATTTTAGTAGCTCTGTAGTCTGTTATTATTTGTTTTAAAGTTTCAAAGCTAGTTCTTGAAATTTTTCTATCACGGCTCAACAAGATAGGACCTGCCCATTAGCGAGTCCTGCCAGGTTGGGTTGTGACATGAAATTTCCAATTTGTTTTTCTATTATGATAAATCATTTAGCAATGATCCCAGTAGAAATTGGATATTGAAGATGAAAGTTCAAATTTGCCTTTTAAGAATGCTTACTTTAACATTTTCTTCTTCTTTCAATTATATTTTGAATGACCTTCCCTATCGTGAGTTGGAAGGCTTCCCTTAATGAAAAAGATGGTTTGCTTTAAAATTTGGAGTGCAACATCAACTGACATTTCCTCCAATGAAATGCTAATAATAAGAGTTTCTTTCACTAACCATCTTTTCATCGATATCATAATTGACCTCTCACTTGAATAATTTGGGTCACACATCTTCAGATCGATTGGTTCTTCATTCATTTTTAGAGTTTGATAAACAACACAGCTTCTAAGGGTAGAAAGCAATTCTCTCATTCACTTGTAGCAGCTCTTCATCAGAAGCATAAACCAAGGTTTCTAGGCTATAGTACCAGTTGATACAAAACAACTCATGACCCTTACAATAAAATTACTTGTCCAAGCCCTTGCTCGGTGCTTCCATCAACAACTATCACTCCAAAACCTTTAGTAAATTTTTTAGATCAAAGAGGGATAAAAAATGAATACGATATACTGGCAGTTAAATCTATTTTTAATCAAAAACCAAAGTTAATGGATGAAATACAATCATAGCAATATATCTTTTAATCATTTAATATGAAACTAAACTCAATACTCTCATATGCCTTAAAACTCTTTCTATAATTTATGCTGACAAATGATTCTTGTGCAACTAATACTATGCATGGCATGGTTCTGCACAGACTAAAAGGTCATGGTGATATATAACTACAGGAATTAGGCATTGTATTGCAGCAAAAATAATCAATTCTTAGAATCCAGCAAGAAATTTTCTTCTTTTCAAAAAGATTTGAATCACACAAGCTCAGAGATGGTTCAAACCACACAAAGCTGATTATTATGTGCATTTATCTTCAAGGATAGATATATAACCAAGCAGTACAAACCACACCCACATATGGAACTCCAAGCGATTTTTAGTATAGACAAAGTTTTTGGCTCATGATAAAGATAGAGAAGCCCTGAACAAAGTAATTGACGAAGAACCCAAACAGTAATAGAAAACTGTCTATTCCTAAAGAAGTCAGTAGGCATAAGCATCTCAATCACTTCCACTTTCTGAACTTGCCTCCAAACATTTTATGTTTGCCAAACAGTCTGTGCTTCCCCCCAAGCCTCATATGCTTGCCAAATTTCCCATGCTTGAACTTTCCATGCTTAAATTTCCCATGGTGTCCGAATCCATGGTAGGCCATGTGGCCATGATGAGAAAGCTGATGAACACCATAAGCAGTGGCTGCAGCAGCTGCACCGCCTGCTAATAAAGCCCCCATGCTAGACCCATGGCCTAAAACAAAGGTTTTAAGAAAAATCTATCATCAAACAGATATCAGAAAATAAAAAACAAAGAACAAGGAGATTGAACGTGGAAGGGAGAATGCTGTTAAGTGGGATTACAGATAAAATGCAGAGGGCAAAGGTAAAAAAAATAGCTGCATTTGGGGAGTTATGTGGTATTTATAGAACAGATGATGACATCTATTGGCTAAGCCCACATATTTATTGGCTAAGCAAGAACAATTACTATTGGAGGAATAAACATTTGCAGCAATAAAAATGCATACCATGAGCAGAAGGACCAGGATAACCGGCTGGAGGGTATGCGCCATGGGACTGATGTCCTGTTGGTGGGTAGCCATGCGGAGGATAACCTTGCGGAGGATAACCATGCGGAGGGTATGCTCCAGGTGCTGAAGGGTAACCTTGAGGTGGATATGCTCCAGGAGCTGAAGGGTATCCTTGTTGTGGATATGCTCCAGGTGCTGAAGGGTATCCTTGTTGTGGATATGGTGGGCGGAATGGGTATCCTGCACCAAATGCATGTGCCAGGTTTGACAAAAAACCCTTCTCAGAAGTGTCATCATGGTTGCCATTTCCACCACCCATTACTGTTCTACGAGAAGCAAACTCTATTAAAGGAAGCAAAGAATGTGAATTATGACAAAATCCAAGTATGGAAACAGTTTGAGAGCTTTAGATGGGAAAGACAGAGACATACAGACAATAAGCACAGCAAAAATGCCTGATAATTATAACAGAAATAGAATTATCATACAACAAGAAACAAGCAGGCAGAAATACTTAAGCACTTCTCGTGCCACATACTGCAATTGCACAACAGATTCAAGATGTACACCAATGCTCAAGTGATCTGCTAGTTTGAACAGCCACCAAGAAGTCTTTTCAAGCTGGCAGATTTTAATTCAACATAAGAATTTAGTTTTTAAGCTTCGTTTGGGACAGCTTTTTTGTTGCTTTTTAAAACAGCTTTTTAGCACAAAAATTTCGTGAATTAAAAATTTTTGTACTAGAAAGCCGTTTTAGAAAGCAACAAAAAGCTGTCCCAAATGAAATGTTAGTGTTTGTTAGCATTACGAATTAACAGACGCATGTCCACAAAAAAAAGTTTACTCTCTGCCAACTTGTGCTACTTCTATGCCCCTATGTTTAGAGAAACTGTTACTCCAGACAGCTCTCATGGACAGTGACAAATTAAAGAGACAAAGCTCACCTAAAGCAGTAGTTATATAATTCTGCTAAATTTGCAAACTTCATAATACTTATAAGCATTCACCACAAAACAGATATATGTGAACAAGCAAAAAAGTAACTGTACACAAACAAGTAGTATGCAAAAAGATTCCAAGCATCTATTATTTAACAGCAGAAATTCGAGAACAGAAGCTGAATACAAAATGAGTAGTTGCATTAAGATATGCACTTCTTCATTTTAACTCTCTCAATACAAACATGCAAACACAAAAGTATCCAACCATCTCACCGCATTATGGAAATTTAGTAAAAGAGTGGACAGTATCTGCTAAGCTTGGACAATGTTATCCTATTGTTCTCATCAGTGTAAGATTTGATCAAGATTGAAAAACATCAAATGCTTATGTAGATTCTTTCTCAAGCCCCTGGACATGGCTCAAATTTTGGGTCTAAGAACAAAAACTGATGCTGGAAGAATCTCAAGGAATTAAATATAGAAAAACCAATTGATTTAGCGATGCCCCTGGATAGACAACAACAGCAATTATGACAAGGAATGCACAGCAAGTCATGTGATAAAGTACATTACCATAGGGTAGCTTGTATATTTACAATTTTAAAAGTTTAATTAAAATTTTAGTTATATTTTTTACCAACTTCTTAGTTACACCAAGGAAAAAATTAAATCACAAATCCTAATATATTTTAAGTCAGGATAATAAGACAAAATAATAAAACATTGATATAACAGCATAAAACTAGAAGACATTGACATAAAAATAGAAAACATAATTTTCTTTTCTCAGAAAATTTAGATGCCCTCTACTTTTAAGCATGTGCCTTCTATATTTTATAATTGTCTTCCTATTCTGACACAAATTTAATAAGGTATTTTTTAGTTTTTTCTTTAATCCAAGGAACAAAAATTCCATTTGACAGCACCTACTTTCATTGCATGCATCATAATTTTTTTTGCAGGCTTTCATTCAAACTGAAAAAATAAAAAGAAAATATAACTTTATAGAAGACATTTAAATAAAATTTAAAAAATAACAACTCTTGTAGGGGTTTTTATTAAATAGATATGAACCATCAACACTTACAGATGATGCAATAAAATTTAGGGTCATTAAAATATGCAAAGTTTCAGTCAAATGAATTATTTATAAGAGGTTCACTCTAGGGATTAGGACTAAAAATCATCTTAGAAGTGAGAATGATCATTCAACATTCTTACCTCAAATAGATTCCCTCGATATAGAAGACGCTCTTAAGGATAAATTTTGGATTATAGAAACACAAGATAAATTGAATAAGTTTATGATGAATAATGTTTGGGAGTTAGTCCCAAAACCCTCGAACCACAATATTATTATAACTAAATTGATCTTTAGCAATAAGATTAGTAATACAAGAACCTTAATTAGAAATAGAACTAGACTAGCAGCTCAAGTTTTAGCCAAATAGAAGTCATATGATTTGAGGAATATTATGCCCCCAAAGTATTCACCCCTACTCTTAGATCATCGAGAGAAGTAGAGGAGCTCTTTTATGAACATCTATCACATCAACAACATGTGTTGTCTAAACGTCAGTAGTATAATCTAGAAGATTCAATTTCATAAGTCACCATATATCTTCCCATAATTATTTAACAATGGATGCAATATTAATTAACAGGACCTCAACTTGTAATTCTTAAGAGGAAGTAGACAACAATTTTAGAACATGTCAACCAACCTCTATATATGAAAAGAACCTTATAAGAATATTGAAGCTTGTAACTTAACTTGTTTCTTCATCTTAATAAAAGCATAAAATCTTTTAGCCTCAACAATCTGCCCAAGCATAATCCTGGTTTAGACTGAGGAATAGTCTCAGGCATAAGCTTAGGATTAAGCTTGATAAGAGGCTACTTATGAATTACAATATTCATAAAATTCATCAACAAAACTTGGATCATCACAATAATAATCTTCACAGAAAAACTCATCACGAAGTTCAAGTTTTTGAAGCTGTGGAAATAATACAAATGCTTAAACTTCTAAAATTGATGCAAACTTCTAAACCTTTAAAGTTTGAGAAATTGGTGAATAATATGATGTATCATCATAATACGATGATTTTGGATGGGGATGTGTAGACAATCATATACAACCATTAGAAGATTTATATTGACGTAAGTAGCTATAATTGTAATATAACTCATTGCAATTATTAAACCACTATAAAATGACTTTATGAAGGTTTTATATTTATAAGAATAAGAACTACGATTATTTATGTAACCATCATAGATATGTAATATAGTTGTAAGATTCCTCAACGAATCTGCTTAGTACATTTAAACAATATGTCAACAAATCATCAAAAAATATTTGACCAATCATCAAAAGATATCGTTATATGTTGTTTGAAGCTTATACCACACAAATCATACAATGCACCCACACGTAATTAATATACATGATAATGTCGCATGCTTATAACATTTATGAATTTGATGACAAAATTCAATAAATTCATGGCAATTCAAAAATGAAAAAGGAGAATTCGACGAATGAATTTTTATGTTTATTATGCATCTTCCTAGCATAATTTATGCATCATAAACGTCAACTTTTTTTGCTTTTTTTTTTCATGCTGATAGATGAAAGAAATTCATGTGACTTTATGCTAGGGTTTAAATACAATTAAATAAGTTTTTTTCAGCCTTCTCATGCATTTTAAGCATGACTATCAAGCCAAGCATTAAAAAAAAGACTACCGCAGGCTAGAGCCTCTTGTTAAAACTCCTTGAACTTCAATACGTGGCTATATACCATGCTGGAGTTGAGTTTGCTAATACATCCTTTGGAGATAGCTAAGTTCTACATATCCTTTAGAGTTGGGTAGACTCTGTATACATTTCTTGACTTTATAATGGTTGGAAAATAGCTGAGTCATCAACTACTTTATATTAAGTGAAGATTGGCTTGGCTAAGGCATGCAACCGTGCACTACAGGGGAACATTCTATATGATAGCCTAACACCCTAAAGGGATCTCCATTTTAAGATCAACATTTAGTCATCCAATCTTATTGCATATAAGCATCTCAAGTTGAGAGCCTAAGAACTCATGGATTCATCTTAGGAATAGTGGGGTATCTTATAAATATCAATAAGATTATTAATCTATCAGTTAAACTCTTAATATATAGTTGTCAAGAGATTCACGAGATCATGCAAAGTTAAAACTTCCATTAGTGTAATCAAATTAATGAACACTCGCATCCCAAACTGAGCCTTAAAAACTTGTTGGTCCATCTCAAGCTCGCAGTAGGCTTGACTTAGATAACTCGATCAACCTCATCAAGCGAAAGATGTTGTAACAACAATGAAACCGTACAAAAAAGCTAACCATGTAGAAAGGCTGATGTTGAAGTTATAGATGGAGAGAGAAATAATGTAGTTGTTGCCCCTCTATTCAAAGGGCTTTGGACTCAACATCCGAGGGAAGCAACTAGGGTTGTCAAGGAATCAAGTGTTCGACGAGTTGCTCATGGCTCGACTTGATAAGAGCTCGTTTATATTCGTTTGATAAGCTAAAGTAACAAGCTTGAACACTTTTGATAAATACTCGAAAGCTAAATGAACGAGCTTGAATAGCTTGTCATTCGGATCGTTTATGTTCACGAACAGTATCATTTAAAGCTCATGAACAAGCTCGTTAAGAAGCTCAATTAGAACTCGATTAAGGCTTGTGTTCGGCTCGAATTGTCTTCAAATAAATAAATAGTTTCAAAAATAAATATTGATAAATTTATTTAACTAATTTAATAATTTAATTATCTTTTTATTTAATTGATGTTTATATTTAATTCACGATTATTTAATTCACATTTTTTATATATTCAATGACATAAATAGCTTTAATATAATAAATTATAAAATAAAGCTATTACTTAAGTAACTACCCACAAGCTATTAACATAAATAGCTTCCACGTTTATTTAATTCACGATTAATAGCTTTCACATTTTTGGATACCCCACCCTCCTCTCTCTCCTCCATGGCACGCCTCTCTCTCATTTGCGTCGTCAGAAAAATTAAAAAAAAAAGTGTGAAGTTTAGTCCCACACCGCTTTTGAGTGTTTTGGTTTGGCTCTATGTAAGTAAAAAAATGTATAGAGCAGTTGTTGTTCAACATTTAGGGTGAAGGAGATGAGAGCCAAGTTGGTGGTTTTTTCGGCAAGCTGCTCTATTTAGTAATTTTATTTTGTTAAACGAGCGGCTCGTTAAGAGGCCCCACAAGACTAAAATGAACCAAGCTCGAACAGATGTTTTTTAAACGAGCTCGAACAAAGACCAAAAAAGATCAAATCTTATCGAACTGAACTCGAATATGGTTTTGGCAAACGAACACGAGCTCGAAAGTGCCAAACCTCAGCTCAGCTCGGTTCGTTTATAGCCCAAGAGGCAACTCATGCCAACCTTCTCCAATAAGCTTTAGTAAATTCAAACGCATTAAAAAAAAGGATTATTGGATTCTACCTCGAAAGAAGATGAAACTTGGTTAACCTTCATATTAGGAGATCAAATGGGTTTCCCTCAAAGTAAACCTATCCATAAGGTGCTCTCCCCAAACGGAAGCCTCAAACGGCCAAATCAGCTATGTAAGTTGGACAAAATTTAGTTTGGTTAGGTAAGGAGGGAGATCTCCCTAAATATATATTGACTTATGCTGGTTTTAATTTAAATTAGATACAATCATCTAGCTAGATCAAAGGAATCTCTCTTAGAATCTACCCACTTCTCAAGTCTTAACCTAGAGTTTCTAGAAAACATTGAAGTGATCCAAAGTCTAAAATCTTAAAGTGCATGAAAAACTCAACTAGGATCCTGTTTAAAAGGCAATGCCTAAGACTATTTTAAAATAATTAAAATTTTATATTGAGAGTTGAGGTGTAAGATTGTGTTAATGTAGGTCACATTGGCACATTTGAAAAATGTGACTTTAACACTTAAACTAATTTTCCCATCTAAAATGGCTTACTTGCATTGAACCAAATCAAGTTGATTCAACAGACAACCAAGTTTCCATTGGAGTTTGGATTGTCGAAGGAAGGAACGACAAACGACCCATCTAGAAAAGGTGGCACTTATTTTTTGGGGGCTAGGCAACCATTTCCCCTAGAGCAGCTGCAGAAAAAATTGGCTATATTAACCAATCACATCTGCTCTTCAATAGCTTCAAGGGTTAAGGAGATAGGAAGAGGCTCCCTACTTTGTGTGGTCATCATCTTATGTGAGACGCACAGTTGCACCTACCTCTTCCTTTTTTTTTTTTCATTGTATGCTTTCTATCAGTGGCAACATAGCCTTCAGCCATGAAAACACAACAACGAACAGCTAGTATACAAAATTGCAGAAAAGGAATCCCTTCTATAAATGTGAAATCTTGAAAATCATGACCCCTATTGAGGCACTTTAAGATCCATGAGGACTCTAGCCATACTTGCTTCAAAATTCATGCTTGCCTTCAGATCTTTGCGATCCCCGACTTCTAATTTTATTTGGAACCCGTCATTCCATACATCAATGGAACCCAACAATACCTGCTTTCAAAAAAGGCATCCCTTCTTCACGCAAATATGGCATGAAAAGACCAAAATTTTAGTTCCGATTCAATCAGCCAATTTACCTACCTTTGTGATGAACACATCACAAAAAGAACGAGAAAAAAAATGAGAAGAAAAAAATCCCACGCCATTTCATGCGGAATCTCATAAATAAACTCTGGTACAAATTCCGTCTGCTAAAACATAAGAATGGATTGTGACTATCAATCCAGTATGCCGTTCTTACATACAAAACGAAGCAAGAAAATAGAAATAGGAATGTAGAAACGAGAAGCAGGGGCAAAAGACGATTCACCGTTCGCTTGAGGGAAATCCAAACGAAGAATTCCTGCTTCTCTGTGCGGGTAAATTGGAGAGGAAGGCGAGAATACTCTTTTTTTTTCCACAAAAAGTGAAAAAGAATACCCTTTTAATTGCGGACGCGTCTGAGATGAAGTGATCTTTTTTGACATTTAGCAGAAAATACCGCGTGAGATGGGCTGCTCCGTGCTGATCGATGGTATCTTTTTTTATTTATTAAAATTAATTTATTTTTATATTGCTCAAATCTTCAACTTTTTTAGAGGAAAAAATATTTTTATTATAATACCTTAACACAAATTTTAGTAGATGAGCTTAAATTTTATTTAATTAATTTGAGATTAATAATATTAATATGTCGTTAAAAAATGATCTTGATCGAACACTAATCTCGATGCAAATATATCTCGGAAACTTTTAAAATTAAGGCTTTATTTGGGACATATTTATTACTATTTTGTAAAACTACGTTTTAGTACTAAAACCTCTTGAAAATAAGAAAAAAAATAGTGGTCTAAGGTTATCCCAAATCAAGTCTAAATTCGAGATCATCCAAACTCTAATTTCAGCAAGCTTATAGCCAAATTGAACATCTCAAGAAGACAAACCAAATGACACCAAATTCAGTTCAATATGAGCCCAAATATGCCCAAATCAAACGACCAAAAGGTATTTAAAAGCTTTAAAATATTAATTAGATGATCAAATGATATCCAAGTATGACATGTTTATAGTCGAATCGAGTGGCTCGACGAGATGAATCCAACAAGCCCAATATCGTTTAATTCTAACATCATTAAGACACTTAAATGTTGAACATAATATTATATGATTGAGAGAATTGATATCAACCGTCCAATGGAACATTCTAAGTTTGCCCTATATATTCTTCATAATTACTAAGCATGTTACTCTAAAAAAAGTATAAATAGACCATTATTCTTCACATGAGGGGAGAAATAAGAGAGGAGAAAACTAAGGAGCTCTCTTGCATTCTATAGCCAGCCCAGTAATCAAATTTTCTTTTGACCGCCGACTGTCATATATCACCCGCTGATTATGGTCCTTCAGACCTCCATCCAATTAATAATCATCTAAATTAAAAGTCAACAGGTGATGGATGCTTAGAACCCCATTATAAAGTATTGAATATTATAACCCTTCCTATGGAACTTGAAATGTGTTATATTTTTAATATCCTTAGAAACTCCATCCATTATCTATAGATGGCTTGGTAGTATGTTTGACATTGGAATTGTGTTAGGCGTGGGCTTCTGAATTAGGAGTAGACTCTAAAGTCTAAGGTCGAAATAAAGAGGTAGCAATCTTTTAATTTTCCACTATAATGCCAGAGTGGAAAGCATTCTCTAACGTATGTGGGTTAGACATCTCTACTTCATTCATAATATTCATTCTATGACTAAGAACAAATTTATTGGCCAATTACAACTTATTGCTACATAATTAGTCCAAAAAATGGAGTCATCAAGTGTTAAGATACTAGAAATTTTGGATCATTTGCTAAGACATTGGTTAAATAGATATTTACACAAACAAAGAGTCTCATCTTAGTAATAGTGGTAATTTCGTAATTACCCATCCTATATCACTTAAAGAACTAATTCATTTGCAATACCCATTCCAACAATTTATCAAGGCAATGTAGATTATCATAGAAAGGTGGCTCAAGTTTAAATATTTTAGAAGAATTATTAAATTTTTTAGAAAACCTATTATGATTGTCCCATCTACCCTCATTTTTTTAAAAAATTTGGCCTTCTATTGGGATTATCTTCCTTTGGGTTTAAATAAGATTCATCATATTATGAGTCAAAGTGTGTGGGCTGTGGAAGTGTAGGAGTTGGGGTGGAATTTCTTGAGGCATGGTTTTGCACTTTTGCTATCAAAATATTTATTTAATTTCTCAAATTGTATATATGATCTTTGTTTTATTTCACCGTCTTAGTTGTACCCTCGACATGATTTATATAGAATAACATAGGTGGCATGATATTCAGAGACAAGATTCATAGAATGGTAAATAAAAATGTGACCCATTTGAAGGGTCCTTTAAATATATAATCCTTTATGGATTTCAAAATAACATTTAACCTTGATACTTTCTATAAATTCCACCTATTTGTCCTTCAAAAATGATCTTTGGATTTTTGAGAAAATCACTTGTAAAATTTAAATAAGAGACTCTCTCTCTCTCTCTCTCTCTCTCTCTCAATCAATCAATCCATGTGCATTCTCTATAGACATTGACCATGCAATACTCGTTGAAGCAATGTGCAGTTGCATATGTTTTGACCTGATCTAATAAAGAGCAATGCAATGAAATTGCAATATCTCTACTTCAGGTATGTATGTACGTGTCTGTGAGCGTTTTGTATGCATGTAAATGTCTGAAACTATTCTGATGCGTGTCTCAAGGGTTTGTGTGCATAAATAGAAAGTCATATTTTTTTTCCTTGGGAGCATTGCGATGCTGGTTTAGGGGCCTTGTGATGACAAGCTCTTAGGCTTGTTTATTTTAAATTGCTATGGGTCAGCGCAAGGGCATCGCTATCTGGAGCACCTTGCTGTTAGCTTAAAGTCTTATAAAAATATAATTTTCCACTCAAATTTCATCTTTGTAAAAAAGATTTCCTAAAGTCAGCTACAACCTAAAGATAGAAAAGTGAGAGAAAACTAGTTTTGATTCTCCACAATCATCTAAGTTCAGAAATTTATTTAAGTCAATGTATGTTACATTTTGTGTACGTTAGTTTACAAAAAATAAAAAAATGAATTTTTTATTTATTTAAGTTATAAATTCATAGCATAAAACAGATATTATTTTACTCATTAAACTTTTACAGTGTAACTTTATGCATATTATAGAAAAATGGATGAGTTTATTTTCTATGCATTGAATGTTAATTACTAGCTCTATAGACTATTTAAAATTAAAAGAAATCTGAAAAGTTTCAAAACTTAGATCTTGGATTTATTTTTCATCATTCAACTCGATATGACTTGTTTTATCTGTTGATCATATTGGGTTGGATTATGATAGGCCACTAGGCCAATCTCGGGTAGCGATGTTTATTTAATTTTTCATAGTGAACTATTTCTCAATACCCCTCCATGGTTGTAGAGTGTAATTTCAAACTACAAATATCTCAATATTTATATTACATTACCAATCATAGTTGTAAGTTGTAAAAATGAATTTAATTAAATATGAATTATTCTAAGTTAATTACTAAACAACCCACAAAATCTGTAAACAAACATTTTTGCACTAGATCAAAGGCTCCTAAATGTCTTCATCTTTAGGATTCCTTAATGTTTTTTATGATGATAGTGAGACCCAATGTCGAGTCTACAATTTGGCCCTTAAGAACTTACTAATGCCAACGAATAAGAAAGATGCACAATATTAAATAATCATATTGAATTTTTTCCTTCAAACATACATTGAATACTATCATAATGAAAATATATGGAGATGACAAAAAAACTTCATGCAAAATAAGTGTTGCATGTTAGAACATTCGTTGCGACTGAGAGATATTGAACATTTAACGCCCTAGTTTTATACAAAGATCTAGCACATACACATATAAGAGAGAGGGGTGCAAGAGTCATAAGAGACACATGATCTTTTTACATTAAAAATCCTAAAAAATGTGAAAAATCATGAGGCATAGCCTAGTTAAAATAGTTCAACTAATGTTTGTCATTTGATTACAAATGATGTCCTTCCTCGAGGAAAGACATCGACTTAATGTAGCAAACATACATGATATAAAGCACATTGCATGGTTGGTGTTGGAAGAATCCAATGACATGAGAGTTGGTCTCAAGAAAATGTTGCACTATTTTATTTGGTCGGTGGGACAGAAGTTGAGTGACAGTGGTTAATGGGATTATAGTTTGGCGACAGAGGTCGAAGGGATCATGGTTGGGCGATAGAGGCCAGAGTGATCATAGTCGGTGGGTGATAATGGTTAGACATACTGTAGTCAGCGGGTGAAGGAGGTCGAATGGACCATAGTGGACGAGTGACGAAAATTTAAAGGACCATAATAGGGTGATGTTGGTCCTATGATAATAGTCAGGTGATGCATGTCTGTGGGACCATAGTCTGGTGATAGTGGTTAGAGGGACAGTACTTAGGTGACAATCATTTGAGGATTGCATTCGACAGGTGATTAAAATTGGAAAAACCATAGTTGGGCGACGTCGGTCAGAGGACCGTAGTTAGACAATTGTGATATGAGGATTGTAGTTAGAAGATGACTCAGGTTTGAAGGACTGTGATCGGGTGACGTTAACTCGAGAACAATAGCCAAACCAAGGTATGATGATGACGGTTAGGTGGAGGTTCGACGACAATGATCCTGAGGAGGTATGGTGGTGGAAGCCTAGTTGAGGTCCTGCGACAGTGGACAAGCGGACATCTGATGATGATCGACTAGTCAAAGTCTGGTGGCAGCTATTAGGCGACAATGATTCCCCCAAATCCCTCCATTCAAAGAGTGAGGGTATACATATAGATTTTTGGAAGTAGCATGGATCATAAATATGGAGAAGATCTGAGCATATTAGGAATGCTCTATTAGATATGCCATATTAATCCCCTTAATTATAGAGCATTTGTTCAACATTTAAGTGTCTTAATGGTGCCAAAATTATGAAATCTTTAGGCTCGTTGGATTTGTCTTGCTAAGCAACTCGATTAAATAATAAACATGTTATATTTAGATATCATTTGCTTATCCAACTCAGGCTTAAAAGTGGGCCCGAACTTAATGTGGCGGCCGATCAGCCGCCGCCTGTAATCAGCATGCACCTATGCATGAGGAGCACGTACTACACCCCACTAATTTTTTTTAATTTACTTTTTTATATTTAAAAAATTTAAAATAAATAATTTTGAATCTAAAAAAAGGAAATTATTTAAATTAAATATTGTTTATTTATCAAAAAGAAAATTAGTGTTTTTTTTTTTACTTTTGAAAAATCTAAAAAATTGTAGAAAAGTTCAAAAAATCAAGAGGAATTTTTTAAAATTTTCTCCCTCTATGATCTATGATTCCCCCCATTAGAGGTGTGAAAAAAGCACAATCCTCTTACGTTGGCTCCAATTCTCCTCCGTAAAAGTAAAGAACAACTATCCCACAATAATTTAATATCTGTCCCCGACAATCAAAGGATCGGTCCTCCTATGCAGGATCTAGTTCTCCCCTATGAAATGAGGGTAAAACGGTCCGACAAGAGTATAAAAATCATTGGTGGCAGCAAAGACTCGATCCTCTTATGCAGAATATAACTCTCCCCAGTAAAAGGAAGGAAAAATTGTCATTAGTGTTCATTCAACATTCCACTGTCTTAATGATGTCAGAATAAAAAAAATATTGGGCTGTCGAATTCATTTCGTTGAGTTGCTCAAGTTGACTGTAAGCATATCATATTAAAATATCATTTGATCATTCAATTAGTATTTTGAAGCTTTCAAATATGCTTTAGACAATTAATTTGTTCCCATTTGGGTTCGAATTTGACAAATTTTGATGTTGTTAAGTTCTTCTGGTCGAGACATCTGTCTATGAGTTTGCTGAAATCAAAGTTCAAATGATCCCGAATTTAATTTTTTAAATTTCAAATTCAAATATGCCTTGAGATTCGTGACCGATCAAGCTGATTTTGGTGACATATAAATAAGAAAAATAAACTTCTAGAATAACCAAGAAAAGTTTGGAGAAATACTTACATTCTTCTAACATTAAGTTGAATTAATTAAGTATTCAATTTGAGGGATTATATTAAAAATATGAAATATATTAATTTTATTTATAAGGTATAAATAAATATTTATCAATTAAACTATTATTTGCATATTCTTTAAAAAATTGAGATCAAATTTGTCTTTTCAAGTAAAAATTTTCAAAACCCATATTAAAAAAAATCTTTTTTTTTTCTTCAAAAGAATAAAAAGGAGACAATTGTTCCTCTTTTTGCATGAGGGGAATGCCGGTATTTCCACGAGAAATTATTAAATGCGGAATTTAGATGAGAGAAATATTCAAATTTATTGAATATTTGTTGAGTATTTATAAATACTATGGAAATAAATAAATATTTAATAAATACTCGTAAATTTTATAAATATATTCAATAAATACTTAATAAATATTTTTAACTGAATATTTGATGAGTATCAGCAAATCCAGACGGTCCGTCCGGACACCGCGGAGCCACAGCGATGCCGTTGTCCATCTATCCAAGTCGAATCATAGCCGTCCAAGCTCCAGAGACTCTATATAGAACTCAAGACGCCCAAGCGCGGACGCAGAAAGGGCTAGGGTTTCCTTCTTGAGAATTCTCAGGTGCGGTCTCGTTCCAATTTCTGTGAATCTATAGGATTTTTTTAGGGTTTTGATAGTTGAGTATAATTCCTTCCGCTCTGTCTTTGTTCTCTTAAGATATGCTTGCAAGTTCCTTAGTTTTCTCGCTTGCAAGGTTGAAAGTTCCTCGCAAGATTCTAGAACTTTTATTTTAGCCATTTTCTTCGATCGCCAACCTGGTGTGATTAAAAATGGTTTTTTATTGATCTATATTTGTTATTCGGGAACTTTGTTCAAGATCGTGTTTCGTTTAACATTCATTAGGATGCTTCTTGTGGGGGTTTATTGTTTTGACCTGCTTGATGTTGTAAGCTATCTACTATATGGGGAAATATCCCTAAAGTTTCGAAAGATTTATTTTTCTCGCATACTCTGTTCTCGACTGCGCTAAGTGCTACTTTTTTAGTACCATATGCTGTGTTTCCTGGATTGAACTTCTGAATAAGTCTACCACCCTTCTCGCATACACCATCTCAATGTGATATATATTGTTTATTTTGAGTATAATTCCTTCTGCTCTGTCTTCCTTCCCAAATACCCCAACAAGAAGCATCCTAATGAATGTTAAACGAAACACAATCTTGAACAAAGTTCCCGTATAATATCAATAAAAAACCATTTTTAATCACACCAGGTAAACTAAACACAATCTGGAACACAGTTACCGCATAACAAATTCAAATCAATGAAAAAGTCATTTTAATCACATCAGGTCGGCGAGAGAAGAAAATGGCCAAGTAAATCAAACACACATAATTCTCAAATGAAAGTTATAGAATTGTGTGAGGAACTTTCAACTTTGCTAGTGATAAAACTAAGAAACTTGCAAGCAGATGTTGTAACTTGTAAGCTATCTACTATATTGAGAAATATCCCTAAAATTTTGAAAGTTTTTCTTTTTCTCTCATACTTCTATTCTAGACTGTGCTAAGTGCCAATTTTTTAGTGCCAGATGCTGTGATTCCTTGATAGAAGTTCTTAATTACAAAATATTTGAAAATATGGACTATTAGTTATTGGCATGGTTGGTAAGTTAATGGTGAAGTAGTTTTTTTGTGAATTTGAAATTGTTTTTTTTTTTTTTTGAAACCTGATATTGTTATTTAAGGTTCTACCTCTCACAGATAATGAATGAGGTGCTGTTCTTCTTAGTTTCTTGTGAATGTTTTGGTATTTCCAATTGCATTTTTCCATATCATGGATGATATATTGTTGGGTGTTGCGTTTTATTCTGTGTTTTTGTTGGTCGATTTGGGCCTGAAACTTCTTAGCTATATGAAGGGATAGGCTATGTAGGAAATAATATGCTTTTCTGTAATAGTTTACTCCTTATGTTTTAATTTTATTGGATGAGCAAAGCGTTATAAGTGTCATGGACCAATTATTTGAGGTTTTATATTAAATTATTCTACTTGACATCTAGCTGATTTGTTCTAGATTCATGGATTTTAATAATAAATGCTAAATCTCTAATTCTTTGCATTCGAATTTGCCTATTTTACAAATTCTACATACTCAAGTATGTATCAAGTTTGTCCCCTCCTTCGTTAGGGCCCCTTCCCCCCTTTTATTATCCAGCATTGGAAGTTCATGTTTTGCGCTGCAACCTTTCTATGTTATCTCTTCAGCCCTCATCTATTTTTTTTTTATTCTTTTTCTTTTGTTTGATGTTGATATTTCCTGTTGCTTTGGAGCTTAATTTCAAGGCTGACTCAACATATCAACATCTATGACTATGATGTCTTTCTTCTACAGAGTGGACATTATCAAAAGTGACAAAGTAAACTAATTTATCCTTTTTATCAATTCTGAAATCAAATGAGTCTGTTTGGCTCTAACCACCTACAACAGGGTGCAATTCTTTCATTGGTAAAGATGATTAGAACTTAACCTTTATTGAGCACTATAGCATTGTCTAAGCACATTTTCAGTTCCAATTTATTCTTATGTACCCTTCTGTGGGTGAGTTCTTTCATGGAGGAGCAGTGAACCAAATATGTGTGCCTAATCCAAGTAATTTTGTTGACATATAGGCCACACTTTTGTTTATGCTGGGTGAAACCTCTTTGAAACATAAGAGGTGAGGGGAACACTTTGTGGTTCGGCATCAATGGATGAGATGGCATGAATGTTCTTAATGTTTTAAAAAACATCTTGTCTTATTCTTTATTTTCCCTTCATACCTTGATGGATTCAAGCCTTAAAAAAAGGAGGAAGGTGAATTCACCCTTAGTTGTTTCTCCAACTTTCTTGGTGACAACAGAGAACAAAGAACAGAAGTAAAATGCTGCTTCTTTCTTGTATGAGCCAAAGCATCTCAACTTGAACTGAACTACCTAAAATAATTCTACATGAGAAGTTGACTGGCTCTCTTTCTCATGAGACTAATCTATTCAGTCATTGTTGTGGAAAATGTTCCTCCTATGATGAATTTTTCAACTTGTGTACTTTCATTTTAAGAGTTTTGTCATATTTTTAAAATTTTGAACAATTAACCTGTCTTTTCAAAATAGTGCTATGATGTTCTAAATTCTCAACTAATCACTCTCACTTTCTTTTCGGCCTCCTATTACTACTACATATAGCAAATATATTGGGCAGATCTGTTGTCTTCTAGCATGAAACATGCTCGTGATCATTAGACTGGACAACATGGAGCACACAATGTTCAAATCACCTTTTACTTTCTTGATTGGATTAGTGGCACAGCTAATGGAGCCCTTGTTCAGCAGTTGTGGGATCTGGTTCCATTGGCCTTAGCACGACATTTCATTTCTTTGTTTAGGTGTTTGTACAAGAGGAATGAGTTGATGAAAGGCTTCCAGCAAATAATATTCATTTGTCATATTGCACTTAACATGTTTGAGCTCTCTCTGATCAAGACCATGCTTTCTATGTTTTCAATGGTTGAGTTTTGTTATGTTTATTTATTATTCTACTCATCATTTCTGTGCTTTTTTTTAATTGTTCATGCTCTCTTTTTCCTGTTAGTTTGACTATATTTCACCTACTTCCTCTTTAGGCTTTAGTACGCGCACTGCAATGTAAGTATTTTGTTTTTTGCATAGGGAATACTTGGCTTCAAGCAAATATTTGCTTTATGATTGGACTTTCTTTAACTTCTAGATTTTGTTTGGATCTGAACTTTCCACTTGCTTGTCTCAGCTTGCATTTTTTTCCTTTTCTGTACATATTCTTTTTTATTTGCACATTACATTAAAGGTTTTTAGGTTGGTGACCATGCAAATTTATAAACATGAACTTTTAAATGATATATCTAGTAATATATTGCACTTTTTTATGAAGACACATAAAGGCCAAGGGTGTTGCTAAAGAATACTTAAGAAAACAAGCAAAAAAGAAAACTTTTTCGTTGTGCAGTTTTCAATGTCATATATAACTGTCTTGAGTGGACTTGTTTTTAATGGATAATGTAATAGTAGTTGAGTGATCTGAAAGGGAATTGATATAGGTAACATATTGATGTCCACTGGTTAGGGGGTGAGCAGCGATCCCTTGTAATTTTTCATTGCTACTTTTTAATTATACCAGAGCTGTGCATTTTCACCATTAATTGATCCCTGCTATGAACTTATCTGTTTGTCAAAATCTAGCACTTGTATTTTGAAATTTGACTATTGTGTAAATCCCTCTTTCTTCTTTGGGTCTTTAACAGCATTTTCTACGTTGTTTCAGTGGTAAGATGCCCCGTTACAGCGATCGTCATGGGAGCACGAGACTATATGTTGGGCGCCTATCTTCAAAAATTCGCTCACGAGATCTCGAGGACCTCTTCAGCAGATATGGAAGGTATTATATCCCACTTATTATTTTTATCTTCATATTATTGCTACATAGCTCTTACCATGGATTTTTTATCTGTCTATGTAGCCGATCTCTTGTTGAGCTTTTTGCAAGTTAGTGATATAATTATTATTTAGGCTAGAATTTTTGTTTACTACTTTCCCAAATTAATGTTTAATAGAAACTAGCTTAGCTCAACCAAGTATAGGGATTCTTCCTATAGTTTTCTAGTTCTGTATTTAATCCAAGTCTAGAAGCTAAGTATTCTCTGAGAATACTGCCAAGCTCTGATCGCATCTTGTACCATTCTGATTTTTTTTTTTTTGTATTTAGTTTGTCCTTTCCGTGTTTACATATTTGACTTAGGCTTCATTTGGGACGGCTTTCTTTCTGCTTCTTAAAGCAATTTTTAGTACAAAATTTTTAATCTTTGAACTAAAAAGCCACTTTGAGAAGCACTAAAAAAGCCGCCCCAAACAAAGCCTTATTTGCACATATAAACTGTCTTATCTTCCCTGCTGACTTTTTTGAAAAAGGTTTTACTGAGTGTTTGAAGACTTATATATTTTTTTTGGATTTGTGTGGGTATGCGGTAGTCTTTCTGGTGATTTTGGGGAGTTCTCAATGTATCTCTCTTCTGAGGCCACGCTTCTATACTCATACATTTTTTGTATAATGGGTTATGGGATGAAACAACAAACAATCTTGTTGGAGTCATATTCCTTTGACAAGCCAGTAACCTACTCTCAGGTTTCTGCGTTTTCTTTTTTTATCTCGTGAGAAGGTTCAGCCCTAGGTGTCTTGTATCTTAACATTAATGATCTTGTTGAAGGTTGTTGGGCTTTTTCCCAACCTGGAGGTCCCCGGTGGGAGGGTGCCCTTGGTGGAATTGGTGGCTATTGTAGGAGACTTTGGCGATTCTTTCTGTAATATTATGTTTTTATGGAAATGGCAACAATCACAAAGTGGTGTTTAGTTGATCTTCTGAGGAACGAGTATCATACCCTTAAGTGATGATGGCCTTACTCTTTGTGGCAACCGTTTACGCAGAGTACGGGATGTGGACCTGAAGTACGACTACGCCTTTGTTGTATGTGAACCTCAACTCCTTATGTTACTTTTTTTCTGCTCTCATTACTTTTATATTTTTATTTCCATTTTTGTCAGATCAAGGTTTTGGTCTTTTACCCAAGCCTCCCGTCTATAACTTGTAATTTTATCCTACTTGGTTTGTAATCATGCAATCATATCAGGAATTTAGTGATCCACGAGATGCTGATGATGCAAGGTATAACCTAGATGGACGAGAATTTTATGGCGGTCGTATTATTGTCGAATTTGCTAGAGGAGTAAGTATTGAACCGTGCACATTAACTAGCCAGATCAACTTGATTTGTTATCTGTTAGGCTTCGTTTGGGAATACTTTCTTTATGCTTCTTAAAGCAGCTTCCTAATCTTTAAGAAGCAATAAGAAAGCTGGCCCAAACAAAACCTTAATCCCTTGTTTTGTAGCTTTTCACGCAACTTTGAATTTCATATGCTAAACATATATGTAGGTCTGTTGTTAGTTTAATCCCTTGCTTTGTGACAATGCTTGCAACATTGAAGTTCATGTACTTGACTTGACCATTTATTTAGGGCCCGCGCGGTCCTGGAGGCTCGCGAGAGTATCTTGGGAGGGGTGCACCTCCTGGTTCTGGTCGGTGCTTCAATTGTGGTCTTGATGGTCACTGGGCTAGGGACTGTAAAGCCGGGGACTGGAAAAATAAGTGCTATCGTTGTGGTGAAAGAGGTCATATTGAGAGGAACTGCCAGAACAGTCCCAAGGAACTAAAGTGTGATGCCTTTTTGATCCATTATCCTATATATTACGTGAACTTAATAACATCCTAGTTGGTATAACCATGCAACTTGTTTTGTATATTTTTAGACGGGCACATAGTTATTCTCGCTCTCCATCCCCTCGCCGTGGCGGTAGGAGCCGCAGTCGAAGCTATAGCCGAAGCCGAAGCCGTAGCTATAGGTATAATTCAATAATTTGTGTGCATTACATTTATATGATGCCATCAGTTCCAATTGGATTTCACTAACTTTTATAGATTTGTTAGAATATATGTATTTTTTTTTGTTAGAATATAATGCTATGTATTTAAAAAGCATTTACTGCATGTCAATTGATGCATTTTAATAATTCCTACCCTCGTTGATGAGGCAGCTGTAACTATTATAGAAGTGGTAGAATGCAAGAAAAACTTCAAAAAAAAAAAAAAAAAAACTGTTACTAAAACCATCATAAATTTTTTCCTTTTTAGAAAACTCAGACAACCTTAGTACAGCTATAATATTTCAGCATATATCTCTGTTTCTCTTCAGAAAATATTATGAAAAACAGTGAGAAAAGTGGGATTTTATGGATCACATTGGTCTATTAGTTGGGAGTTTAGGCTACCAACTAAGAGGTCTTGGATTTGAGTCTTGTGTATGAGATATGTGTGTGAGTCTGTCTTAAGTGGCCTAAATTTTCAAAAAAAAAAAGGGAAAGAAAAGTGGAACCAAAACAACACCGTTGCAGTGGAGAAATTATTTTGTGTGGAGGCTGGACGCAGCTCTACGTCCGAAGACGAATCAAGTGTAGCTACGTCAGCGGTACTGAGCTGCGGTACAGAGCAGTACCAAGCTGCGGTACGAATGAAGGGGTGATGTGGCGCATTTTGATTGGCACGAACAGAATAATTTTTCCTACATCTTTCAACATAAAAGGTTACCTCAAAATGACTAATTGCGCACTCTTTTGGGTCTTTCATTCATGGTCCATGGCATTCAAGTAGCTGTATGGTTATCATCTGCAGCTGCCACATTTTTTTTTTGTAAGTTTTCAGCTGCTGAGATCTTAGTTTTGGCGATCCAAAATTTAACAGGAATTCCATTTGGGAATAAATTCCCCATTGCTGCTGTACTTTTTTTTTTACACCTGTACTTGGCAATTCAACAGATTTCATTATGCAGGCGAATGATATTCTCACCAGGTTTGGTTTTTTCTTTCTAATATTGCAGCCGTTCACGATCTCCTGCTCCTAAGAGGGACAGCCGTTCAAAGAGTCCCCGCGACAGCAGGAGCGCAAGCAGAAGCCCTCCACCGTCAAAGGGAAGGAAGCGAAGCCCATCCCCTTACGAAAGCCGAAGCCCAAGTCCTCGAGCGAAGGATGAACGCAGGGAAGCGGAGCGAGAAGGATCTGATTACAGTCAAACCCCAAGGAGAGAGACTAGCAGGAGCCCTGCAAGTTCAGAGAAGGAGAGATCCCCAGCTGCTGAGAGGAACGGAAGTCCAGAGGCTAATGGGCGGAGCCCGAGCCCTAGAGATGATGATGATGGAGCTGATCGTGCCTCTCCAAGGGGTAGCGAATCCCCTCGGGAATAAAAAGCTTGGCAGCTTTTGCCCAAAACTCATTCTGAGAGACAATATGAACTTTGCTGCTCGAAATTGTCTTACTGTTTTTAAACTTGGATATGCAAGATTATGCTCTGCTTTTTTTTTTTCACCCCTTAAATTTTCCTTGGAAGTCTCATTGGCTTTTTATTTGTTTAGGTTTGAGGATCTTTTACTTGTGCTGGTAAATTGTCTTGTGGTCAATATTGCAACTGCTAATCTGTTTTGTGCTTGTGCCTGTCTTATGTAATATTAAAGTATCGTTTAATCAGTAGGTAGTGCCTGACCTTCTACAAGTTGGAAAGCGAACTAAGCCAGTGGCAGAGTAGTTTAGCCGCATGGATAGGAAAGGGTTTAAGGAATAGTATGCGGGGGAAGAGTAATTTTTCAAGGGGGATTTTATACATATCATTTTATTTATGTTATTTATATCTTTATAACAATTCCAGAAGCAAATAACCAATTTTCCATTTCAGATGCATAGAAAAGACAGCAGCTTTGATCTTATGAGCTAAGGTAGTAGAAAACACAAAAAGCTTGCCAAATCTTTTATCATTTATTTCTCTCCAAATATGATATACCGAGCATCAAATAATGAGGAAGTAAAAATTCTTGTTCTTATGATGTATTTCATCAGTATACTAAAAAAATTGTAATATGTTTGGCCTAAGAAGCAAAGACCCCAAATTGCTCATAATTTAGATAGAACAGAGAAAAAATAGTCACATTAAAAAAATAAATGGATAACAAATTCATTTGTGCTATGACATAAAGGGCATAATGCATCAACAATAACACCCTTAGTTATAAGAACATCAGCAGTCTTAATACCCCTATTTAAAGCCATCCAACATAAAGTAGATAATCTAAGTGCATATTGATTATGCCAAACAAAATGTTGCCAATTCTACCTGTTTTTATTGAGAATTATAGAGACTTTAGCATTAGCATGTAAGAGGCTGAGAATGGGGTGCAGCTCCATAACTTCCTTTAAAAATTTGTCATTAAATCAGTGATCCCAATAGAGAGATAAATGGGAGTTAGGAGAAATCTTAAAATGAATTTTTTTTCGGCAAGCTTGGCATCCCTTATAACACTTTTCCAAAATTTGGAAGCTTTAGAAACAGGATCCTTCCAAGGAGATACATACATGTAGAATAGTCACTTAGCAAGAGGGCTATGAGAATTGTAAATTTTCTCAATCAAAGAGCAGTTAAAGCCAAAATGTATAGAATGCAAGGATGGTAACCCAAGACCTCCCACATCTTCGGGTTTGCAGGTATTACACTTCGAGATTAAATGTAGTTTCCGCCAAGAAGTCTCACAAAAGTAGAGAAATATAGCCCAAAGTTTGTCAATTTGTTTTATAATGGTTTTCGGTATAATGGCCCCACGAATCCAGTAAGAAATCATATTCCAAATTGTGTACCTAAGGAACTAGAGCCTATCGACAAAAGATAAAGCTTTAGCTTTCCAACCTAAGAGTTTGTAGGTGACATTTTCCATCAATATAGAGAAGCTAACAAGCTTAGGATTGTAGGGGGATAAAGGAACCCCAAGATAGACAATGCTAGTGGAGGTAGCAGGCTTATTGAAGATAGTACAAATGTCATAAGCTATACGACAATTAGGAGGTAAAATAATGGAGCTCTTCCCAAAATTCACTTCCAGACCTGAAGCCATAGAGAATTTCCTAAGAATTTGGCCAAGTTTATCACATTAATTAATATCAGCTTTCCCAAAAATGATAAGATCATCAACATACATTAGGTGGGAAAGCCTTTGATCTCCGATAGAGAGTGCTTCAAATATATTATCATTAGCAGTATTATCTAGCAAAAAGGAAAATGCATTCATCATAATACAAAAAAAAAATAAGAACTTAAGGGACACCCCTGCCTAAGCCCAGACGAGGAGGGAAAAAATCTTGGTAAGGAGGGGTTTTTTTTTTAATGAGCATTAAATTACAAAATATTTGATTTGAATATGTAGTGTAGAGAAATAAACTTTCCTTTAATTTTTGGGTTGTAGATCCTTTCATAGGTAAATATATTGCTCATATGAAAATCTAGGTTCATTAGATGATTAGGCTGATAAAAAAATGTTATTATCATTTTATCTTAGGGTTTCACATATATATCACATAATTCCTATGTGTTTATATGTTTATTTTTTAAATTTTGTTATTTACTTATATAATATTTTAGTATTTCAATCATATCAATGTGTATACATGAAAATATTTATTTCTTTTTAGAAAAAAACTAATATTAATTATATTTTTAAGAAATTTAAAATTTAGGTGTCATATAAGTAGATGTTAAACTTAGGTGTTAAATATATAAACATAAAATATTTGTGTGGCATGTATGTAAATCTCCCTTTTAGTCATAGCATAGTATGTCAATATTTGTTAACAATTGTGTTGTGATTAGGGTTATGAATGTCTGATTTTGAGCTAATTCATGCTTGGCTAAAAAATGGTTGGATGGATGGGGTTATAATAGCTTGAAATGTAATCGTGGCTTTATGTGTTTGATTATTAGTCAACTCGAATTGAAATTGGATGTCGCAACGTCCGGTCACTGGAAGTAATAATTCGCCAACAATATGTGGTCTTCCAATTCATCTGATATTTTCGTTCTCTTTCATTAGATCTACCGAGTGTGCCCAAATCTCTCTCATACCTTTCAGTCGAAGGTGGGCCTATTGCCGTCTTTAGACTTAAGCCTGCCGGCGGCGTGGGCAACGGCGACGATGGCAGCTGAGAGCAATGCCAGTCCTGGCTGCATCGAGCACAGGGCGTACGCTCGCGTGGGGCTTCTCGGTAACCCCAGTGACGTCTACTTCGGCCGCACCATCTCCTTCTCGATCGGCAACTTCTCGGCCTCCGTTCGCCTTGAGCCATCGGAGAATCTCGTCATCCGCCCGCACCCTAAGCATGACCTCGTCTCCTTTGATTCGCTGCGCCATTTGGTATTTTCTCTATCGCTGTCTGGATTCGATCTCTTTGATCTGATTGTGATTGGAACTTGCTGATGTGTTTACCATTGTTATCTTATTAATGTTTATTTGACTGCTTGAAGTTAGTAAACATGTTATTAAAAAATGTTGGAATTTGTTAGATCTATCACCTGGTTTGATGATGTTTGAAATTGACATTGATTTTGTATTGGTTTATGTTTCGCGGACCCTCAAAAACATTTATTTCATGTTCATACCCAAAATGGCTGAAAAAGTAGAGCATCAACATTTTTTGTAACATATTTTCTATCTACAAGCAACCAAATGAAATTCTATCCAGGCTTGTCTGCTTTGTGCAAATAAAAAAAAAAAAAAAAAATTTTTTTCAAAAAAAAAAAAACATTTATTTCAAGTTCATACCCAAACTGGCTGAAATTGGAGATCATCAACATTTTTTGAAACATATTTTCTATCTACAAGCAGCCAAATGAAATTCTATCAGGGCTTATCTGCTTTGATGCAATTTAAAATCCACATGAAAGTATAAAACATGCTTTTGAAAGTTGAACGACCCCATTTGGTTGCTTGTATTAGCAATCATGTTTTTTAAAAAAAATATAATTTTACTAGCTTCCATTAATTGGTTTGATGCAATTAAAAATCAATATTGTTATCAACTCTGCAAACATGTTCAAATCCCCTCCATGTAATGATTTCAATCTCACACACAAAATGAGTGAAAAAAATTATTACTCTCTGAAGCATGTTTGGAACTCATCTTAATATTGAATTCTAAATCCATAATTTGAGGTACTCTCATGCCAAATTTTATTCAATCTAATTGCAATTTCATTATCATCATTTTGTAAGTGAAAATTAACTCCTTAAGTTTAAGGGATTTAAAATCGGAATCCACCTTGATTTCTAATAATGTCCAATAAACTAAATGATGTAAAAAAAAAAGATTTATATCTACAAGCAGGAAAATGAGATTTTAGAGGGCTTTGATAAAGTTTATAGGGTTTACTTGTAAAGGATTGGGTGATTGCAAATCAACTCAAGAGTTTCTCGGGCAATTTTACTTTCTGCTTGTTTTTTAACTAGATTTTCAGGAGATACCAAGGATTGGTGATTTTTTTTTCATATAATATAAGAAGTACTTCTACGGATGTAAATTGCAGATGGACGTGCGAAATGCATGCTTATTTGATCTCGGCAAAGAAATTTCTCATTTTTCCTGTAATACGTTTAAATGGCAAGTGGAAAATTGATGTTTTATGTCTAACTTCCATTTAGATTATCTTGAGCTTTTGAGGAATAACACATTAGTTTACTTTTTGAACTTCACTTGACTGAGGTATTGCTTATGTTGATTTATGAGGTTTTGCTTATGATATCAGATAATAATGATTTTGAGAATGCATGAGTCACTTCAATTGCATTGAGACATTCATCACTAGTAAATGGTTACATATACAGATTTCCTGCTGATTTTTGTAAGCAACATTGCCTATTGTGGTTTGGCATTATGAATTCTTTTTCTTCATGCAGTTCCTGTCAGGTGCTGCATTTGATTCTTATTTCTTTTGTAAATTGATGTGCTATGTTTTCCCTGCAGGTATCTCGGTTGCAAAATGAAGGATATTATGGAGGCGTGCGCTTACTGATGGCAATCTGCAATGTTTTCTATAGATACTGCTCTGATAAAAATATTAAGCTAAAGGAGGGAAATTTTACATTGTCCTATGAGACAAATATTCCTCGCCAGGTGGTTTTGTACTAACATCACTTTTTCATTCATGTTGAACTAAAATCACATTTTGAACCTCTCTTAAATAATAGGCAAAATCACAATACAGTTTTTTTTTTTTTTATGTTAGGCTTATTTGGTAATTATGTTATGCTTTTACAAAAAGATATCTCTGGAAGAAAAAAAAGGAGAATATTTAATTGGAGATATTGATAGAGGTAGAAAGTTTTAAAAATATTCATGCTGGATATGAGTTTGGAATGACTAATAAAGATGGCAGGACAATATTATATTTTTCTCTAGTTTACTTTTTTTTAATTGCTAACATCTTAATTAAAAAAAAAGAGAGGAACATCTCATTACTTATAAGAATGGATATAATAAAACTCAATTTGATTATTTTCTTTTAAGAAAAATAGATTGTTTTTGTTGCAAAGATTGTAAAATTATTTCGAGTGAAAGTTTATGTACACATCATCGCTTATTAGTTTTGGACTTAAAGATGAATGAGCTATATATATAAAATAAAGTAAAATTTTATTCTTAGGATTAAATGGAGCCATTTAAAGAACACAAACAAAAATATTTTTGAGAGTTACATGAGAAAGCTAATATTGTGTGAGAAAAAATAGCTTCTAATATTAAGAATGTTGCATGGTATGTTATTTCATATTCTTGATCAAAAGTAAAAAAAAACTTCTAATAGTAAAAATAATTGGTGGTAGAATCAAATATGCAAGAAAAAATTAAAAATAAGAAACTTTGTTAGAAAATTTGATTTAGATGTAAAAAAACTCAGAAAATTAGAAAATATATTAAGAGGCTCATAAGGAGTCTAAGAAAATAATATGCGATGCAAAGAATTTAGCTTTTAATGATTTATATAGTAGATTATATACTAATGAGGTTGCTTTGGTGGATGAATGACTTTACTCTTAAAGACATGATATGAAATGAGCATATACGTGAAAAGGTTGGAGTAGCTCTAGTGGAAGATAAGATTAGAGAGAGTCACCTTAGATGTTTTGGTCACATAAATGACGGCCTTCCGATGACCCAGTTAGGAAAGTAAATGTATTCGATTTGATTTATATTAAAAACAGTAGAGGTAGACCTAAAAAGACTTGGTTAGAAAATATTAGAAATGATCTTTCTATATTAGATTTATATGAGAATTTAACTCTTAACAAGACACAATGGATAAAAAGGATTCATGTAGCCGACCCCACATAGTTGGATAAAGGCTTGTTGTTGTTGTATTAGATACTAATGAGGGCGAAAGATTGATGTAACAAAAAAATATAGGGGACCCTATATTTTTTGATCACGAAAAGAAAGACTGATTTCCTATATAAAAGAAGACACAAAATACCTCAAAAAGAAGAGATAACTTAAATAAGACTAAGCAGCGGAAATTAAAACTACAAACGATGATTTCAACAACTTAAACTCTTACAAACTTGACTCAACCAAATAAAATAAAAAAGATACCCTAAAATTGCTGCACTTGGAAGAAAGATACAGATGGAGTGGCACTTGCGGAGAGACGAAATAGGTTAGAAGCCCGAGAAGAAAGGTTGGAAAGAGTCCGCAGGTTTTCGGAGGGGATGAGAAAGAAGGGTGGAAACAGCCCGCAGGATTTCCAAAGCAAACCCGCAGGTTAAAGCTTATCCAAAAATAACATTTCATAACATATTTAAAACATTACATAACCCCCATATATATAGGTATGAAAGGGGAACACAAAGAGACACTAACAATTAATTCCCATAGGAATTTTAAACATCACAAACATTAAAAACTTAATTGCTTTGCACGGAAAAACAACCCAAAGCCAAGGAACCGAAGGGACATCCACGGGAGACGAGGAAGCCGCACGGAACTAAGGAGCCATGGCCACGGGAAACAGCCCAGACACGGAAAACCAGCAGCCGGCCGGAGATCCAAGAGGCAAGGCACGTAAAACGGTAGCCCAAGGGAGGAAGCCAAGGAGCCACCGCATGGGAAAAGACATTTCTTGGAATTCCAAAGGTCGGTTTGGAATTCCAAGAGACATGTTTGGAATTCCAAGAGACAACAATAATTAAAAACATAAAAAGCATAAAAAGAACATTTAATATAAGATAATAAATGAACTAAAATGTTAGCTAATAATGAGCTAACCCTTAGTTCAATAAGTGAACTAAAGACCAGCTCATAAATGAGCTAAAATTTCAGCTCAATTTTGATTGAGCTAGTAGACTCAAGGGAAGCCAAAAATCATATTATTTTGGACATGAGTTGACCCCCCCTTTGTCCACATTAAAGATATATGCATAAGTTAGCTAAGAAAAGAGATAAGAGAAGTAAGGATTTAGTTTAAGTTAAGTGCATTAATGATGAAGATAAAAAAATGCTTTTATTAGAAGAAGATATTCAACAAATGTGGGTGTGATTTTTTTATAAGGTTTTCAATGAAGATTGTGAAAATAAGATTGACTTTAGTGACGAAAATAAAATTTTTATTTTTATCTGTGTATTAGTAAAACTGAAGTTAGAGAGGCTTTAAAAAACCTGAAGTATGGAAAAACTATTGGACCTCATGATCTTCCTATAGAGGTATGAAAATGCTTAGAAGAAAAAAAAGAATTTTTTGGCTTATAAGAAATTTCAAATCTGAAAACAAAAAAGATGCTAGATGAGTGGAGGAGGAGTGTTGATTCCTATTTTCAATAATAATAAAGGTTATGCACAAGAGTGTGCGAATTATAGAGGAATTAGGTTAATGTGTCATACTTTAAAACTATGAGAAAGTTATTGAGCGTAGGTTACAACATGATACTAATGTTTCTCAAAATCAATTTGGATTTATATTGGGTAGGTCTACTATGGAAGCTATACATTTATTGAGAGGTTTGATGGAGAAGTATTGAATTATTGATGGAGACGTATAGAGAGAATAAGGAGGATCTACATATGATATTTATTGATTTAGAGAAAGTATATAATAAATTTCTTAGAGAAGTGCTATGGAGAGTTCTAGAAAGAAAGGGGTTAATATGCTTATATTCAAGTCATTAAGGATATATATGCAAGAATTGTTACTTGTGTTCAAACACAAGGTGGTTTGACCAAGTATTTTCCTATTTCAATTGGATTACATCAAGGCTTATCTTTAAGCCCAAATCTTTTTGCTTTAGTCATGGATGTTCTTACTAAACATTTGCAAGAGGATGTACCCTGGAGTATGCTTTTTGTTGATGATATTTTTTTGTTGATAAGACTAGGAGGGAGTTGACGTTAAACTTGAATTATGTTGGTCAACCTTAGAGTCTAAAGGTTTTTGTTTGAGTAGATCTAAAACCAAATATATTGAGTGTAATTTTAGTAGTAATTGTTCTAGTGGGGGATTGTGACTTTGGGCAATCAAGTCATTAATATGAGTACACATTTTAGATATCTCGGATCTATTGTTCAAAGTGACGGTGAAATAGATGGGGATATTATTAGTGAAATTCAAGTTGTATGGTTAAAGTGGAGGAATGCATCCGACCTGTTGTGTGATAGAAAAGTACCCCTTAAACTTAAGGGAAAATTCTATAAGATGGTGGTGAGACCGGCAATGTTTTATGGTGCAGAATATTGACCATTAAGAGAAAAGCATAAAATTAAGTTAAGTGTTACAGAGATGAGGATGCTTAGGTTGATGAGTGGCTTTACTCTTAGATACAGAATGCAAAACAAGCTTATACGTGAAAAGGTTAGAGTAGCTCCAGTGGAAGAAAAGATTAGAGTGTCACCTTAGATGGTTTGGTCACATAAAATGTCGGCATTCCTATGAGCCGGTTAGAAGAGTAGATGTATTATATTTGGCTTATGTTAAGAAAGGTAGAAGTATACCTAAAAAGACTTGGTTAGAAAATATTAGAAATCACTTTTTTTTTTATTTGTTTTAAATAATAATTTGACTCTTAATAGGATACAATGGAGAATAAAGATTCATGTAGCTGACCCCACGTAGTAGGATAAAGACTTGTTATTGTTGTTGATCTTTCATTCATGAACTATTACTAATGTTTGAGAAATGATTAATACTCCTGCTGCCATCATTTATGCATGAATCCTTGTAAAATCACTCATATTGTGCTCATACATTTGTTAGGATGATCAGCAAGTTCATTTAAATGAAGTATTTTACTAAAACAAGAAGAAAAGTATAAAAAAGTGTTTATTCTGGCTTAAATCAGTAGTTTTATTATTTTGCCACTACGCATCTTTTTTAGAAGAAATATCATTATATCAAACTAATTGTGTTTTTTTTCTTTTCTCAAAACTAATAGAAACTTATGCATTTTCTAAGAAAGGAATTATGAGATTTTTTTTTTTGTGGGGCTTGCTCTTGTTGATCGATTAGTTAGTGTGGCAGAAATGAATGTTAAGAGTACGATTGTCAACTCCAAACAATAGAGATGAAACTTATTATTATTATTATTATAACGCCAAATTTAGCTGCATAAATAGATATTTTGTTACTCAATCAATCTTGTACTTAGCAGCCCGGTCAAATCTTGCGTATTTTTCTTTCTCGAATTCTGCTCTCTAATTTAGTAAGGAAATCGACCTTTTTTATCCTAACTGTCGTTTTACTTAATTCAAAGAAGTGAAATCACTTTTTCATAAGTTGTCTGCTTATGTACAGATTTGACATGTTATTTATGCAGTAATTGGACTTCTTAGGCATCATCATCCAAATTTCTATAGCCAGATTGTATGTTCCAGTGTGATATTTATAAATAAATTTATTATTACTTGTCCTGCACATATAATGGAGTCAAATGTTTTCAGAAGATAGTGCAAATAATCTCAACTTTCTATTATTAACATGATATCATTGATTTAGAATTATCTCCACCAAAATACTACAATTTTTTTTGCAATTCTTTAATTCTACGCATATCTTAGTTAATGTGCCTAGCATTTCTTCTTGTGAGAGTGGAGCAAGTAGATAAATAATTGCTAATTGAAGAATCTATATGTCTATGATGTGCCTTGGAAGTAAAATCAGCAAATAAACAAACATGAAACTGCAGGAATATCAAAACGATGGGTGATATTGTATTAATACTTCAACAAAAAAAATAAGATACAATTGATCTATAATTCGAGAGGTAGATCGGCTCTTCGGAACAATCTAGATGCCGCTAGGAAGCCTCCAAGAAAAGAACTACAGCAGAAAAAATCCAAAAGATGCATAACCCTAACATTAGGGCAAATCAACTACTTGAAGCATACGATAAACAACAAATATCAAAGCAGCACTCCGCTAATTTCCTCCCAAACCAATCCCAATTCTCCCTTAATTTCCTCCCAAATCAGCCCCAAAATCAGCCCTCTTTCCTTACTTATTTCCCTCTCTTATTTGAATTCAATTTGGAATTATTTTCTAATTAATCCCCTTCTAGCCGTCCCCTCCTTGCATTAATTCTCTGGGCCCCACCCCGATGGGGGCGGATTGCACTTGGGGTGGACCAGGCTTCAGCTTAAGTAAACAAGGGCTGGTCCCTTCCCTTGTGCTGAACCGGTTGGACTGGTCCCTTATGGACCGGTCTAACAATCTATGTTCCTTTTATTGATTTCAGACTATCAAGAATGACACATCTTTCTTATTTGTGTAACTTTTGTCCTTGATCAAGTGTAATACCTAGGCGCATCTAATCTGCCAAAAATAGAAACTAGAGTGGCAAACATGCAGCCTTTCTAAAATTGAAAGGATGAAAACATTAAACTTATGTCACACCTAATCATGCTGAAGATTTGAGAAAGAGAACCACTCACTATTGTGGCTATGGCAAGCTATGATTTACATATGCATTCTTTTCAGTATTTTAGTTAGTGGCTGAACCACTCACTATTGTGGCTATTTAGGCAGGACTTTCAGGTTCAAGCGCCATTGTGTGTGCTGCTCTAAACTGCCTCCTTGACTTTTATAAAGTCAGACATCTTGTAAGAGTTCAAATTAGGCCTGATCTCATTCTTAGTGCTGAGAGGGAGCTTGGAATAATTGCTGGTCTCCAGGATAGAGTAGCACAGGTTTATGGGGGTCTTGTTTACATGGTATGTTATTTCATATTCTTGATTAAGCATAATCACAAATATTTACTTTCGTTTATCACATGGAGATGCATATTTGAGCTCAACTTCTAGTCTGCCTACTGTATTGATCCGGACAATAAAATTTTACAGTTTTACTTCAGGATTTTAGCAAGGAAAATATGGATAAGCTGGGGCATGGTGTGTACATTCCCATGGACATCAAACTTCTTCCTCCTCTCCACCTAATTTATGCTGAAAATCCAAGTGACTCTGGGAAGGTTAGTTTTCTGTTATCCTTTTCATTTTCTTTTTGTTATAAAAGCCACATTTTCTCATTGATGTGTACGATCTGCATATATGCTATATGCTGTTAATCTTAGAACATTTCTTTTTCTCCATGTAAACCGTAAAGCCAGATGTTATCTCAACTTTCTAGAGCAGTTGTAGTATGGAGCAGGAGGAATATAAAATGTATTTTTAAGCAAACTTTTTCTTTATATATATTATGTACTATGTTAATACTGCTCAAGGGTGAGGCCCTTTCATTCATCTTCTACTCACAAGGATTAAGATACATGGCTGTCAGTCATCCTTGGTTTGTTACCAGCCAGAAAAATTACTAGCTGTGAAAAACCTTGTTTTACTATTTTATTAAAAAGAAGACGGAGAGGTTAGGGGGAGATCTTTCACTTTTTACCGATTAGGTGGTTTAAATTTTATTTGTTTGCATGTGTATTTATATTTGGCCTATGTTAAGAAAGGTAGAGATAGACCTAAAAAGACTTGATTACAAAATATTAAAAATAACCTTTCTTTATTAGATTTAAATGAGAATTTGACTCTTAATAAGACACAATGGAGAAAAAGGATTCATGTAGCCGACCCCACGTAGTGGGATAAAAGCTTGATGATGTTGTTGTTGATGTGTATTCACTAATTTATCTATCTTCACATGCTCTTGTGCTGTCAGGAAGGGAAGCTTTGCATTCTAAGCTGATTTTAATCCATCATTTTGTGATTTGCCTTCCTTCTTTGTTTTCATGCAGATCGACATGCTTGCATGCTATAATACTAATTATCGCTCTTATATTTGAACAACAAATTGGCTAATAATGTCACACTTTGATGTGGATCAAACTATTACTAGAAGTTATAAACCTTATACGTACTTTGATGGGAAAATTGCTAAAACCTTGGAACACATCACAAGCATAGGTGGCGCGAAGAGGTCTTTTTTTTAATCTCAAATGCTAACGTCTTGCACTACAACTTCATCATTACCGTCATTTTATCCCTCCACCCTTCTGGCACTTAATTTTCAAAATTCTTTCCTTTTCTATAAGCAGTTTAGAATTTTTTTTTTCCATTTTGTAATACAAAATTTTAACGATGACTTGTTGCACTAGTCCATCTAATATCAACCAATATCTCATGTTCGTAGATGAACAACATCAATTTCTGCATGCTTCGCAACACATTGGATAATGGGTGTTTCTAGGATGCTTGATTACATTTTTGGATCCACTATCCTGTGTTTAATGCAATTTAGTTCTTTTTATTATGTTAACCATCTTTCTTTTCATTTGTAATGAATTATTATTTTTCACATGCATGAAATAATAAAGCTTGAATTTTATGCATGAGACCAATATAATTCAACCCTACGTAGAATAGGAATATTGGATCATGCTTTATGCATATTGTCACGTCGTGAAATTTAAAGTGAAAGAGTTTTTTTTTCTTTTTCCCTCTTTATTATATTTTCATTTGACAACTAATGATCAATTATTTACAACAAGATCAAATTACATTAAGATCAGTTTGACATCTATACTTTATTAATGGCATTAAAAAAAATTAATAAACAACGGAAAATATAATTCACATTACTATACTTGTCAATATTTATATTTTGATTTTATTTGAGGAGCATGATGCTTGATTAAATTAGGAATAGGAACAAAGTATTAAATAAAATTTTAAAAGAAACAAACTAGCCAAACAAAATTATGCATTCCATTGAATGCACCAAACTATTTGGCGTATTTAGAATGCGCCAAATAGTTTGGCGCATTCAATGGAATGCACCAAATAGTTTGGCGCATTTCATTGAATGCGCCAAATTGTTTAGCGCATTGCTACAGTATTTTTAAAATTTCATTCGACTGACTAGACTGAATGCACCAAATGATTTGGTGCATTCTAAATGCACCAAATCATTTAGCGCATTCTTTAGAATGCACTATTCTGTTTGGCTAGTTTGCTTCTTTTAAAATTTTTTTAGACTCATGATCCTATTGCTAATTTAAATTACACCTTATGCTCCTATTTATAATATTCCGTTTATATTTTGTTCGTAGAGTCTAAAATAATATGTACAATAGACTTTTTAGGCTATAAAAGAATTTACATAAACTAGAAGAACATAAAGAAAACTAAAACATCATTAGAGCTAAACTTCAATCCACAGGCTGCTTATCTTTATCTGAAATCATATAAAACCACGTAGTAAGTAAATAACCTAGCAAATAACTATTACAAATGAAATCAATATAAGACAAAAAATGTTTTAAATTATATAAGGAAATATATAAATCAATATATATGTTATATGTATCGATCACCTATATCAATTAATCATTATGCATTTATCATACAATCAGTTTCATTCAGTCATATCATTCAATCATCTTCATCAATCCATCAGTTATACACTAGTATCATTATCCATATTTCGTAATGGTAAGCAACAACGATAATTCGTATCCGTATTCAATAATCCATAATCAATATCAATAATCATTAATTAGTATCAATACAATGATCAATATTCTATCAGATATTCAGTTCAGGGTATCTTATATCTTGCTCCTGCACTTATGACTCCCAATCAACGCCTCTTATGACTTTGAATCAATGAACACCTTATAACTTCCATTGAATTACATGACAATCACCCTTACTCTTTATGACTCCCAATCAATCTCCAGCTTCTTATGATTCCCATCCATTGACTCCCATCAGTGGACCACGTGGATCTTGAGGATACCAAATGAGGTTATCATGTCATATATCTGACAATTAGTACATCATGTGCATACATCACATCAGTTTTATACTTGTAGCAATATTAAATTCTTGCATAACTCAATCATATCAATCATTTCAGTACATTTTTGTTTTTGCAGTCTTATTATATCAAATCACAGTACAACACTTTTCACTCATTTCCAATCTGCCTTTTTCCCTACTCATTTTACATAGAAATTCATATACACATATTTAACAGGGGAAAATGTAATAAAATTATATCAAATTGTTCAGAATGATCAAATCTATAACATATCAAAAGTTATATGGTGAAAACTTACAAAAGCAAGAGATAATGTATTTTTGGCAAATTTAGGAGCGATAAATCTGTAGAAATCAAAATAATCAAAAACAAAGTAAGATGATAGTTACTTACAATGATCAGAACACTTTTTACAACAAAAGCAATGGACGAAAATCAGCTTTCTCTCTCTTCTTCATCTCACTTCTCCCTTTCCTTCCCGAGCAAGTCATGGCGGAAATGGGGGAGGTGGCGGCACTGGAATACTTTAATGCTTAGTTTTAGAATATATATATATATATATAAACACTGCCAATGGTCTAGCATGTATTATATAGGTTTCTCTTTTAGTTTTTTGTTAGTTTATTTCTTTGATTTTGGACTTATCCTTGGTTTATTTAAAAAAAATGTTGATTCGATAGGCAATGCTATTTTACGGGATGGTAGATTAACTATTCTTATATTCATGCCGTTTAGGTTTGTGGCTATGAGGGATTTGCTTGGATTAAAATTGGGATAAAAGAAGGATTGGCTTGCGATTGCTTTGTAGATTCAAAATCAAGATCGTTGCTTTGGTTATTTGGGAATTAAAATTAAAATGAGTTTTAATTTAAATTTAAATTGAGTTTAATCCTATATCAATCTTTTTAAATATCCTATGTTATAAGGAGTCCATAATCAGTGGTTTGAGGCATGTAATTCATAAATTTTAGCTTCAACAAAATTTCTCTTTCTAGTTATTTCAACTTTGAGTCGTTACAAGTGAGATCACCTGGTTTTTGAGTAGTCATATGGCACCGTCAAGAGGCCTAATTTTTTCTTTTACTTAATTTCATTCATTTTCTATTTTTTATTAATAAATTGTTATTAACTAGTTTAGTACTCTTGATTTTGGCCAAAAAGCGACATAAAAAATTTAATTTTGTGAAAATTATTTCTTTTGTTTACGAATTTATGATCATTTCATTATCAATTGGATTTACACTCTAGTATCACATTTTTCCATCTAAAGATGGTAATTTATTGAAGTAATTGATTTCTAGTAATATGTCACTCAATTGTTTTCTGAGTCTATGCATCACATCAGTTGCATTAGTAAACTTAACCCTAAGTCGCTATGCATTAAATGCTTGTAAGAAAATTCTTTCTTTTTAAGAAAACTTTTGGTTACATCTTTTCCTCATTAACTATTCATTACCTCTCGGAGAAATTTGAGTAATTGAAGATTTATATACATGGAGCTACTTTTTCAAATGCAGCCAAATTCTAGAAGGTATTGTGATGAAATAAGAAGTATGATGTAAATTTCAAGTTTCTTTTGTTGTTAGTCTAGGTCTTATGTACACTTTAATATTTATGGCTTCGTGTTTATTTTATTTCTAATAAATTACATATGCCCAAACTGCATATAATTTAAATTGAATATGCTAAAATTAACTTACAATGAAACCAAACTTTTTAATAATGAATCCCTGGACTCAGCGGATTTGAATCAAATGAGTTTGGGTGATTAAAGAATATGCTTTCAATTAAAAATCGGACTGTGATCTTTGTAGCTTTTGTGACTCCAAATTAATTTCAGGTTGACCTAACATTTGTTTGAAATTAAATCAGGCCAACAAAACTCAAATCAAATCAAAATTGTTTAACTTTATTATAACATGGTCATGTTGTTGATACTTATTGAAATATATTTTCAAATTAGGCATTTAATTAATAGAAAATTTTGAAATAAATTAGTTATAAACATAAATTTGGATAATGAAGCTATAGGCGATACTCTTAATTATAGGTTTATTATATAAATATATTTTATCTTATAATATTTAAATTCTATTATTTTTTTTTAATTTGCCAATATCAATCTCAAGTTTAGATGAAAAAAATTTAGAGTATTTTTGAAATATCATTTTTGCTTACACAAAAAAAATGCTTGGCTCCACCCCTGCACATTAACCTCTCTATTTTTTTACATTATTCATTAATAATTGGGCTATGAATAAAAATGCATTAACAATCCATTTAATATTATTGAATATTATTGAAGTGTGAACACCCACACAAGAGGGATAACTAAATAAGAAATTGAAAATTAATTGCCATCCTTTTATCTTCAATAAATTTATCATACAAATGACCATCAAATTAAGACCCATGATTTAGGTATTGTTATAATTATGTCACGTGACTGAGCTTATGAAGTTAAGGGAATATAGTTATTTCTATGAGAATGGCTAATTTTGTTGTAAATTGATTGAAAAAGTTAGTGCTCCCTGTCTTGTGGGTTGTGTCACTTCTTGCATGCATAGCATGATTAGAAAGTCGAATAATATATTGAAAATTTTAAAACAAACTTAGTTAAAGATCAGCTATAATGTTCAACTTGATATACTAGTAAATATTATTAGTTGGAAAATGTAAGCACATTTGCTTATTTGCTAGTAATATCTTATATGCATAGATACCAAACCAAAATCTTGAGAGGAAGTAGACGATAAAGAAACAAACTTTCTGTAGAAGTATCACAACAACCTCCCTCTATTATTGCTCTTTATGTCCTTTTCCTTCCATTGTTTTAACTGCGTTATGAATAGTCAAATTGGGATAGCTAGGCTTTGACTTACCTTGTATCTCTATTTGGACAAGCGATTTCACGAAACCCCCGAAAAGGGTTACCTGAAAAAGTGATTCTGCCAACAACAAAAACAACATGAGAGGATCAGGATCAGATAAGCAAAGAATTTTTGATGCAAAATTTAGTATTTGATTTAATATTTTACTTTTGTATGCAGAATTTAGTATTAAAAATATATATACTATATGGCCCCTTCTTTGCATGTATTCTACTATTATTATATTAATTATCCAGTGTTATTTTCTTAGGAATAGGTTCTCTCAAATTTTATTGCAGCCAAGTTTTGTACTTATTTGAAGCTGAAATCATTGAAGGGGTTGTTCTGTTATCTAATACCTATTTCAACAAAAAACCACTATACTGGAAAAGCCAATCTTCCTTTTGTTGTATGCTGTCATACTTGTGGATACACACTGCTTGCTTGATTCTCTTTTTTGGTGAAAGCTACCATATGGCCTTCATTCAACCTAAAATTCGGTAACGATTCATTAAGATTTCTAAGGTTGGTACACCAGATTGCATGTACAAAGACTATTCGTACATGATTAGTCTCATTCATTTAAAGATGATTATTTTGTAATTTGAATGGGCTTTAGTTCATTGGGTTCCATATGTTTTTCGTTGAAAACTTGCATGGATAAATTTCTTTGGGATTTTTGATATTATTCTTCGGTTGCTTCCTGTAGGTGCATAACACAGTCCGCCGGAGGTGGCTAGATGGCGATAAATTTATAATATCATCAATGGAAAAAGTTGCAAAAATAGCACTAGATGGTCGTGAAGCTTTGACAAAAAGGAACCACTCTGAACTTGCAAAACTAATGGATAGTAATTTTGATCTTCGAAGGTAAAAGAAATGATACATTCTATTAGCTTTGGAAATTCTATTTTATAGAAACATTATTCCTTTGCTTCAATATTAGACCAGGCTAGCGTTTTTTCATCCATATTATTTGCAATTAAACATATAACTCAGTTAAATTTTATAAAGTCATAATTTTGCCCATAATGTTTTGGATTGAAGTGTTAGGCAATAAAAAGTTACTAATATCCAAGTTTTACATGTTAGAAATGAGAATATTAAAATATATTCATGGCAAAAATTAATAGAATATAAGTGACTTCAATTGAAGATTGGATAATTAAAAATAGACTTAGATGATTTGGATATTTATCACAAATGACTTAAAATGCGTTCATTAGTATAATACATAAAATTATCAAAAGATTAAGAAGGAGAAAAGATTGATCTAATATAACATAAATAGAAGTTCAAAATGATTTTATCTTTCGAGAAATTATTTTGTGCGGACACTGGACGGAGAGAACCGTCCAGATTTGCTGTACTTTTGCTACCTGTTTGTTGCGATTTTGCAGAAGGGCAGTAAAAGTGATGAGGACATCGTCAGAGATTTCGACACATGTACCATCAAGAGACGCCAGAGATCGACGGCCTCAATCATGAGTTTTATTTTGAGTCATTTTATGTAGTAGTTTATTTGATTTTTATGTGTTTTCGTTTTTGCCCTTATGGGTATTTAGTCGCTATTGTAGCCCAAGGGGCATTTTAGTCTTTTGTTTTCTTTGTCATTTGGTGGCCTATATATATGGCCATTTTCTCCTGTTATAGTAGTTTTTGATGAATGAAAATTTGCCACTTATGTTCTCTTTGTGAGTTCACCCTCCTCGATCTCTTAGTGAGTTCGTAGGAGAAACTAGATCTCTTTGTGAGTTCTAGGTTTTCTTGTCTTTCATTTTTCTTTAGTTCTCTTGATCACTTCGTGTTGAGAAGATTTGGATTGAAGCCGCTAGTGGGAGATTGGATTTTCGTGCTTTGGATCCCGAGAATTTCCCCCACACTCTCTCCTCCCTTGCTCTTGCCGCCGTCCCCTACCTGGATTGCCTAGGCCGCCGGCCTGCAGCCCCAACCGCCGGCCAGCCCTTCCCCAGCCCGCCGGCTCCCTTTCCCCCTTCCGGCCGCCACCTCCTCCCCACTCTTTTGAATTTCGAATTTGAAATTTGAATGTTTTATGAGCCATTACTTGTTTCCTAATTTAGCTCCTTAATTTTAGGCAATCAATTCAATTGAGTTTCAATTTCAAATTTGAAATTCAAATTGCTCCAATTGATTGCCCTCAAATTAGAAAGATATTTCCCCTTATGAAATCTGAAATTTTATTTCAGATTTTGTAAAAATCTGTGATTAAGTTTGTGGTCCCCATTGCATTAAACCCAAGCCCTCTCCTAGTCATGTGGCCGGCCCCTTAATGGCCTCCTCTCTCTCTCTTAATCACCTTAATAACTCCACAAATCAGCCACCCCTTTACTCTCCTTAATTACTTGGGGTTTGAAATTCGAACTCCCTCCTAATTCCTAATTCATCAAATCTGAAATACATTTCACAATTTCCCTCCTTGGCTTCCTAACTACGGAGCCCAAATCTGGCCCAAAGCCTTGCCCCTTCCTCCACTTGTTAGCCCGTCCAGATCTTCCCCGTGATGGCTGAAACAGAATTCCTTCTGGAGTGATCCTGTTGTCCAGAGTTTGAGACGTCTTCATCATTGAATTCTAGCCCAATACCTTTGCAAAACTGCTGCTCCAGGAAGGCCCCATTGCTGTCCACAGATTTCTGCGGGCATATCTACACATTATCTCTCAACCCAAAGGTTTCCGTTGCCGTCCAGAATTCCATAGCTATTCCAGGTTGCTGTCCAGACTATTGAGGCTAAGGGGATTGCTGATTTGAAGGACGAACCAACGTCCTTGAATCCCCTTTCTTCGACGTAAACTTTGACGTGGATTCTTCCGTGGAGGATTACTTAAATCACATCTTGTTCACGCTAGTTGGATGCTCACTAGTCATCCCGTGGACTACCCGCCACCGGCTACCACTCCAACGGACTACACTTTGTGTGCCATTTGTCTCCTAGTGGCATCGCTCGGTTGCTCTCAATCTTCCTCCAATTAAAAGTGCCACCAACAAGAGAGTGAGTGAGAGACCCAAGGTGAAAAGTTCTATTTGTTAATTGTGGATTATTGTTTCTCTCAATAACATTACTATGTAATTATATGTTGTCAATTTGATATTGTCTCATTAATCTAGTTGTAACCACATGCCTTACTTAATTTCGACTTGATAATTCCGAGAACCTAACTTGGGTAAGCATTAATTCTACAACTAGCAAAGCTTTATCAATCTTATATTAAAATCCCCAAGCAGTTCTTGTTTCCATGCATATGTTTCACATCAAAAAGGGTAGAAATATTCAGTTATGAATGCATTTTTGTTGCATTTTTACTGCTCTTCAGCAAAAGCACAACAAATATTCAATTATTTAGTAAATATTAAATATTTGCTGACCTTTTATTGCCCTTTTGAAAAGCGCGATAAAAGGGCAGTAAAAACGCAACAAATCCGGATCGTTCTCTCCGTCTGGTGTCCGCACAGAATAATTCGTCTTATCTTTCAGGCGATAATCTGTATGAACAAATGAAAAATAAGAATTCATAAAACCAATTTCAAGTAGTTGGGGAAAAGGCCAATTATGATGATTGTTATCTGCTACAGTTTCTTAGAAAGTGATACAACTTGAAATTTATATAGTTGATTTCCATTTCTATTTTTTGTCAGGAAAATGTTTGGAGATGAAGTGCTTGGTGCTCTAAATATACAGATGATTGAGACAGCTAGAAGTGTAGGTGCTGCTGCAAAGTTTACAGGAAGCGGTGGTGCTGTGGTGGCATTCTGCCCTAAAGGGCCGGAACAAGTCAAGCTTCTTGAGGATGCTTGCCTGAAGGCTGGTTTTCTCGTGCAGCCCATTTTAGTTGTCCCCTCTGTTCTTGCAGACGAGGATCTGGCGATGATATCTTGCTGATAGCGTCTTGTCAGCTAATATTTTTTAGTATTTTTGCTTTGCTTTGAAGTCTTAAGGTTTGCTTGGGATTATTTTTTTTAAATACATATTTATTTAATACATTTGTAACTATTTTTTATTTTTAAAACAAATTTAATTATTTTTAAAACACGAAAAATAACTTGATCAGGTCAACCCCATGTTGGTCCTGATATACACTAGCACAGCTTCAGTCACGTTTTTTTTGGCCGCATCTTCGTTGAGACGTAACACATTTTGTTGAACGTTGTTCGATTTGTTTGACGTAGAAGGCCGTGGTTCAAAATACATGATTGTATTTTCCTCTACTGGTTTCTGATTCGATTTGAGTATTGATTTTGTGTTGGGACTTCCCAGAACCAAGTATGGAGCTTATTCAATCATGATTGTTGTCGACAGATTTTTCAAGATTTGCATACTTCATTCCATCTTGCAAGCCAACCTGTAAAGCAACTTATGATCTTTTGCAAGTAATTTAAAATTTTCATTGCATGAAAATCATTCGATTTATACTATAAACAACCACGAAAGAGGAACATAAATTCAAGCTCCACTAATCCACAGAACAAGAACAGAGAAAGCATTTAGTCAATTGTCATTTGTCAACAGCACCGATAATACTTTTAATTACATAATGTTTTATGTATTTCGAAATACCAGAAAACACCAGCCATCCAAATCAACAATCTCATAAGCCTTTCAAACATTAAAAGAAAAAAAAAAAAAAAAACCCAGCTTTGAAAAAAAAAAAAACATTCAATGCTTGCAGATTTAGCTACTATGAAGCTGCTCTTCCATGTCATATTCAAGCAAAAAAAAAAAACGGTAAGATCTTTGTACCTTTTAATCCCCAAGTTTGGTTACTTGCTCTGCCAAATCGCAGGTTTTTCTACAAAAAAAAAAAAGAAAAAAAAAAAGAAAAAAGAAAAAAGAAAAAAAGATAAACTAAGCAAATATTGAAAAATCTAAACTCTTAGAACATCTTCAACCGAAAATCCCATTTTTGCTCCAAAATATAGTGAAACTCAAAAATGTTGTGATTCATCTTCAATCGAACTCTATTTTATGAGCTTCTGCGAAGGTAATCGTCTTTCTCCTCTTTCGTATGTTTCTTCGGCAAAATCCAGTTGAGATAGAAAAATCGCGTAGGTGAACAGTGCAACGTCAATATTGGCGTCACACTGTTCACCCTCAACCAATTAGCAATTTTTTTGTCATCCGAATGGAGAAAACCAGCTATGCCTTACAGTTGTTTGGAATTTGACTGGAGACGCCCTTAAAGCACCATCAAACTCAAAAAATTCTAAGATAGAGTCTAGAGAAGCATAATAGAGATTCCAAATTTTACAGAGGCACAGAGGCCATGACGTCGAGCAATTAGGGCATTACTTGTGAGCCGTCGAATGTTAAAAACACAACATTTGTGAAATTTTGGAAATAATATAGCGTTTGATTTGAAAATAGCTATGTTAGGGGGATGGAGTTTTTTTTTTTGGATGTTTTTTAGAGGGGGGCCGTACCCCATCAACCCCCTTAATTTGATTAGATAAAAACATTTTATATATATATATATTACAATCTTAAGGCTTAATTTGATTGGGCATTTTTTGTGCTTATTATTTTTTAAAATGACAAAGTTATTTCTTTTTTATTGTTTGGTTCCTCAAATCACGTTCCTAATAACATAATTTTTTTTCATTTTTCTACTGTTTTGAAAAAGCTTTTAATATTTGCTTTCTCTTTTAAAAAACTTTTTTTTATGAACCATTATTTTTTAAAACTGTCTTTTACAACCTAAGAACCAAACGAAGCCTAAGTTAATTCAATCCTAAATTCAATTACTCATAATATATGCAAAGAATTCATGACTTGACTTCATAGTGAATATATATAATTGATATCTTTTATTAATTTACCATAATATCCTTACATTATTTATGTGAAAAGGTGCATCGTTAACAAATCCACAAAAGGAAACTCTTAACCGGCAGGAGGACAATACAGTCATTTCATAAATTTGGAGCGTTTACATTGGTTAATGGATTCTTGCTTGCTCACAGGTCCACGTTCGGCCATCGTCGTCAAAGGGTCAGACACCAGAGCGATCCTAAGAAGCCAATATCTCATACATGATACATACACCCAGAGCGTTTATATTCTTTTGTTAATCCCTTCCGTGAATTCTTTCTCTCTGCTCTTTGTTTTCTTCTCTTCAACGACGATTTCAGAATTTCCCATTTCTTCTTTGATTTCTAGAATTTTATGAACCTTTTGTCATTTAATTCGATTATGCTCCATTTCTTTTTTTAATTTTTTATGTTCTGGCGAGTCTTTTCCCCAAATCTTCCGTTTTCCTGATGTGCTGCGGCGAATTAGAAAGGCGGAGCCTTAGGTACCTTCTGTAGGTAAAATTTGGCGACTTTAGGGTTCTCTTCATCACTTTGTACCTGTAGATATCCTCTCGCAATTTTGTTCGGTCTTGGCGGGAGCTTGGATGCTGTCCACGGCGAATCAAGGAATCCAGCCTATGGCTGCGGTGGATCCCAATTCCATGGAGGTAACTCAATCGATTTTGATTCAACTTAGTTTAATTTTCTCTTTGGGAATCCCTGGAAATTTACTCTCTGCAACCTTTGAGGTTGACTTTCTGAGATGTATTGGTTTATTATATAAGGTATGATGAATGTATGATACCTGTACTATGGTTAACTGTTATCATTAATTAGCATAATTTGACTTAAAGGGGCTGGTGGTTGCTCTTAGTGGGCATGCGCCATCTAGATCGAGCAAACATATTGAGACTGTTACTGATTTAACATATATATTGTCGGCTTGGCATTTGTTTATTCGTGGGCCTATTTGTCCGTCGTGACCTGTATGTTACGTTTCTGGCGAGGTTTCTCCTGTATACCTCTTTAACTAGGGTTTTATCATGGATAAGATGAGTGACTATAATAACTTAACCTTTCTTATATTTCTGGAGTTCTGAATATTGGACATGCTTTCTGATTTGCACCGTAGGTGCTTGCAAAAGTTTAAATTATGGTCCAGGAAGATCTTGGTGATAGGATTCTCTATAAATTCATTGATAGGAACTTGTAAATTTAGAAACTAATATAAGTTTTAATATTTTCTAGAAGCTTCCAAAGTTTGTATCACAAAGCCAAAATATCAACAAAGAAAGGATAGGGTAGGGCATGGTTTGCAAATTACTAAAATGGAGGATTCAAATATAAAATTTCTGTTCAAAACTTGAGGATAAGAGGAGGGGTTGTTTTTTTTTTTAATTGGAAGGGGATCATGTCTTAAAGATCAAAGGTTAAATTCTAGGGAATATTCTAGCTTCCACAAAAAAAAAAAAAAGAGGAGGGGATAAGCAATTCTTCTGAAAAGGAGGGTGCGTACGCCATGAAAACCAAATTGCTTGTGCTAGAAAATAACAATTTGATGAAATCACAAGTAGACCAATGCTATTAGGATCCAATAATTTTAATGAAATTGCAATTTGACTATTTCTGTCGTATGAATGAGTATTGGAAACAAATAAATATTTGAAAACCAAATTGCATATGCTAGAAAATAAAATGTTAAATTGGATGTGTGGTAATAATAAATATACAGTGAAAAATCATCAGAGAGATGGAGGAGATGAGTAGCTGTTTGTTTGCCCATATTCAATGGATGATAGAAGTTGCATAAGAAGTGGATAGATAGAGTGCTTGAAAGGATTAGGAAAAGTTGTTATATCAAAGCTAATATTTTTAGAAGTCGGGAATAAAAGACTTAGATAAAAAAGTGTTTTAATTTTATTGAGCCCTCAATAATTACTACATAACATGACAAAATAAATAAAGCTCCTGATCGTGGCCGTCGATCTTCCGGTGTCTCCGATGGAACACATGTCGAAATTGCTGACGATGTCCTCATCAGGATCATACTGAGACGAATATTGAGCAAAATTTAGTAAAAGTGCAAAAATGGTTGGGTAGTGTAGCTGTTTCAGTAGAATTATTTGATGCTTTGATTTTCCATTGTGGAGATAAATTTAATAGTGATATGAGGCTAACAAGAAAACTGATATGGTGGTAAATGAGATAATGGTCAAGGAATGATAAACTTATATTATATATTGAGAATCTTGTTGCACGAATGCACTATCCTTAAGTTTTTAGATGAGCCATCTTCATGTAGTCTTGACATTAGACCAATAACATAGAATAACTATACCTTTAGATTTTCTGTTGAGATAGAATGAAGAACTGAAAAATGTTGGGGCAAGTTTTATTCTTTATCAATATTCCTACTTTAGGTTCGTAAAAGAGAATAAAGCAATGATTGTATTTTTTTAAAGATTGAAACCTGTCGGGTAGCATTTCTTACTTCAAGGAAATAATAGAAATTTGTTTATCAACTTTATTTTGAGAGAGTGATTGTAATTATGGAATATGGGACGTGTGACTAATATGCTTTATCAGTGATTGTGGAATATGCATGATTAGTTGAAGGCAACAACATGAACGAGTAGTGCATTTTAATTTCAACATTTATGACATCTTTTTATGTTTATATCTTATCGATGTTCTTTTTTTAATTTTATATTTACGGGCTGTTGTTACTCTTACTTATGCTAAGTCTCATTTCATCATTGGTACTGATTTGAAATGCCTTGTATACTTTCTAGAGGTCACTTGTTCAAAAACTTGATTCTAGTGTTAATAGTGCTTGTTTTACATGGTATTTTCATTCTAGGATAATTTCCTTCAAATATTTGTGTTGTATTCTATTAATATATTGACACTTTTCACCATCTTTTATCAGGAACGTTCTAGAGATGATGTGAGTCAAGGACATGCACCTGTAATTGCAGGTCATTATTCTTGGCCTGCATCAGCTGCGCCGGTGGCAGTCTCATGGAATTATGGGGTAAATAGTGGTCCTCTTGAAAATGCAACAACATCAACTTCTGTTCACAATTATGATCCACTGAGGGATTCAACTGCTTCTGAAGGTGCTCAGGTTGCAATGAATTCTTTGCCCCAAACATCTGCTTCATCTAATCTTGCTGCAACAAATGGAAGTCAAAGTTATGCTGGTTATGTACAACACTCAAGTTCTACCTATGCTTATGGGTATGGCAACATGCAATATCAAAGTAACTACTATGGTAACCCACATCAGGCAAGCTATACCTCTTATCAACAAGCGGGTACAAGTCAGAATTCAGGTGCTTCTTATCAGCCTCCTAGCTCATTTCAGAATACAGGCTCTTATGCAACTCCTACAAGTTATTCTGGCGCTTATTTTGCTAGTGATCATCAGACGACGGCAGGATACCCAACCAGTGGCTATTTTGACCAGAACAACTATTGGAATGATGGAAGTGGTGGTGGTTATTCACTTCAATATGCAAATTATCCATCCTCAGGTGCAAATTCGACCCCTTCAACTAGCAATGTAGCAACAAGTGCATATCCTTATCAACAGGAGTGTTATCAGTGGTCAACAAATTATGGTGCATCTGTACCAAATGTTAATTACACTCCTGCATCAGGAAGCGCGGTAGCTGGCATTGCTCCAACAACGACATATCCTGTTCAAAGTGCAAACGCTGGTTCTTTGTATGCAAGCAACCAACCACCACCTCCCGGCACCACATCTTGGAGAGGAGATCTGGGGCCTTCTACTTTGCCTTCTCCACAGGTTTGTTCTTGTTTAAAATCATTCTACAAAAGATTGCTTTCCAACTAGTCGATGATTTTTTTTTATTTTTTTGGTGTGGAGTTAATCTTTTGGAAGGACTTTTTGAAATTTAAAGTCTTATAATTTTATTCTGCTTATCAATTTTGATCTTCTTAAACATTTATCCTTTCCTTCAAAAATAATATTTTATCCATTCTTGAATCCAACTGTGATACTTCTTCTCAAATTAGATCTATTCTAAACTTCAAATATCACCAACCTTGGCAAAGAATAATTGATTATCATTCTCTTTAGAGGCGGTGCCTATTCAAAGTTGAGTGACCTGTCCTCAACTTGAAAAGAAAAAAAAAAATGGCTTACTTAGGTTCTAGTTGAGTCGAAAATAATTGATTTAGTTTATTTGAGCCGAGTCTCCTAAATTTAAAAATATTATGTAACTTTTTAAATTATATATAGACACACACACAAACGCATTTTTAGTTGAATCAAATTAATTTTGAACATTCCATCCTTGAGTCAAAACAATTCAATTTTTATTTCGAATCAGTTAAAATTTGAGCTATTATTGAACGAGTTTTAAGTTTCCAAAATAATTCAATTGTTTAATAACCATTTCAACATAAAGAAATGGAAAATGAGTATTTCAAAAGCTGATGCTCAATAATTTGGATAAAGTTTATGTTGATGATGATGAGGAATAAACATTTTGTTGTATTTTTTTAAATATTGGAATGTCTGGTTTCTGTAGTGTGGATAAAAAGAGCTGAACAACACTACAATGGGCTATTATACATTGAGAAACTTATACTTTTCTTGTGCATGTGGGCAATTTATTAAGTAATTAAGTAGCACTCCAACTTTTTTTTAAATATCATATGCAATTTATAGATCTCCTCCCAATGTTGTACTTGTTTACAAAAACGTAGAATATTTGTCTTGATAAATAATTATCTTAGTATTAAGATTGTGTTTAATACGTTTTGGTTTCAGTAGCCTTGTCGTTAATGTATGACATTTGCATGGTGGACTAGGGAGCTAAAATATGTTGGATCCTTGGGAATGGTAAAATCATTTACCATTAAGAATCATTAAAAAGTGATCGCACTTTGATAGGAATCTGATATCCTCACAGCAAAAACATCAATACCATAGGAAAACACTGTAGAAATCAGCAAGAAAGGAAGAGACTATGGGCTAATTATCTTTGATAAAGGCACAACAAACTAAGATACAGATAGATCAACTCTCCACAAACCTTAGGCACCGATAGGAACAAATCTAAAGAAAAACTACAACAAACTCAATCACATAATGAAAACTAAACAATCTAATTAGCCCTATATAGGCCTCCTTAATTCCCTCCAAAATCTCAATTCAAAACAACTCCTTTTCTTAAATAAATCTTTCCTAATTCCCTTTCAAATCTAAATTCAAATCAGTCACATTTTTTTAAATAAATCTTTCCTAATTCCCTCATAAATTTGAATTCAAATTAGTCCCCCTTTCCCTAAATAAACTTTCCTTCTCCCAATTTTGGTTTCCTATGGTAAGTAATTAAAGGTAGATTTATTCCTCTTTGGATCCCCCTCTTTCCTTTCCCGACATCCCTGCTAGTGGGGCCCACAGGCTCCGCCGACCCATTAATACTCCTCTCCCAAACAGCCACATTTCCCTCAATGTGGAACGAATGAAATTGCTGCTGAATCATATGGTACGATTCCCATGTTGTTATAGTCAGATAGATCCTTTCATTCGATCAACACTTCTCTCGCTCCTCTTGTTGTTGAGCGGACTTCTTTCACTTCCCTTGGCTCCGGGATTACCTCCATTTCTCTGTCAAGGTCATCGACAGCGTCGTTGATGAACTATGGTCGTCAATAAGTTTCCTCAAATGGTTCTCATAGAACACCAGGTTATGGTGGAAGTAGGGGGTAGCTGCAAACAATTCATCACAGCTCCATTCCTCTCCACCACTCCATAAAGCCCATAATATCGTGAAAATAACTTTTTATTTCTTCTTTGATCTAAGGTCTTATATCTGAGGGGTTAAATCTTCAAATACACTTTACCACCCACATTTGACTGCATGTTGAAAGACTTCAACCTCTCCTTTATAGTTTCCGTTGAAACTCCACTACTGTTGCCTCCATCACTTCCCCTAGGAACAACACCACCATACAAACTTTGGCCTTGAATAGAAAGAGATCGCAGAATCTTTGCCCAAGCTACCCGTTTGTATTGATTTGCATTTTGATGTACAGTTCTTCTGTGCCTCTGAACCCAATCATTACCCAATTAATCCTTTGCCTCTGATCTTGGAACAGGTCTAACCATGTAGTGGATGTTAGTCATACTGAATAGATAAGCCAACGTAGGATGCTTATATTGCTTAGACTTATCGTCTAGGTTACTTTGAAGAGCTTGTATAATTCACATTGTAATAGTTGTTATTTGAGAAGTTGAATCTTCTCCCACCTTTTTAAACTCCTGAAAAAAATTGCGTCAAAGTTGACTGATGATCAAATAAAAACTTTGCAGTTAATCACATAGCTAGTTAAAGGATGCACAATTCCATCCATCACGCCTGCTTTTATTGCATCTTCTTCCACCGCTTCCTTTAAATGACCAAAAGTTTCTTGAGCAGTCTGGGCTAAGCGCCTTGAAAGATTATGAGCAGTATCCCTCATCTTAGAACAAGTTTTTCCTTCAAATGTTCTTTCAATCTCAGAATGAAGCTCATGCATTATTTCATGCATGTCTAGAAGCACAAACAACTTCTCTGGTAGCCCCTTGCTTTTTGCTATAACATCCCCAAAACTAAAAAGCATTAACACATTGTCTGCTGTTACTTCAACAAAGCAGCGATCCTTAAACATTGATACCATTAAAAATTTGATCACATATTTTTCTCTGCAGCAAATAGGAGTTTCATAACAATCCTCATATAGTGAATCCAATTTCGAATTTTGGACTCTAGAATCTCCCATGGCATCTTCTGTACGTCTTCTTTACTGAGCTTTTCCACTCCACCTTGAATTGCCCTCACCATGTTTTTAATAGAAACCCTGGGTTTGGACTACTAGGACCCCCCCTGATCCTCACCTTCCTCCCTCCCACGAATTCCATAGTCAATGCCTTCCCGTTCACCTTGGTCTCGCCCAGGGTCTGCAACCACTTTATGCCTAAAATTACATATGGGCTCCCTAACTCCAAGGGAAGGAAATCCTACCTCACCTCAATTTCCTATAGTGTCACCATTAGCCTTAGACAGATGCCTCTACTCTTCTCCACCTTCCCTGTTCCCATCATCACCCCAAAACAACCCGTGTTGGCCAGCTTTAGCCCCAACCGGTCCACCACTGTACACTAGAACTACCACTGATTCTCCTCCTATACGTCCCTTCACCTTTATGGTGTGATTTTAGATAAAACTCATCTCTAAGTTTAGGGACCTCCGCCACATTTAGGTGCAAATGCTCGTCCTCAACCACCTCCTCCGCTAGAGTCTCCTCATCACAGACTGTAAGCACCTGCAGCGAACGGTCCTTACAGTGGTGGCCCAGTGCAAACTTCTAATCACAATGGAAACACAGTCCCCTAGCCCTCTTCTCCTGAACCTCTGCTTCAATCAACCGCTTGAAATTTCTCCCAGGCCGTGCTCTCAATCCCCTATCCTTGAGTATTTCTCTCTGATTTGGCATTGGTTGTACCTTTGGTGCCAAAAAAGTAGCCATCCGGTATGAAGTTCCCGAACTGTTTCCCTTGTTGCTTCTCTCAAATGAGTTTTTGTCCTTCATCATCTAGGCTAGCTCCATAGTCCATAGTTTCCCCCAACCCTCGTGGCCTCAATAATCAGACAACGACCTTGATCTATGGCTCGAGCCTCTTCATGAAATTCCCTTCAAGTACTATCTCAGATAACCTCTCCAATCGGCTTGAAAGGTACTCGAACCTCTCTTGATAATCCATCATTGTTCCTTCCTGAATTAGAGTAAAGAACTTCTCATAGAAGTGTCCTTCCTGATTGGGTCGGAAAAATTATAATAGACAATCTTTGAACTCCTTCCATGATTGGATTGGATCTCTCATGTTTCTCCATTGATATCAAGACAAGGCCTTCCCCTCCAAGTATAAAGCTGCCACCGTGAGTCTCTCCTTCTCCATCAGTCCTTTCATCTCAAAGTATCTCTCTACCTTATAGATCTGCCCATGAGCATCTTCCCCTAAAAAACGGGCATCTTCAGCTTTCTCACTCTTGGATTCCCTTCGTCCCAACTTCATCTTCCACCTTCGGCTCCTCCCATCTAGCGATTGTTGTGTATCTCTCCATTATTCTTTCCCACCCCTTCTCCTTTCATAGATATCCTATTCCTTCAAATCAGCCCTCCTCGTTTCTTCCTCTCAATTTTTTCTCATGCCATATCAGTTCAAGAGGTGACATATTTTTCCTATTGCTCAAGATTTCTACCACTCGATCATCCCCCATTGTGTCGATATTGAGGTTACCCCACTTCCTTGGCCACCCATCGGTGCTCTCGTCTCTGATGTTGCCGGTTGGGTGTGAAGCACTAAAATTTTCTTCATCATGTCTTCTAGTTTAGAAAACATTCATTCCATGGATGAAAACACTCCTCAATTTCATATTTGAGTTGGCCAATTTATCATTCTAGTTTCTCTTCCAAAGCATCCACTTTCTTTGTCGCCATAGGTCCCAAATCACGTTTTGATACAAATCTGATTGGAATCCCGATCTCTTCACAACAAAAATAGCAATATCAAAGGATAACTTAGCACAAATCAACAAGAAAGGGAGAGATTATGAGCTAATTCTCTGTGATAAATGCACAACAAACCAAGATATTGGTTGATCTACTATTCGAGAGGTAGATCGGTTCTCCACAAATCCTAGGCGCGGCTAGGAACAACTCCAAAGAAAACTACAATAAACGCAATCACATAATGAAAATTAAACAACCTAATTAGCTCTATATAAGCCTCCCTAATTCCCTCCCAAATCTCAATTCAAAATGGCCTCCTTTCTTTAAATAAATCTTTCCTAATTTCCTCCCAAATCTCAATTCAAATCAGCCCCTTTTCTTTAAATAAATCTTTCTTAATTTCCTCCCAAATTTAAATTCAAATCAACCCCCCTTTCCCTAAACAGACTTTCCTAATTCCTTCCCAATTTTTGATTTCCTATGGTAAGTAATTAAATGTGGATTTATTCTCTTTGGACCCCCTCTTTACTTGCTCGCCATCCCTACTAGTCGGGCCTACAGGCCGCTGGTCCATCATGCTTGTAATGCATATTTTACATATCTTTTCAATTTTTACTATGTATTTTATTGTACACCTGTATATGTGATTGCTGAAAAACATTGCAAGCGAAGTTTCCTCATACAAATTTTAAATTAGGTGATAGATTTGAATTAAAAAAAATATAATCTTCTTTAATGGATGTACACCATGTAGCTCATAAAATGACCTTTTATTAACTGATATATTATTTCAAGGATGACTTTGTATATCTTCCTAATTTATATATTAGTGTCATTTTTTCTATTCTGGAAGTTTATAGCGCAGTTCATGCTATATGGGTATTTGGTATCTTATTACCTCGTGTGTTGGAAGTTTATAGCGCAGTTCATGCTATATGGGTATTTGGTGTCTTATTACCTCGTGTGTGTTTATTGGCCTTTTCTCTCAATTTTCATGTTTAATATTGGATACGGACATGCATAGAATTATTTCTCATACTTAAAGGAACTTAAAATGACTCATCTGACTCCAATCTCACCCTGAATTTGAGCGTAGTAAAAAATTCAATGCTATTATCTTTTTGTTTTATGGTTTTAAGAATAGTAAACTCTAAATATTAGTTTTAATGAGAACATGGCCTTGTTTTAAAAAACTACGCACTTTTCTGTTAAGAAATATGAAATGGCAAGTGATTCTCCGATATTCATATCTAATAACACTCTAGTCTGAACTTTTCCAAGTTATCATAAAGAAAAATACGTAGGTTTTTGACATGCTTTTTCAGGTCCCTGGAGTCTTGTCCTTTGTTCTTTCTTTCGAACAACTTTTAATTTTCATAGTAAGTACAAGAAAAAAATTCTCTTAAATTGCATGAAGTTTTATGACCGGAGAAATAAGGCGTGAGAAGTGTATGATTAGTATTTACACTAGTTACTAATTATCATATTTTCTCTATTACCCTATTCATAATGCTATAATTTCTATCTTTGGTTTATATTGTGAACACCTTTTTTTTTTCTTTTATCGTCGTTATGAATTTTTTAGAAGTGCTTGGATGTGTAGGTGTTAAATTGAAATAATCTTTAAACATTGCACAAGTTCTCTTTTTGTTGCTTACATCTAGCATCTTGTTACTGACCTAACAACTGCCGCTTAAATGTCTTTTGCTGTTAATTATTGGTAATGAACTTCCTCAGGTCTATTTAGTCATTCTAGTTAAGCCTCCCCCATACTACAATAACCATTTCTCGTAGAACTGAGTGATTTAAAAACATGAAAAAATCAACTCGTGAGCAATTAGGATTGAGGTATCTTTTCCAATTTCCAAAAAAGGATGCACATTACTTTTGTCTCACGAGATTTCTGCCAAAAGAATCAATTGCAATTTCTCAATAGCAAACAAGATCTTACACGGCCTCTGAAAATGTGTTGTTAGATATTTCATTTTTCCATTGAAAGTGAACTTCAACCATCATCAAAATATTCAGATTATAGTAACTTTCTTGGAACGTGTCGGGGTCCAATAGCAATGATTCTAATTACTTTTTTTTTTCTATTATATTATTTCAGAAACCTAAGGACTCAAGTTATGTAAAATACATGATTTTCACTTTGAAAGAATAATATTACGCTACTATATATATATATGGCTACTCAATAAAGACGAAACGGTTTTCTTATTCTTTATCATATCCATATTTACATACAACAACGCCAAGCTTTTATCCCACTACATGGGATATATTGTATTGTGCTGAAATTTCAATTTATTTATTTTCTTTTCTTGAAAATAGATAAAAAAGATTGACATTCCAAGGAATCACACGTAAAAAGTTTTGTTGACACACATGGAGTTGATGGTTTTCATAGTGGTTGAATAATCATCTTTTTATGAAAAAAATAGAAGTTTCTTGGGAGTCTTATCATATTAATTTGTTCTATTTTCTTTGACGATGGGTCATAACTTCATTTGAGTTCAAATCCTACTTTGAGATCCATTAGAAGTTAGAAATTTTGTAAGCCATCAGGTTGAATAATCATCTGTTTATGAAAAAAATAGAAGTTTCTTGGGAGTCTTATCATATTAATTTGTTCTATTTTCTTTGACGATGGGTCATAACTTCATTTGAGTTCAAATCCTACTTTGAGATCCATTAGAAGTTAGAAATTTTGTAAGAAAAATAAGATGTTTCTTTTGTTGTAAATTATTGCATTAGTATTCATGTGCACTTATTATTTATGCTGATTAATATAGTGCCTTCAAATTCAATTTTAATGGCACGTTTATTCTAGATAATCAGTTTACTAAACATTAAGAAATCATACCTGATTCCTATGAAACTGACGTCATGCATAAATTTTTTTTTCTATTAACTGATATTTTACAATGTCTAACAATTCTTTGTTTTCTATATGATACATGTATTTCACTGTGGAGCATGACCATTTTGCAATCAGACCAAAATATTGTGAATTTTTAAAGCTTCAAGTGTCACTGTATAATGAGGCCCAGTAATAGCCTCTTGTCCAAAACATGTTCTTTGTTGGGATTTTGACTGCTTTGAATTTGGTACCTTTGACATCTATGCTTATTATTCTTCTACTACAGGCACGCAATGATGTTGCATCTCGTTTTCCCCATGGTGGTTGGGATGAGAAGGCTTTCACAGTTCAAAATTACCATATCAATCAGATGCCTTCAGATTTGCAGAAGGCTTCTGACTCGAAGCTTTCTTTGTATGAAAACCATGATGGAAGTGAGAAAATTACATGCTCTTATGATCCAAATTCTAGTTTGCAGGTTTTTTCTACCGGTCAAGTTTCTCAAAACCCTCAACAGCCATTGCAAAGCGTCTCAACAATGGATGCATGTCGGGTAAGCAAAATGCAGATTCCAACCAATCCTAGAATTGCCTCAAGCTTGACCGTGGGCATGCCAAAAGTTGACAAGGAAACTTCAACAGCTAATGCAGCAGCTAAACCAGCTTACATCAGTGTTCAAGTACCAAAGATGAACAATCAATTGTACTCCAGTGATGATGCTGATGCTGTTATTAAGGTAATCATGTCCTCATTTTCTGTGATCCATAACTCAAGGATGTTCAAGTTTAAGCTTGAGTCAAGGAACAAGGTGGACATGCAGGTTTGTTTGTGGTAGAGATTTAGGTTAATGATGGTAGATGGCCTGCTTTGTAGATGACACCTCAATGATGGTTTATTTTACTCCTTTAAGGCGATTAGCCAACAATAGATTAGGTGAGGGAGAGTGAGTTTTGATGAGTAGGAAAAGTGTATTTTAGCTGAGAGGGAGAGTGAGTTTTGATTAATAGGAAAAGAGAAGTTGGAAACAAATGGTATAGGATAAAGTTATCTTATGGGTTTTTCACCTTTTTCATGTTGTTTAAGCACCTTTTATCACCTCTCTTAGATGGAGAGAAAATTTCTAAAGAGAGTTTAGAAGAGAGATTACAAAGGAGAGAAGAGGGGTTGTCTACCTGGTAGCTTTTTGTGTGTGTGTGTGGGGGGGAGGGGGGAATATATTTGAAAATAAACTATAAAAAGTTCCTATTTATGGAAAACAAAAATTCAAACAATTACTAAAAAATGCCGGAAAATAGGAATTATATAACCAATCCTATTCTTTCTTAATTAAAATTTGATATGGCGGTTCAGAAAGAACCGCCTCAGCCGACCCCACCTGGATCAGCAATTTGCTATAGGAGGCGGTTCAAAACCGTCTCCCTCCTACCTAATTAAGCTTGCCGCCTATATGTGGGGCCCCATGGATTTAAATTTATTTGAATATTATTTTTTTAGGAAAGGGGTGGGCGGTGGAGAGCTTATAAATAGGAGAGGTAGGGGGGAGGGAGAGGCATGCTTAGATTTGAGTTTCTCTTGGAGTTTGAGGGCTCTAGACCTTGCTTCTAGAGATTGGGAGAGAACAATCCTCCTCTCGAATAGAGGATCACTTGTATCTTGCTTTATTGTTGGTTTGTTTGTTTCGTTATTGCAATTTTATTATTTTTGGGGCTGATTATGCCCAGATTTTTGTTCTATTCTCGCTGTTTTCTCTCCAATTAGTGATAGGTTTGCTTGTGAACTCAAGTATTCCCTTAGGGTTGCTTGCGAACTCAAGTATTTCCTATCAAAATTATAGTGTCTTTTCATGCCAAACTTCCTTAAAGTAGGAATTAAATAATATTAATAATGTTTTAGGTACCTGTTATTTTAAAATAATATAAAATATTATTATTTATTATTTATGTGGTCGACCCTTAGTGGTTATTTTAACATTATAAAAGATAATGGGTGGTTTGGGAGGCTACATGCAAAATAATCAAAATAATAAATAAATAAATGTGACAAAACTATGCTTGGCTTGGCTAGCTGGTATCCTCTTAGGCAACTTGGTATTCCGAAGAGTCTTTTTTATCATGGCTCCCTATTGAAAATAAAAATTTTAGATGAGGTCAATACCTCTTTCTAGTATGTTGTAGCATCATTTTGCTTGTTTTCTACTATTGTTTTTCTTGTCTTCCTGGAATGTTTCCTTGATTCCACTTTTGATGGTAATGGACTTTTCTCCACGATGCAGTCTTCTTGTCAAGGACTCTCCTGCATGACATATGGGTCCTCTCTTGTAGGAACCATCTTTCGCTACTCTTCATTATTATTTGAGTAAAAAAAAAGCTTAGAAAACTTACAAATTTCAGCCTCTCTGACATAGTACATGATAAGAGTGATGTAATTAGAAGATATCATTGACCATTTTTGTTAGAACAACATATTTGATGGGCTTGATCTATCTTACTTTCTTCTTGTAATCTCTCCTTAGATTTTGCTACACCTAATATCCTTTCTGGTATGTGCATGATGCTCTGTGCTTATTATACTTGGTTTTGTATTTCTCCTGGACTTCTTTTTAATCACTCCACCTTTTGATGGATGTCCTTGATACTCTTCATGATGCGTCATGCTCTTCATTTCTTATTACTCCTTTTTCAAATCTACTGATGGAGAATTGAAGATCTAAAGGCCTTTGAGGTAATAAATAAAGGAAAACCTGAAATGACAATGTTGAGGTGGATCTATGTATTAATTTCTATTTCTATTATTGGTGAACTTGATATATGGCAAGCTTTTTTGCCAAGATTGTTGGGTGCTTGGCAATTGGCATTGGATCCTAGCAGCATGTACAACATGGTGTAGTTGACTAGTTTTATTTGTGCATTAGTTTTAGGTGTAGCGCTCTTTTTTAGTTACATGTCCATTAGGCTCTACAAAGTCGTTCAAAACAAATTGAGGAATAGGATGAGTTTGTTGGAGATGATGAGATGTTCTTACCTTGTGAGTATCTTTCTATAATGGATCAGGCACACCATTATACTTGTTGAAAATCATAGATTGATAAATATGACCCCTTTTGGTCTGGAGAAAACTTCCAATAAATTCTATGAAGATGCTTTTTTTACAGCGGACTTGTTACATGTAGCAGCATGTGAAGGCCCATATTTTTGTTAAAAGGGTTAGAAGTGGTGCATAAAAGACACCACTTCATAAATTATTACAACTCCATGTCCATCTTAAGCCATTGCATGTCTCTTGAGATTCAAAATTGTTTTGTTTGCTTCGAAGTGACCTGTTACCTTTGAACTGTGTGCTTCCATTGCCCATATGAGGTTATTAGCATCTTTTGGTACGCACAATTGATGGCCTTGTTGTGGGAGATTGTCTTTTATTCTTAGGATGTAGACCGGTTGAGCAAGAACAAACTCAAGTTTATTAACAATCTGAGAATTTTTTATCGTGCTCGTTTTTAGCAAGTTTGAACACAATCTGATCACTAACTACAAGCCAAGGTAAAGAAGCACAAATGCAACGATAATTTATCAATTGATGGCTTTGATTACATGAAAAATAAGTATGTTATTTTCCTACTATAATATCTTTTAAGCATTATAGGATTTTAAAAAAATATGTCTAAGATTTAGAGTATATTTGATCATTCCATAGTACGACCTATAAGCAAAATGAACTTTAATAATATGTGTGTATACTTGAAATCATGTGGAACTGGCTCTTGTTTATGCACGACTTATTAATTATTAAGTGAAGTAGTTTAATTGCGTATGCACTAAGTGCACTTTGATAAGATTTTAAAAATTAACAAGAGGAAAAAAATACAAAATTAATCGTTATTGCATAATTAAAAAAAAAATTACTACTTTACTTTCAAAATGAAAGCTGATGATGATTTTGTTGGCAGATATTCTTTTTTTTTAATAGAATTTTGTTAATGCATTACTAATACTTAATAATTTAATGACTGTCACGTTCATTATTGTCTTACTATATAAAAGTAATAAAACTAATATTATAAAATAGATATCTTGAAGCTTAAGAAGGAATGTCTTTATATTTTTTATGTGATTCCATGTCTTTTCCATTATTTACTGTAAGATTCATATTAAGTAGCGGAAAGCAATTTAAAAAAATTGTGAACCTCAAAATAAGAGAAAAAGAGTAAAACCCAACTAAATCAGTTGCTACATTGGGATAATTTCTACTATTCGGCTTTGTCTTTTTAGGAAAGTTATTGATGAAATTGCAATTTTAAAAATAGATAATTATATTATATAATATTCACATATTATAGTTTTGAAGAACATTTAGAGTTTACAAAGTTTATGTAGGAATCTCAAAGTACAAGATCTTTGTTAAGCAATTTTTTAATTAGTTAAATAAGGTTATTTGTTATTATTTTTTTGAGAAATATGCAGTCCATTAAGATCATGAACATAAGAAGTAATTTTATTTTTGTAATTGCAGGAGTTGTTACTTGTGTTCAAACACAAGGTGGTTTGACCAAGTATTTTTCGATCCTGGTCTGTCCGCATGAGCCAAGCCCTTGCTCTCGTCTCTAGCCCATCCACGTGATCTCCCGCTGCCCGACCCCACTTTCTTTTGCAACGAGACCTGTGACCTGTAGCCCAGCACCCCACTTCCGCCTTCGCTTCCTCTTGCGACCATGTCCCGCGCCTTCGGCCCGACCATGCTCATCCCGACTTTTGCTCTTGTTCTGTCCCGAACGAGTGCAATCCTTCTCATGTTCGACACTGATGCTGTGCAAATTCAATAGTGCATACTAATTATTAATTAATGAAATCAATTGTAAGCGAAGTACATGTATAACACGAAAACAACGAGACCTGCGCTGTCATATCTTTGATCCGGCTAGAGAAAAATAAATTAGAAGACCTCGCGCCGTCATATCTTTGATCCGGCCCTGAGGAACAAAGGCAAGGGCCAATCCAACACCTCTCTATGCAAGGGTAGGTTGCCGAGAGGTTGTCTAGATTTTGAAAAAAAAACTACGCAACAACAACAACAACAACATCATCAAGCCTTTGTCCCACTACGTGGGGTTGGCTACATGAATCTTTTTTCACCATTGTGTCATGTTAAAAGTCAAATTCTCATTTAAATCTAATAAAGATAGATCACTTTGTAATATTTTCTAACTAAGTCTTTTTAGGTCTACCTCTACCTTTCTTAACATTAGTCAAATCTAATACATCAACTTTCCTAACAGGGTCATTGGAAGGCCTCCGTTTAATGTGGCCAAACCATCTAAGGCGACTCTCTCTAATCTTATCTTCCATTGGAGCTACTCCAAACTTTTCACGTATATGCTCATTTCATATCCTATCTCTAAGCGTAAAGCCACTCATCCACCTAAGCATCCTCCTCTCTGCAGCACTTAACTTAGTATTATGCTTCTCTTTTAATGGCCAACATTCAACACCATAAAGCATTGCAGGTCTCACCACCAAAAAGAAAAGAAAAAGAGAGATTTCAAATTTGAGTTTAAAAATTCAATTTGTATCTCAAATTATATAGTTTTTTTAGTACTTTTTATGTAAACAAATTAATTAATTAATTAATTTTTATCAATTAAAGAAAATAAAGAAAGAAGAAGAAAAAAAAATAGAAAATATGAAATAATGAGAAAAAAGTATATCGAAACATTAAGCTTCTAAAACAAAATAGTATTTGCTCTAAATAAAAATGTTTTTAGTATAATGATCCAACTACATAAATCATAACAATAATAATCAAGTTGGATTGATGTTGGCTCTATTACCTTCAAGCAAATAAATAAATGCAATTAAAAATTGCATAATATGAAAAAAAAAAGAGAACAAGAGTGTCATTTAATGCTAAAGCTAAAGAAAAATACAAAACAAATAATGACTTAAATATATCAGAATTATTTAATCCGAATTAAACAAATCAACAAGCAACTCCTAAAGGGGAGCAATAAGTCCTATCCTAAACCAAATCAATAGGCAACTTCTAATCAAAGCAATAAGCCCTAAATCAAATTAATATGTAACTTATAATTGAAGCAATAAGCCCTAAACCAAATCAATAGACAACTTCTAATTGAAGCAATAATCCCTAAATCAAATCAATAAGCAACTTCTAATCGAAGCAATAAGCCGTAAATCAAATCAATAAACAACTTCTAATTGAAGCAATAAACCCTAAACCAAATTAATAGACAACTTCTAATCGAAGCAATATGCCCCTAAATCAATAAGCAACTTCTAATCGAAGCAATAAGCCTTAAACCAAATCAATAGACAACTTTTAATCGAAGCAATAAACCCTAAACCAAATCAATAGGCAACTTCTAATCGAAGCAATAAGCCCTAAATCAAATTGATAGGCAACTTCTAATTGATGCAATAAGCCCTAAACTAAATCACTAGGCAACTTCTAATTGAAGTAATAGGTCCTTAAATTAAATCGGTGGGCAATTTCTAAAAGGAGCAATAAGCAAAACTATAACAAGCCAAAGGCATCCAACTATCTTAATTTGCTTAGGATCCCTGAGAGGAGGCAACCAATGACTGCTAATCAAATTCTCTAGATGTTGCGATCTATAGGATGTTAATATTGGGTAGACTGAGAATCATTGGTATACTTGGGATGTCGGAACCATAGGATCTTAATTGGGTTTACCTCCATCCCCAATAAACTTTCACCTATTAATAAAATAAATCTTAAATTGCCAACCTTAGATCAAACGTTATAACAAAGTGACTCATTTTTTAATCGAGAGTGCTCTCCTAAGAGTGGGAGGGATAATTAACTATGAGGGCTTGTATTCATAGGAAGTAGAGACCCCAGATCTAAATAAATACTGACATGCGCATCAGGGGAAATCTGGTTATATAAAAAATTAATCTACCTTAAGAAAAAAAATGGAACTGTAGCCTAGAAGGTGGGATTCATACCAAATTATTTTTCTTGAGCGAACAATCACATTGTACACCCTTTGTTGGATCTACCTATTGAATGCAATTTTGGATGAAGCTTTGCAATCACCCCCAAACTCTCCACCAACTTTTTGGTAATTGAACTTTTCCAGCTTCTAGCTTCAAAGATGATTAAAACAAAAAACATCTTTATCTAAACATTGAGGTGGAAGAGTTCTTATTTAAGCTGTTCGTCCTTGCCACAACCCATGAAGGTGAGTTTGATCAGCACGCTCTTCAGTTCAGCTCAGTATTACCTATTTCTCTTGATAGTGCTTTCTTTCTCCTACTTAACTACATTTTTTTAATCGCAAGAGAATGTTGTGACTAAGGGGGGGTCAACACTAGTCCAGAATAAATCAAATTTTGGCTGTCCCTTGAGTCTAGTAGTTTATATTATTTGGAGGAACTTTTAGTTCAGTTTATGATGTGGACTTTAGTTCATGTATGAATCAGGGTTTGGAGTATATGAGCTAAAATTTTGTCATTTATTATTTTAATAACATTTTTATGGCTTTTTTTTTTTAGATTGCATGTCAAGTCTCTTTGGGAATCCACGGCTTTTGGAATATCAAGAAATGTCTTTCCCTAAGTGATCTGGGTTTCCTCATGGCTTTGTTTTTGTGTTTGGCCTCTGGTCTCACGGCGGCTCTTGTTCCGTGACCGTCTCCTGTTTCCTGTGCCGTGGCTCTCGGTGCCGTGTGTTCCCTCGTCTCCGCTTGGCTGTCTCTCTTGCGTCTGTTTGGTGTTACGTTGAGCTGGGGGGATTTTCTATGAGTTTAATGCTTTGAATTGTAGTGTAAATTAATGCTAAGTGTTCTTTTAGTCTTCCCCTTTGCATACATATTATTATGGGGGGTATTTGTATGTTTGAAATGAGTAAGTGAATGATATTTTGAATTTTTGAAAAAAAAAAAATCTGTTTAACCTTGCGGTTAGGCTTTGGACATCCTGCCGGGCGCTCTATTCACCATCTTTCATATCCCCTCCGGCAAATCCTGCGGTCTCTTCCAACTTTTTCCGGCCTTCTAATTCTTTCGCTTCTCGCCAGTGACTCCACCGTATCTATTCTTCTCTCAAGTGCAGGCACTTAGCGTTGTTTTGTTTGTGTTTTTGTAATTTCTTTTTTTTTTAAATTGAAATGTGAAGAGTTTGTTCGTCTTCTCTTCTTTAGCCATTCCTGCCCGTGTTAAATCCGTCCCTCGTGTCTTTTTGATCAGGCAAATATAGACTCCTATTCGTCTTGCCCGCAGCATTTCGTGATCAGATGAAGATGTAGAGTCCAGGTTTGTGTCGCGTTGTCAAGTTGATAGTTGTCAAATTATTTGATGTCAGTTTTTGTTTATCAGTTCAAGGTCAAGTCTGAGTTGTCATGAGTCATTTTGATGTCTTAATGTTGTAATTGAGTCTTGTTAATTTTTTGGTTTGAGTCAAAAAAATGGAAAAAGTACCAAAATATGGCTACATTCAGGAAGAAAGCGACGATGTCCTAAGTCCACTCCCGTTTGGAACAGGATACGCAGTGTATACGTAAGAGCGACTTCATAGGATTATCCTACATTCAAGACGCTCTACATAACTGCCAATATCAGCATTTCCTGATGTATAAAAATTCGATAAACAAAAGGTATCGCTAAAGCAATTTGAAAGAACAGGAAGAAATTATGAAAAGTTTGGTTGAGGTACTCAAGGAATCGATATGACATGCCACCGCCTGCAATGAGAATCAACGGAATAAATATAAAAACAGATAAGTTCATCAGAGAGCTGAATTCGCAAGAAGGGGTCTGATGAGACAAGGGGCTCAATACTAGTCCAAATAAATCAATGCTTTGGCTATTATCAATTTGGTCTGACAGCTTTATACGACTATCATTTTGAACTACAGGTGACCTCTTTAGTACTTATATGACGACTTTTAGTTCATTTATTAGAGTAACTTTATGCTCATTATTAAAATTCTGTTATTACAGTGTGTTTCTTTTATGTTTTTAATTATATGTATAGTCTCTTTTGGCAGGCCGTATCATTCCAAACGCGCTTTTGGTATTCAAGAAATTGTCTTTTCCTTGAGGTACCCTTGGTTTCCTCATGGCTTTGTATTTTGTGTTTGCCTCTTCGGACTCTCACGCCTGGCTTCCTTATTCAGTGACTCTCTGCGTTCCTGGTGGCTTGGCTCTCGGCCGTGTGTTCCCTCGTCTCCCGTGTGTCTCTCCTTGGTTTCCTGGGTTTACGTGAGCTTGGAGGGGGTATTTCTATGTGTAAGTTGGATTTAGTGTTAATTAAGTAAGTGTCTTTATCTTCCCCTTTCATATATATATATGGGGATTGTAAAGTTTGAGAATAAGTTAATGAAATATATTGATTTTCTTGGAAAAAAAACTAACCTGCGGGTTGCTTGGAAATCCTGCGGGCTCTTTCCACCCTTCTTTCTCATCCCCTCCGGAAATCCTGCGGGCTCTTTCCAACCTTTCTTCTCGGGCTTCTAATCTCTTTCGTCTCTCCGTAAGTGCCACTCCACCTGTATCTTTCTTCTCCAAGTGCAGCAACTTTATGGTGTCTTTTCATTTGTGTTTTTTTAATTTCTTTTATTTCTTTAATTTGAAATGTAAGAGTTTGTTCGTCTCTTTTCTCGTCTTTAGCCAATTTCGCCCGTAGAAGTCCATCGTGTCTTTTGTGATCAAGAGATATAGACTCCCTATATCTTTTGCCCGCATCAAAGATGGAGTTTCCAATGATTTTGACTGCTTTGCTAATTTTGGAGTATGTATAGATTAACCTCTTATCGTATTTCTTCTCTATTCACCGTTCTTTTTCTTTTTTGTTTTCCTTTTCTTTTGATCCAAAGTTGGGCGTTTTCTTTGTTTTAAAACTATCACTTTGGTATTAGCCTCTGCAATAATATTGACTTAGAAGAGCTTCAATTCGTGTTGGAGTCCCTCATATAACCCCATCACATACTTCATGAAGAGAAATCTTTCTTGAAATGATATTTCTAGTTCAATTACTTTCCTACATAACTTAGTGTTGGTACCCACACATTTTGCTCAGACTATTTTGCAATTGTTTCCGTTAGATGTATTCCTAATCTTCGTGTACAATGGTGTAGAATTCATTGGTAAGTGGACTCTAAGCTTGTCCATGTTGTTTTAGACATGTTGTGGGCTTTGAGTTATGCATTTCACTATATATATAATTATAAGAATAACATATGGCAAGAAAAATCTATCAGATTGTATTATTAAATTAAGTAATTCTCAAAGCGCTCAATTTATTTTTGTATCTTGTTTGCATTCACCAATCCTTCCAAGTTAGCAACTTCAGTAAAAATTCCTTTCAAGTGCTCAATTTGAAGTTTAGTTCCACATTCACTTTGAATGGAAAAATATCTCATGGTTAAGTCCTTGGGGGAGTATTCTACTATTCTCCTCTCTCATTTTCAGATAGATTCTCACAATCACTTCATCTCCATGGACTTTTTGTTGATTGCTTAGCACCTTGTATCACCTCCTTGCATGCATAAAAATTTCTTGCAAGGCTCACTTTCAAGGTAGAGCAAGGAAAGAAAATTTTCTGGAGAAAGCTTAGAAGAAAGAAACTTGAAGAGAGAGTAGAGGTTATTTGAGTGATTGGTGTGCTTATTTGGAAGATAGGGAATTTGGCTTGAATATACCATGGAAAATTAATTAGAGATTCTTATTTAAGGTAAAGATGCAAACTAGTCCTAAAAAAGGCTAGAAAATAGAAATTGTAAAACTAATCATATCCTGGATCCGCTTAAAATTTCACACTATTCTCTTATGCTTTGTTGCCGCCCCAAAAAATAGGAATTAAGTGACATTAAAATTATGCTTTTGGTGCACAACTTTAAATTGTAAAGAAATATATTATTTTATTATTTAATAGCCTGGCCACTTAGAAGCTATGATGCACAGACATGGACACAGTGACATGGATACGACACGACACTGACACAGGACACGTCAGTTATTGAAAATATAGGACACGGACACGGGTTAGACACGTTATTATAGTTTTTATATTTAAAAAATAATGTATAAAAATTAAATAAGTATAATTTTAAAATTAATTTGAAAATAATAAGTCATTTAACTAGAATTTTTGCTTAAAATGATTAGTATTAGGATGTCGAGAGTCAGACGTCGATGTCATTTATCAGTCACCGAGAGAGGAGATGAAAATACCTTCATTGCCAAAAAGAAATGAAAATGAGAATATTCAATGATTGGGTATTAAGTGCGGGTTGATTTGGTGTTTTGGATAGGAAATAAGAAATTTAGTTTAAATCCCATCAAATACAAGAAATTATATTTAAAAAAATTCATAAAATATTTAAGATACGCATGTCAGACATGCGTGTCCAATTTGTATTTAATATTTTTTAATCGGACACATTTTCGGCGTGTCCGATAAGTGTCGGACGAGTGTCGTGTCGGATACAGTGTCGGATATTGCACGCCTCTTTGAGGAGAAGTGTCGGTGCATCATAACTTAGAATCCATGCTATTTTAATTTTAAAAATAATGGAGGGTTAGTTTAATAATTGTTCATGTGTCTGCCCCTTAGAGGCTATTTTAATATTAAGGAGGGAGGGGGAAGGATGTATAAAAAAATGGAAATAATAAAGCGAGAATGTGATGAAGTGTAGCTTGCCGTGCAACTTGATATGCTACCATATAAATTCATCCAGGCCTATCTTGCTGAATACCCTTATGGATCACTTCATCTTACTTTTTAGTGTGGAAATGCATGTGAAGTAATTCTGCAACTATATCTCAAGACAGATTTCATGATCTATGACAGTCTCTTAGACTGAAGGCTAAGCATTGATTTCAAAACCGAAGTCATCTTTGCAGGTTCTCATTTTTTGGGTTCATATTTTTTGTTCAAATTGATGAAGTTTAATGATATTGTTATTTGAGATATCGATCAGTACTAGTTTTTTCTGATGTTTTTAGGGGATTGTAATAAGATTTTTTGTAAGAGTTTAATGACTCGAGATGGCATTTTAATTGTTAACTATATTATTAAAATGATGTTTTCTTATCCCTGAACTATTTCCTCGGATATCAACCGTAAGTGTTTTTGATATTATTAGCTGGGGGCATTCCCTTTATTACTAAATGCATTGTTTTCGTCATTTTTACTTCTTTTTTATCACTCCATGCTTATTTCAACTTATTTTTAATTAGATGTAACTGTTTTGTTCCTTTTTGAATTATTGCCATTAGCAGGGAGCATTCCCCCCGTCTGTTCGTGCTTATGTGGAAAGGTGTTTCTCTCGATGCAAGGATGATGCGCAAAGGACTTCCAATAAACTTATATTGTCTGAGGTGAGAACAATTTGCAGAACTTAGATCAATTCTGAAGTTGCTCAGTTTGAAATTTTACTCACAAACTAATTACGTGAGGTCATGCGAATGCATTTGCATATATTCAATGTTAGTTTTAGATGAAAAGATACATGAATTTTTTTAATTATTTGAAGTATAAATTATAAATTTATAACACATTCTATGCTATGAGATATTAAACAAGATGAAAAATATCACACTTGCATATTTTGGTATTTCTTGATAAGGGACTTGGTACCATTTTCTATAAGGAGGTTAACGCATTGAAAATATAGTTGAATATGTCTGATCTCTATATTGTAGGATTCTAATTTTGAGTTTGTGAATTTTATTTCTACATATTTATTATTTTATTCTTTTTGCAAAGCATTTGTTTTTTACTGGAATGTGATTCTATTTTAATATCTTTTGGCTTTACTTTCTTTCAAGGCTGTATGCTCCTTTTTCATTTTATGGTCTAAGAGGACATACCTATTCTTTGAATAGTTATTGGTGATATTGGAGTAGTTTGGTTAAATTTTTTATAACGATTTTAAATTGAAGAAGAAGGTAAATGATTTGGCAAAAAGTATTTTAGTAGCAATATTAAAAAATGTAGAAATGTTTAGGATTGCGTTGAGTTAGGGTAATGGAGCATGGACTCATGATATCATGTCGATATCAAAAAACAAATATGGTTTAATATCTAAAATATCTATCATGAATGCTAATTATAAGCTACGACTAAAAAAATATTGAAAAGAACAGATCATCTTATGAGTTCTATTGATCTTGAGAAAGCAGATGATTGAGTATTATCTAAAATGATTTGGTTCAAATCAAAGAAACAAAAGGTATGTTAAAGGCACGCTAAAGTTATTAAAGAATAAAGATATACATGATAAAATATTCTATAGCATTAGAAGTTCTCATGGAAAGACAATATTGTTCCTGCTCACTATATGTTTATATCAAGAATTAGTACCATGCTCTTATCTCTTTTTTTTATTGGTCATGCCTACATATGATATTTAAAATATAGTACCTTAGTGTATGCTTTTCATATGGTGTTCTAAACTGATTGAAAAAAATGATAGGGATTTTGATGATGACATGACTTTTATAGCTAAGTTTGCATGGTTAAAATGGAGAAATATTGATGTAGTCAAGAGTTGCCATTTTATGTTTTCTTTATTTTATACTTGTGTTTCTAGCTTTCTTTCTCCAGTGACTTTTCAGTTTTTTCTGTTTACCCTTCATTTTCCAAGTTGGCCCCTCGGTTTCCCATCTATCTCTCAGTTTTTCTGTTGTTCACTCATTTTCACTGCTATCTTCTCGTATACTTGCTGTTGTTTGGTCTTCCATCAGTGCTATAAGTGCTATTTGATTTTTCCCAAGTGCTGTTTGGTCTTCCCTAAGTGCTGCTGGCTATTTTTTCCCTTGTTGCTCTTCTGTTGTTTTTCTACTATTGGCTGCTCGTTTTCCATGCTGTTGCTATTTGGTTTCCTCTTTGCTGATTCCTATGCAGGAGGCTTTAAATGTGTGTTGTTTTGGTGATTCTTAGTGGCTGTTTTGGGGGCACATTTATATGGTCTATTAAATGTTATTCCCTCTTATTTCTCCTATAAATTGAGGCTAATTTTCTTTGAGAGAGAAAGACTTTGAAGATTTTTTGGAATGTGATCATTCAAAATCTGCGGGTTTTTTCTAGTTTGCAAGCTATCTTCTTCTCCCTATCTTTCTTATATTTCGTCTCAAACTTATATCTATTCTTCTCCATGGTTTCCATTCCACTTGTATCTATATTCTTTAAAACTATTGTAAGTTTTAAGTTGTCTCCACAGTTTCCATTCCTCTTGTATCTTCTTCTCTAAAATTATTGTAAGTTTTAAGTTGTGTCATGTCCTGTTTTATTATAAGTTACAAGTTGTGTTGTGTCTTGTCTATTATAAGTTGTAAGTGGTGTTAGTGCTGTTTTATTGTTGTGTTTGTTTGTATTATTTAAGATTTATGTTAATGAAAAAGGAAGTGTGTTTTTATTTGCTTTCATAGAGAAAAGTTTGTTCTTAGGTTGCATCATATATTGTAGGAGTATTATATGATAAGAGAATATTATTGGAGGTGTACTATTAAATTTTATAAAATTATACTTATGCCAGCTATGTTGTATATGTTTAAGTGTTGTTTATTTGACTTTTTGGCAAATTGAGCATTTTAGGAATGTAAATATTATTGATAGATGCATGAGAAACTAGAAATATTTGATCTGAAATGATTATATCAGAGAGACAATGGGACTTGGGAGTAGTATCTATTTAATATAATGCAATGGAAAATAGATTTTGGTGCTCTTGACGTGCAACATAGAGGTTGATGCATCAATAAAATAAGATAAAGTAATGTCGAAGAATTGAGAAGTAAAATGCGAATATATTGGATAGAAGCCGTGTAAAAGAATGATTCAAAATAGTGAGTAGAGATGAATACAAAATGCTAAACTCTCTAAGATAAACCCAAGCAGTTTTTTTAAGGTTGTAATTGATGATATTATTGGAGTGGGTATGGTTAATGTTTTAGGTTTCTTGTTTTCCATCTTTATTACTTGTAATATCCAATCTTTTAATTTTTTGCTCTAACTAGACTCCACAATATTTTTTTTCCCTAAACTCAATGCAACTTCTTAGGATGTTTGCAGATTTTGGGTGCATTATGTTAATTCATGGTTATGCTTATAGCTTTTGATCATCCTCATTTGTGATACATGGTAGGATGGATGTTCAGATTACTATTGAAGTGATGAGACTCTACTTCCAACTAGTTTTCATATAGAAGATGAATTCCTCCAAACTTACCCTAGTCGATTAGGGTATTTTTTTCTTTATTGTACTGATTTTGATGCTTTTATTTAGATCATCGCAAAGGCGAAAGATGATGGTACACTTTGGACAAAGAATTGGGATATGGAACCCCTTTTCCCATTGCCAAATTCCAATTCAAGTGGAGCTGATCAAAAGTACATTTTACATTTTATTGATTTGAGCTATTTTCATATGTCAACGCAATCATGTCTTTACTTATTATTTTGGTTTGTTTACAAGCATTTTCATGTCTTGTTTATTGTTATTATTATTACTTTCAACCATTGTTATCAGTCCTTTGACAAAAGAATCTTAATGCCTATATTTATGTACTTTCTTTGTATAGTCTAGAGGAATGCTGAAATAATCAAATTGGTGCTTTTCTGCGCCCTTCATAAACTTGGTTAAAATAAGTGGCGTGAATTTATCGAGTCGAAATTGAGCCACACCTAGCTTGAGCTTAGCTGATTAATCAAGCTCAAGCTTGATTCAATTAGCTTGAGCATGGAAGAGAGAAGGTTAATATTAACTAGAGGAATTGTGGTCGTTAAATCATGAACAATGATAATTTGGAGGAAGGTTAATAACTTTTTTCAGACAGAGGGGAAGTAAGATTATTAATTTTTTTAATAACTTTGTAAACTAACCCCTTGAATTTTGATTCTTTTAAGATAATTTAGATTAACTTTTGTTTAATGAATTGGCACTTGAGCTGATCAAACTTGGTTCTTTGGCTCATCAAGTTTAGCTAATGAGCCATTTATTGAGTCTAATTTCACTTAGATTAGCTGTATTCCTAGTATCAAGTTCCCTCCATTGACTTGCTTTCAAGCATTAGAAAAGAAAAAATATTTGGACTCATATAGTTCTTCTCTTTACGATCTAAACTATTAAAAAAATGAAGTATTGTGTTAGGTTACATGAGTGAGCATAATTGTCATAATCTGACTATCTTGCATGAACTATTTTTCATTCACTTTTATGGATTGTTCACCATTTGTTCGTGGTTGATTCAATATTGGTGCTTGCTTTATTCAATTTAAAACCCTTTTAAGATCCTTAAGATGTACTATTTGTTTACTTTTTTATCATCAATTAATGAAAAAAAATTTCAAAGAATATGGGCATTGATTGTACGTTTTATATTACAAAATGTATTTTGATGAGAGCATTATTCATTATTTGGGAAAAAAGTGATATTGTTGATAAAGTCATGTGATATTTATTTATCATACTATAACACAGTTAGTGAGAAGATGCTCATGCACACATATGTACATGCTTATATAAAAGTTATTATAATAGTTTGGGTTACAATTATTTTTAAAGTGTAATTTGACATTCTCAATATAGATTTTGATTTTAATATGTATGGCTCAGGGGTGTAAGTAAGTCCAGCCGGCTCCAGCACGACTTGTTAATGAGCTCACGAGTCAAGCTTATCGAGCCACGAGTTCGAGCTCATATTAGTAACAGCTAAACATGCTTAGCTCGATTAGCTAGATACTCGATTCAACTTGTTTACACCCGTAGTATAGCTCAAAATGATTGTGTTTCATATTTGCCTATATAATTTTAATTAGTATTATTTTTAAATTAGATTTACATGTTATATAATGCCTCATGCATTTATATTAATGATATCCATACATATAATGATTATCTATAAAATGTTTTTAAATTGGTTTTATAATTTAATTTTCAACAATTGGTATCTTACAAATAAAATCTTGAATATTAAGTGGATTTTAGATGATTATAGAAGAGCCGTTTTTGAACTAGTATTTAAGAACAATGTGGATGCTCAAGAGGTGATAACTATAATAGAATCAAGTTTATAAGATATACAATGAAGTTATGGGAGAGGGCATTGGATTGTAGGCTTGGAAAAAAAACATTAGTACAATAGAATTAATTGGTTTATAGAGAATAAGGGATGGTCTTCATATGATTTTTGATGATCTTGAAAAGTACATGCAATGCAAATAGGCTGTGAAAGAACGAAGGACTAGGCCCTTACAAGATTAGACAACTATAAGAACTCTATGAAACTACTTTTTAATGATGGGAAATCTAGAAGGAAACAAGTATTGCAAGGTTTTGTAAGACGGCTATTTCCCAATGGATTCATGTGTATGTGTGAAGAATTCTACACCAAGAAATGAGTTTTGTGCCAGAGATAGCTGCAGTCTTTCATATTTTGGCAAATTCATCCACTACCACGACTTTCAGGTAGACGTGTAAAAATGGGTTGACAAGTTGGGTTCAGGTATGAACTGAAATTGACTCGAACCGAATCCAATTAAATCAAACATGACCCGTTTAATAAATGGGTCAAAAAGACCAACCTGAATTAACCCATTTTGGTTAATTTTTTTTTTATAACTTATTGATTTTAAAATTTTGAATATTTGATAAAAAAATAAGAAGACCATACCCACTAGTAAAAAATTTTTAAGAAAAAAGATATTAAACGGGTAATTTTCGATTCAAAAGTAGGTTCGTGGGTCAACCCGAACATGACCAATTTAATAAATGGTTTGAAAAATACAACGAGCTCTACTTGTTTATTAATCGAGTCAATCTGAACCCAAAATTTTTTATTCGGATTTGTAGGTCGGGTCATTTATTGACACCCCTACTTTCTAGAACCTCCCATATTCTCATTACAATGACTGCATTTGTTTTCAAAGAAGGCTGAAATTCTATCCACATATAGTGGATTTCGGAGCTTTTTGAAATGACAGAATACCCTCCCTATTTTACCTTCCCAAGTCACCAAGACTTGAAGAATCTATCAAGAATTGGGATATGAGAACCTCACCAAGTCGACAGTTACTGATTTGTCCAGGCGTAGGCAAAAGAACAAAGGCCTTTTCTCTATTTACTGAAGGAAAACTGCCCCCTTACAAATTTTCGGCTATTGGAATTGTGCAGCTATTTGCCTTATATAGTCATAGAGAGATGGCTTATGAGTGTTGGGATCAATTTTGGCGTAGTCTTGGACTCCACTATGACCATTGATCATCTGGAATGATTTTTTTATCATTGTTGGAATTGAATTTTCAACTATAGAATATTAGTAGACAACCATTTGAATTGCTATGGCATGGTCAAAAAAGATGAGAAAATATTAGAAGCTTTGGGTGATTGATTATGGCACAAACGCAGACTTGACTATGATCTCTTACCTTTCTCACCTCTCCAAACTTGGTGGAATCCACCCAAAAAAAAAAGGGAAATACCTTTCCCAACTTCATAATAACTTGAAATAAACTCTCAAATACTCCCATTTTTTCTTATGGGATTGGGATATTAATGGACAAATAACTTCATATAGCACCTATGCACCCCTCATTCAATAAATACTTCTATATGAAAGGAAGAAAAGAAACTAAGCCCTTTAATAATTAATTAATTAATTATGAAAAAGGACCCTGCTGAATTCTATGCTAATATGATAAGTATCACAAGAAATGATTTGGTGAGTATTAAGCTTTGAAGTTTCGTGCAAAGGATTGCTGAAATTATTATATAAACATTGACTATCATAAAGAATTATTATATAGACATAAAAGAGTTCCCAACAAACATCAAGGATGTGCTTAAGTTGCTTCTCTTTTATTGTTTATGGATATGTTTATAAAGCATATTAAAATTATGCTATATATGAAATAATTTAGATATGTGAGATTTTGTTAAAATACGTAGAAGTTATAACATCAAAGTTAAAACTTTTGAAGATAAAGGGCTTAACATTAGCAGAATAAGGACTATTATGATATAAAATTTTGATGGGAGTAAAACTAATAATGATATATCATTATGTCGAAATATGAAGTTAAATGTGAGAGATTAATTATCTTGGATCTATTATGCATAGAACTGATATTGAGTTGGATTTGGCTTGACGTGAAATTATTAATTTTGGTTCTACTCAATTCAAGCTTAAAATTAATTTGGTTCGAGCGAATTTGACTTGTGTTCAATTTTGAGTTAACTCGAAGTTGTTTTTTATTTAATTTTTTACATAATTATACACATTCTATTATATGATTATACATGTATTCTATTATATATTTAATACATTATACATGTATACACCTTCCAAGTAAACTCAAACTAACTAAAAAAAAACTATAATATTTGAGTGTGAAGAATCAAACTTAACATAGACACAAAATCAATTTAGTCCATAGTAGAGCTCAAATAGAGTTGAAATTGACTCAACTCGTTTTCATAGGGAGTCAATTTTCAAGTGATTTTAATTATTTTAACAACTTTAATTATATAGAAGAATATGATATAAATTGTATATAACTTTTAGAATTATTGATGTTTTTTAATGGTCAAACTATTTAGGACTGCTGTGCTATAAGATAATATCATCAATACTTGAAGGCAAAATTATAAGCAAAATTGGCTTATGTTATATTGATATGAGTATTGGGGTATAAATAGATCATTGATAGTCATCTTATGAACCACTAAGAATTCTAAAATGGTTGAGAATTAAAAGAAGAAGAATATTTAGAAAAAAAATTAAATTTGAGAGACAATTCAAGTAGCATTTATTGAAGACAATGTATAAGAAAATAGCCTATACTATGTAGGGTAGAAGATTCACCAATAAGGGCCAAAATATTCCACCGACTCTTTACAGATGGCCAAAATAGTCATCGACTATTTAAAATTCTCATTTTAGTCCCTTGAATTTTTAAATAAAGACCTAAATGATCCCACAAAAGGACTAATTTGATCCCTATTTAAAGAGTCAAGAGACCAAATTGGTACTTTTCAATGACTACTTTGGTCCTCCAGAAAAAGTTAGGGGACCAATTTGGTCATTTTCTCGTAAGGTAGATCAACAAAAAGTTATTGTTGATTTTTTTCTTCCTCATTCTCTTTTTTGACTTATTTTTTCTTCTACATGATTTGGTTGAATTAATGGTGACTGCACTAATGATGCATCCCATGGTTTAGGGAGAGCTTTAATGGTGGCCATGAGTTTTGTCAGTAGATTTGAGTTTTTGGTTGGTCTCTTTAAAATTTTCAAAACTTATAATCCTAACATGCATTTGATTTATGGCTCCCATACCATGCATGGGTTTTTCTCTCTCTAGAACACTCTAGGTTTTCCCTTAATCTAACATGAATCATAATGAAGTCCTATGATTGGAATGAATGCTTTGATAGTGAAATAGGATTCAGAATTGGAGTGTACAAGGATTATATGGAATTTGTATGAATTATTTAGGACAAGGAGATGGGGTTATGTGGAGGTTTTGAGTTGATTAGATTCATTCTCCTAATCTTCTTGGCAGGAGAGGGAGAATAGGCTATCAGCTTCTCCTCAGAACTCGTGCCTTAGGGTTTGATGATGGCACACATAGAGAGAGAGAGAGAGAGAGAGAGAGGGGGGGGGGGTAGAGAGATTGAGGAAAGTAAATCAATTGCTCCAATTTTAATTTTTATATCTTATGGCAGAGTCTTAATGATATAAAAGTAGAATCTAATCAATTTCCATCTATAATTTCAAGTTCATTAATTTATGATTTCTTATCCTAAATTTATTATATCCTTCATATTTTGGTTAGTCATCTTTTAAAAATGGCTAGCAGTTCTAAATTCTCTCCTTAAAAGGTATTGCACTTCTTAAAATTAGGGAGGATGATCTTGTGAAGCGATTTTAGAATTGTTTTGCTGATTCCATTGGCATAAATTTCTCTCGTTATCTTATTTTGCTCGCACCTTCCTATTTTTCAAATTTAAATGACAATTTCTCAATTTTCTTGCAAATCTATTTATTTGAGATTAAACTTTTAAGTTTTCTTCAGAATCTCCTGGATCAATTATTTTAATTTTCCTATGAGATATTATTGTATTTCTTTATTACTAGTATTCTGGCTTATGAAGTCATCTTGATTTAGTCTACTCATTTACCATTGTCGATTAGCTTACCGTTGAAAGCTAGGGTGTGGGTTATAAAATGTATGTAAAATATTTAGGAGTTTGGCGGTAAGGAATCAACTTTCATCTGAGCACTGCTTTCCAAGAGTCACTTGCTGATGACTAAAAGAAAGAATCAAAATTTAAATATAAATAAATAGCATAGTTTAAATATAAATGTATTAAATATCACATGAAGTGTAAGCATCACCACAAGAGTTTAGCTGTTTTAATATTAAGATAGAATCTTGATAACTTGGATTAAAAGAAAGATTCAAAAATTACTTTGCAATTTACCTTTGCGAACTGTTAGAAATAAGATCAACTAAGCAATAATAGAAACAATTACAAAAAAAAAAATTGTTCTTGTGGGTAAGGGTTTATAATATCTGCTAGGTATCGCTAGTTACATGCTCGGTATCGCTAGGTACATGCTCAGTACCGCTAGGTATCTCTAGGTACCGCTTAGTGCAAGCTCGGTACCACTAGGTACAAGCTCAGTACCTAGTTATCATGAAATTGTTTTATTATTGTTTGTCATTTTTAATATAATGTCACCTTAATTACTATATATTATATTAAAAAAATTATTATGCCGTGTCCACGCCGCACCCGTGTCCTATATTTTCAAAAAATGCCGTGTCCCGTGTCCGTGACGTGTCGTGTCCATGTCGACGTGTCCGTGTCGGTGCATCATAGCTTAGCAATGAACAGTCTAGAGAAAGTATTTTTATTGTTATTGACAAGAATCAAAATGCACCATTATGGGCTGCTCGTTCTTTTTCTGTAGAGGTAGAAACAAAAAATGGTAAATCGGCCTTTGTGGTTTTTTGCCGTATAAATTAGAAAAGGTACCTCAGTTAAGATGGTTGCTCTACTACGAGGCATATTTGAAATGGCTATATATGGAACGCCTTTTCAGGAGGTCGTTCTGAAGTCAGAATCTGTTTTGTGCCTATTGTCGATGGAGAATAGTAAGTTGGACAATGCCTCCTTGTTGTTTCTTTAACCATTTGTCATACTCTATATGCTTGCATAACAAGAGTTGTTCATCTTTTGCACTGAAAACTTTGGTTTGTAATTTGCTTTAACTACAAAAGTCCATATCTTGTGGAAAAGACGTAACATCCATGCCAGTAGCTGAAATAGGCGCTAATACATCACTTGTATATTTTACCTCTTTTTGAAAAAGAAAAAAGATTATTTTTTAAACTTTTTTTATAATTTCATGAACATCTTTAGTTCTTTTACTGTTGCTTGTCAAAGAGTTGCCATATCTGATAAAAGATCTCTCTTCACAGCATTTTACAAAGTACAATGCCATCTATGCCAAAATTTTCTAGCAGACGCAGTAAAAGTCGTTGGGAGCCTGTTGCTGAGGAAAGACTGGATCTTAAAGATGCACCATTCAATAATGACTCAACAAAAACTGTTAGCTGGGCTGAAAGGATGGTTAGTGTTTTGTTCTATTTGGGATTTACTACGCTTAGGTTATTTGCGTTGTTGTAACTGCAACTCCTTGCATATTGTTGTTTATTTTCAATGCCTCATTGGTTATGTGGCTCATTAGCATTCAAATATATTGAATGACACTTGTAGATTTTTTCCATTATGAAATACCTTGTGTGTTTTTGAGGATTGGAGTTAGCATTTGTAGTTTTACATGTTTACGATTGCCTTGAATATTCTTGTTTATTCTTCTTAGGCTGGGAGCCAAATCCTTAATGCTATGGATGATGGACGGAATAGCATGAAGTATCCTCTACAATCTCTTCTAAGCAAAACCCCTCAGAGGCCATTGAAGAAGTCACGTTTTTCTGACACATTGGATATAACTGAGAATGGAAATTCTTCAAGTGATAGTGATAAGGAGCAGGAGTTGACTAAACATTATTCCAGTGCAATCACTCTAGAAAATTCACCTGAAGAAAGGAAACGGCGTGAACATCGATCCAAGCGATTTGAGAAGGGACAGGAAAAGCAGGCAGATGTCAAGCAATTCAAGCCAAAAGGTGCTGGAGTTGGAAGTTTATATTTAAGAAGAGCCAATGCTTTGCTGCTTGCCAAAAATTCGGATGATCAATGTAGAGCAGTTGAAGATATCTATTGGGATGCACTTACAGTTAAAGGAACCTGCCAGGATGTAGAAAAACGTTATCTGCGTCTTACGTCGGCTCCTGATCCTGCAACTGTATTGTTTTATTTTTTTATAGTTTTAATTTTAGTGTTCATAATTATAATTTTTAGAGTATTTGATTCCAATTAAGAAGTTTAATTGCAGAGCTCTTATAGTTTCATAAAATTATGTTTAAAATTTGTATTCAATTGTGTGAGGCAATCCCTGCCATGCAGGTTAGACCTGAAGAAGTCTTGGAGAGAGCTCTGCATATGGTTCTGACTTGTCAGAAGAATTACCTTTACAAATGTGATCAACTTAAGTCCATACGTCAGGATTTAACTGTACAAAGGATACAAAATGAGCTAACTGTCAAGGTTCTCAAAAAAATTTCCACTCGTACATCCATATTTTTCAAGTGATAATGCTATTGAAGCTTTTTTATTTTTGAAACTCCGAAAAGTGCAATTTTTTTTCCTTTTTCTATAGGTGTATGAAACCCATGGACGGTTGGCTTTAGAAGCTGGGGATCTGCCAGAGTTTAACCAGGTCCGTCATTGCTTCTTGGTTTTCATTCCAATGATAAAACAATATGCAAGTCCATCAAGTTGTCTAAAAAGTGCAATGCTAATATCATTTAAGCTTTTAATAATGTATGGTATGATTGAATTATTTGATAATTGATTTGTTGAGCATAAAGAAAGATATATGTGCCAAAGGCGTTTTGAAGTTATTAAAACTATGTATAATGGGTCATTAAATAGTGTTAGAAGTAGTTTTGGAGAGATCAAGAGTTTCTAATTACGGCAGGATTACATCATGGATTAACACTGAGTCTATCTCTATATGTATTGGTTATAAAAATGGTTATAAAGTACATTAAAGTTGGTTTCATTGTGGCATTTTTATTGTATATGTCTAATAGGTGAGACAACTATTGAAATAAGTGAAAAATTAGCATAACAGATAATATGTTTATAAGATAAAGGACTTCAAATTAGTAGAACAATGAATACTTAGGTTAGGTGTGATAAGTTTAAGCATCATGAATCTATTATATAGAATAATAGTTATATGGACATGGGAGGAACTCAATATAGTCGAGGGTGGGCAATTGCCCACTCTCAAGATTAATTTGAAGTTTTAAGAGATGACAATTTCATAATTTAGCCCCTCTAAAAAAACTTTCCCTCTTTTTTTTCCAAAATGTTTTGGGGACTTTGATCTTGGCTGGAGCAGTTGTCGGTTTGGAATTTGATTGTGGAGCTTGTCATATTCTCGTACAGTGGTTCTACATTGTGCTTCTTTGATATGATGAGATGGTTATTTTTGTTAGTTTGATTATTTTGTTTTGAGTTGAATGCATCCCATTTTTTCTCTCATATATCTCTCTACCTCTTTGCTTGTTTTCACATTTGTTGCTTGGGATGATTTATTCAAGAATTGGTGTGTCAGGTAGGTTCTATAATTTAATAGATGAGAAGATTTTTTTTTTTTTTTAATTATGTGCTTTGAGGAATTGTCTAATGCTTGTAGTTGGAAATTTGCCTCATACTATTTGTTTTTATATAACAACAACAACATCAAGCCTTTATCCTAGTATGTGGGGTCAGCTACATGAATTCTTTTTCTCTATTGTGTTGTGTCCTATTAAAAGTTAAATTCTCATTTAAATCTAATAAAGAAAGGTTATTTCTAATATTTTATAACCAAGTCTTTTTAGGTCTTCCTCTACCTTTCTTAACACAAGTCAAATCTAATACATCTATTTTCCTAACTGGGTCATCGGAAGGCCGCCGTTTTATGTGACCAAACCATCTAAGGTGACTCCCTCTAATCTTATCTTCTACTGGAGCTATTCTAACCTTTTCACTTATATGCTCATTTCGTATCTTGTCTCTAAGAGTAAAGCCACTCATCACCTTAGCATCCTCATCTCTACAACACTTAATATTATGCTTATCTTTTAATGGCCAACATTATGCACCATAAAGCATTGCAGGTCTAACCACCATCTTATAGAATTTTCCCGTAAGTTTGAGGGGGGCTTTTCTATCACACAATAAGCCCGATGTATTCCCCCACTTCAACCATCCAACTTGAATTCTCCATTTTGTTTTTATAGCTTGTTTACTTTTCTTGCTTGGATCTTTTATATTTAATTGTTAATATAGAATCACATTTATTAATTTATTTATGAATTTCTTTTTTTTTATCTCATTGTATATTTATTTTTTTTTTTATTCTAAACTGTTAGGAAATACTTGAAGATTTTAAGTAAAACCTAACACTATTGGTAAAGACAATAAAAACAGTCCACAACTTCAATAGAAAACAGTAAAAAAATAAATTTTATTGCAAGAAATCAAATATAACGGAAAGAAAATACCAAGATACAATTAATCCTCTATTCTAGAGGATGATCTATCTCTCCCAAATCTCTAGACGCCGCTAGAGCTAAAAAATCTAAACCTAAGTTATCTCAAATTTCAGCCCAAATTCAAGATGCCTTAACCCTAGGAGAACAAACTATTTAATGCATACAATCCAAAAGAAAATATCTAAACAGTCCCTACATTCAAAATTCCCTCCTAACTCCCTAAAAAAAACTTCTTAAAGTGCTCCCTTGGACCCGGCGGCTTGAACGGCGCGACAGGGAAGCGGAAGGCTCCACCTCTTTTCCGCCTAAGCTGGTCCTATGTGGGCCGGCTGGACCGGTCTAACGCTAACCTTTTTCATTGTTAAGTGCCTAAGATGTACTATTTTTCATGTTTATGCAAATATCCCAAAAGTTTAGTTTGCCCTTTAAAGATTAGAAATAGTAGTTTGATTTCTATATTCTTAGGCTTTGTTTGATTTGAAGGGTAGTGGTTGAAATGAAATTAAATTACAAAAGTTTAGAATTTGAAGCTTTTAATTTATCATCATAGTTCATATATCCTTTTTTTTAATGTTAGTAAATGGATCAATATTTAAAGATAAAGAATGTGTAGGAGCAATGACTGACTCAATGATCAGCTAATATCGTACATTAAGGAAGACGCATTTGACTTGATTCCGATAAAATTGTATTGCAACATTATAAAGTAAAAAGAAAATGAGATTCAAAGTTTATAATCATTATATAATTCTTCAATCATAATAAAATACAAGACTTTGCTTTGAATTTTGTCTTATATATATTTTTGCTTTTTATATTTAATTATTTATGTAATAAATTTGCCCACCTTTAATAGAGAGGCTGATTCCGCCCCTACATATGGATTAGAATATCTAATGTTACAGATAAGATTTCATGATTAAAACAAAAAAGTGCTTTATGAGTAGTATTACATGATAATATAATTTCACGAAGACATAAATTTATCACGATAATCAGACCATCTATGACATATGATTCCTAGTGTTCTGTAGTAAAAAGTCACTAATAGTCAAGTTTAGCATGGTAGAAACGAGAATATTCATATGGATGCATCAAAACTAAGAAGAATAATTAAGCAATGACTTTATTAGAAGGGATGGTAAGAGTATCATCGATTAAAGATAATATATTTTGATATTTTGGACATGTACATCAAAGAGTAAAAAATGCTTAAAGATGTTAGATACAAGCAGTCTTGAAGAATTATGAAGGAAAATGGGTAGACTAAAGATAGCATGGATTTATTATTTGTGCAGAAACCTGTTTATAGAATGAGTTTAACATTTGATGCAACATTCAATTGAAACAAACAAAGAATGAGGACTCTTTAACTCTACCCCAAATAGTTGGGATAAGGTTGATAGAGTAGATGCTATGGTTCGAGACTAGATGATTTTGCCAAGCATTGATTTTTGCTTCAAATGTAGCAATATGTAGCCTGCTCATGAGACGGAAGAAAACAACTTTTCTACGACGTAGAGGTAAGGTTGTATTCATCAAAATTTCACCAAAGTTCACAATAGTGGGAGTCTTTTGCATTAGTTACGCCCATATGATTCAGATCGTGTTATTGATATCTTGCAAGTCTTTGGAATTGTGTCAAATGATCTTATGTGAATGTGTATCTCATCACTTTTAACAAGCCATCCAAGTGTAGGCTAGGACCAATTGGCATGACGTGCAGGATAATACTTTTATCTTATATTGGTCATCATCTAGATATCTGGTTAATTGGAAGCTGCAGAAGTGCCTATTGCATGTTTGCACTTTTTGACAAAAAAGGTTTTGCACTCATAAAGAATGTTCGGGTATTTATCAGTTTCTAGTATTTTTTTTTTTTTTTAGGTAATCGTTGTTCACCCTAGTAGTTAGCGAGGAACTTCTAATTCTACTAAAGAAGAGTTGTTCAAATTCTATGTTATCTTGTTTCTTGAATAGTGTGTATTTCAAGTCCTTCCATCTCCACCAAGTTGAAACGTAAGAAGCAGTTCCAAGTCTCCCGCATTGTAAAATGTCTCCTAATTACCTATTGGTATCCTCTGCTAATATGATTAGAAGTTTTGCATAGCTAAAGGTGAAACACTTAGCAAACTTGATGTCATTTATCAATTATTCAACTTTAATTTGTCATATAATTTAGCGTTTGCCATTAGGTATACCATTATAATAATTTTAGTTTTAATAAAGAATTAGCCATTGTGAAAGGTATTGACAAAATGCATGGGTTTAGGAGGTTAGTGATTAGGATGTGACTTTACATCTATGTCAATTTTAGTTGGTTTTTTTCTCGTAAATCTATTTATATTGTGAATATAGCCCTTCATTTCTGCATATTATGCCCAATGTGCTGGTCCTTGTTAATCCTGTATCTGTTTGATTTAATTTGTTTTTTTTTTAAATATCGTACTATAGCTGATTTTCTATTATGCCAATGACCATTATCATAGTGATGCGTTAGAACATCCCTGTTTGGGCATTATGCTTTGGCTAACATTGAAAGACGATAAAATAACTGGTACTAGCTTCTTAGGATGTGAGGATCTGAGCTAGTTCAAGCCGAGCATTTGAAAAAACTAATTATGTATTGATAGCAAAAATTGATCTCAGCATGGATTAGCTCGTATGCTTGATGACTTGGATTTTTTTTATTTTAAGGAAGGAGAGATATCAGTATTTTTTTTAATCTTAAGGAAATTGGATATAATTCAGGAAAAAAACCCGAGGCCTTTTTCTCTTTCAATAAGTGTCCATTGTTGAGCCTGTTGAAAACTCCCTATCTCTCTCTCTCCTCTCTTCAATAAACATATGAATTTTTTTTCCCTTTCCTGTTTGTTGCTTTGATGATTCAATCTTCCCTTCCTCCAACCATACTTGTCAATAGGAAATGGCACACCACAGCGTAAAGTTCTCCGTGGAGTCATGACGCATAGTGCATGGCGTGGCGTGCGCCATTTTGTACATGGCGCAAAATAAAAAAAATAATTATAAAAATTATTATATGGATCCTATTTTAGAGTATCAATCAATTTGGGTAAGACTTAGTTGAATATGTTTGTGGTCCAAAGTCTAAACCATTAAAGTGAGCATCATGTTTGTCCAAAATTTCTATTAAAATAAAGTCTAAATAAAGTTTTATAAAACATAACTAAACTATTTTAATCATATTAAATTATTTTAAATTAATTATTACGTAGTTTTAGAAATTAAAATATATTAATATTAAAAACTATTTATAATTATATGAAAAAATCCTTAAATTCAAATTGCGCGTGTCGTGTGCCATTGCGCACACATGACGCAAATGGCGCGCCAACTTGAACATGTGCGGCGCACCATGTGGTGCCGTAGCTATGGTGTGCGCTATTTTGTGCCATTGAAAAGTATGCCTCCAAAACCTACTCTTCACTTGTGTCCATTGCCCTCATCCATATCTACTGCCAATTTCATGCTCCCTTCTTCCTGCTCTTTTTACTTTTTCCATTCCTTCTCTCCTGTTTGAGATTTCTAGATTATCCATTGCTCCACTGGCAATGCCATCCTTTTTTTGTTGGCCACTTCTCTATAACTGTCCCTTCCTCTGTTTTCTGTTTTTACTAACGAGCTGATGATTCATCAATCTAATTTACATTAGTTCATCTTAGAGGCAAGTCAAATCCTTTAGAACTGTCTGGATGTTTTGACTCCCAGCTCTTCATTCAAGGTTCGCCAATACACTTCTTATACCGAGGTTTATAATATCAGTTTGGTTCTTCTATTTGTAATTTGAGCTAGTTCATTGCCTGTTGTTCCCTCGAGTTGAAAATGCCAAGGATATTTTCCCTTGAAGGATGTGATCAGAATACCGAGAAGCTGCTTCTGTTGTAATACTTCAAAGGTTATTATCCTTTGAAGAATGTTATATCAATAAAGAGAAGCTTCTTTTGATGATTAGGTCCAACTGGATCCAAGGCAATATTCTATGATTTTTTTAACATTTTCTGATCATCAAAGTAAAATTAACATGAAATTTTACTGCTGTTTTGTGAAAGTTCCTTTAGTTTAGAAGTTCACTAAGTTGGTAAATTTAATTCAAATATCCAGTGCAGTTGAAGATTTTCATGATTTCATTATTTACCTATTTTTGTTACATATATTTGTTTTGCAGTGCCAGTCTCAGCTGAAAAGACTTTATGCTGATGGAATCAAAGGATGTCAGATGGAGTTTTCAGCTTATAATCTACTTTGTGTAATTTTACACTCTAATAATAAAAGAGATCTTTTATCATCAATGAAAAGGTACTGGAAACTACCTGCATATTTGTTTTACCTATCAGTCTACGCGCATGACATTCCTTAAATAGCATTCCCAGGATACTTCAAGTTGACATTATCCTTGAAATTGGTATATTAAAATTTAATTTTTGGAAAGTTGGATTTGGCTCTACAGTTCTTGAGTGCCATTAAGATGCAGGGCTTCGGGTTCCAATCTCTTTACGTTAGGTGGTTCCCGGCATGGGCAGAGGTGGTGGGGACATGAAGTTGTCTAGATCACCCCTTGGACCAATCCTTGTCCCCAAGCCTACCAATCCTCCCTACTAAGGCTTCGTTTGGGACGGCATTCTTACTGCTTCCTAAAATAACTTTATAGTACAAAAATTAAAATTTTTGTACTAGAAAGCTACCTTAAGAAGCAGTAAGAAAGCCTTCCCAAACAAATCCTAAGTTTCCTCCAAATGGCATTTGGAACTTGCCCATGGTTAAAAACTACTTTTTTATAACCCTATAGATTGTGCTTATCGTAAGAATTTATTCATTCTCATGTCTGGGTGTTTGCTCTCAGTTTGTCAATTGAGGCAAAACAGGATGAAGCTGTAAAGCATGCTCTTGCTGTGCACTCTGCTGTTTCATCTGGAAATTATGTGCTGTTTTTCAGATTATACAGGGCAGCTTCAAGTTTGATTACCAGCCTTATGGGTACATGTACTTAAGAATTGCTCTTTTAATATTTCTTTAAATTAGTTTTGAACTTATTTTAGTTCTTTGCACTCTAGATCTCCATGTAGAAAAGATGAGGTTTGAAGCTATGAAATGCATTTCAAAATCATACAGACCAACTGTGCCCGTTTCATATATAGCACATGTGTTGGGCTTCTCAACTTCAGCACAAACAGGTTTTGATGATGAAAACGGTGCAAATGGACTTGAGGAGTGTGAAGAGTGGTTGAAGGCACACGGTGCAGTTCTTGTTGCTGAAAACAACGCCGAACTGCAAGTGGATACTAAGGTTTGCTCAGTTATTCCTATCTGATCAATCCTGCATGGGATCTTTTAATCTCATATTTTGTTTCAGTTTATGACCACAACTTCGGTTGGTTTGGGAAAGCTTTCTTACTGCTTCTTAAAGCAGCTTTGTAGTACAAAAATTTTAATTTTTATATTAAAAAACTGTTTTAAGAAGCAGTAAGAAAGCCGTCACAAATGAAACCTTCCTATCAAACTGCTCCTTTTTTTCGGACTGTTTGTAGGATTTAAATATACTTTGTATGGGTTTTAGGATTATGTGCCAAGCGGGTTAACCTGAACCCATCCAAGAATCTGATTATTGTTCTTGGACTTCGACACCCCTCATGGATTGAGACCGATATGGGTTTTGAATGGAAAATCCCTACTTGATTTCATAGTCAGGCAAATAATTTTTTACTGTTAACTTAAAAACCAAACCGAGAAATGTGCAGAGCAGAGTTTAATTGTTTGCACTTTTTAACTTAAGTAAACATAAGGTTGACAGAAGGTAGTTGCAAAATAAATCAAGTACCTATTTTTTATTTGGAAATGAACATTATAAACCATTTGCTCAATAACAGCTGCCATGACGGTCTTAAACTCTTTGCTTATCCATGATTTTTTTTTTTTTTAGATTTTTAATGTTTTGTTAGTGATCATTCTCGCTTATAAACTTTCCATCGAGTAATGCGTCCACTTTACAGCTAAGTAACACGTCTCTTGTGAAATTTTTATGAAACTTTTTGGATTCTGAGAAGTTAAAAAAATAATCCGAAGTATCTCATACCGGGTTTTAATCTTTATGAAGTTTTAATTGAATATTTTTGTTCTTTCAGAGTATTATTCATTCGTTACTGTTTTTTTTTTTTTCTTCGGTTGATTTTTAGAGGCAGCCTTCCTATGAACCCGGATAGAAAATTAGATGTATTAGATTTGACTTATGTTAAGAAAGATATAAATAGACCTAAAAAGACATAGTTAGAAAATATTAGGAATGACCTTTCTTTATTAGATTTAAATGAGAATTTAACTCTTAACAGCATACAATGAAGAAAAATAATTTATGTAGCCGATTCCATATGATAGGATAAAAATTTGATGTTATTGTTGACCTTTTCAGGCCTCCTCCTCTACTCTTTACATGCCAGAACCAGAAGATGCTGTTGCACACGGGGATGCTAATCTTGCAGTGGATGATTTTTTCACTCGGACTTGATGATGTTGCAAAAGTGAGAAAACTCCTATAAAAACGAGTCCTATACTTTTCGCCAGGTGAAGTAAGATGGAAATTATCACGTAAGTGACGCTATCTTTTCTTTTCTTTTCTTTTTAATGGCGAAATATTCATGGAATTGGTTGCAGCCCCAAAGCTCACATAGAATAGTTAGATTCCTTTACATGCTGACGGGTTGAATTGGCATGGCCAAAAGCTTCCATATCACTTGTTAATGGAGATTTGGCCTGGAGATTGATTGATTGTGAATCTAATCAGTCCCAGGTAGAGTAGAATGGGCTCTGAGTAACACTTTGTATCATTTGTTAATTGTAGTAAGATATACATAACATTGTTATCAGGTCCTTTAATCAAATAAAAATTCCTACAACATTGAAAGCCTTTTTTATTAGTTGAGGTTCATTCTGGAACTTTCCATGTCATTAGAATCGTCAATTATATTCATCGTAAATTTTTATTTTTCTTATTTTATGTTTCGAATTGTCTGTAACTGCTTGCAGGAGTTTATTTCTGTTTTTAAATTTTGCATTTTGGTTTACATTTACTGGTGAATTATAGTGCTTAAAATATTTTCTGAAAGATATGGTTACCTAGCCTTTGTGTCAGTGTATATGGTCATGAACTGTTTAATGTTTACTCGATAGCACAGTCGATAGCACAATTGATAAGTATTAAAGTTTTCATTTTAGATTTTCGGATAGCTTAAATAATATAATATACAATTTCTTTTGACTATTTTTTACTGAAATATGAAGTCTTGAGAATTATCGTCTGTGAACATGGGCAAATTATTGCATCCCGTCACCTGACAGAGAGATCTCTCTCTGTCTACAGTAAAAGCGCAGGTACTGTAGCAGCAGCTGCTACAGTACTGTGCTTTACTGTAGACAGAGAGAGATCCGTTCGGATCTCTCGGATCTCTCTGTCAGGTGATCGGATGCAATAATTTGCCGTGAACATGATGTCTACTTAGGATTTTGACTTTGTTTGTGACAGTTTTTTTATTATTTTTTTAAATAGTTTTTTAATAAAAAAAATTTAGTAAAAATTTGTAAACCCAAAAAAAAATCTTAATTGTAATTTTAGTTGTTATTGATAATTGCAGTATACTAATCTGATTAATATAATTTTTTGTGTATTAGAAAAATCGTGGCAGCAAGAAGGTTTAATTTCTTAGCATTTACAAAGATAAGCGCAAACACTGATAAAATTTGCTTGTAATAGATATCAAAAATTTTATTTGAAGAATTCAAGAAAGAAAGATTCACGTGGTTTTTGTTCATTTGAAATAATTTTATTAATATTTATTATCTGTTAGAAATAATATCCTTGTGATTGAGAAAAATGTTGATACAATATAATAGAAATGAAGTATATATAACAATTATGCGTGGTAGTTGAATGAGTATTATGGCATAAGAGCAACCTTCTAACAATTATTTGTTTTTTTTTTTTTTGGGTTATGCGATTGATGAAAAGTAAGTTTTAAGTATTTTAAAATTAAAAAGTTTTAAGAATTTTAGTGTTTGTTTTTCTGAAAAAAAATGCAAAGTAAAGTTTTGGTAAATTTTAACTTTATTGTTGATATATTTAAAACTCTCATATTTTTGGCTGAATTCTTAAAGAACCACAAGTTGATGTCGCTCTTATTGTTGTTCACTTCTGCTGATGTAATCAGCCAATACTAGCCTTGCCCATCGTATGCCCTGCTATTGTTAACTATCAGCCATAATCATAATTAGGCTTTTCACATATGTCGTGTGGTTGATGTTGAGAGTCAGAGTTGATATCAATGGCTTGTATTAGCGTTGAAGATGGACAACATAATAAGGTATTGGTGTAGTCATGTGATAATGATTAAAGAGTTATAGTTATGTAATATTGGTTGGAGAACCTTATATAGGTGATTGTGATCAGAGGTCGTAGTAGGATGAAGGACAGAGGATCGTAGTTTAGGCAACGATGTTCAGGAGATCTTAGTTGAGTGATGGTGGTCAAAGATCTGATTATAAACTCTTACACATAACACAAGCACAAAAACTTGAATCCAAAACTTTTTAGATAAAAATTTAAGCTCCCAACTAACAAATCAAACTGAGCTATGTGATCCAATGTTACTCATAAAAGATACTAAGATCCTACTACATATTCGAATCCAGCCAAAAAAACAGAGAACAAAAGTGACAAAAACTTGAAAACTCTCCAGAAGTGGACAAAGAAAAATAAAGCTGAATCGATCTAAGAAACAATTTTAGAAGACACAAAAGCCTAACTCACTATCTTTTCTCTCTTCCGCAAGCTTGGAGAACCTCCTCTTCCCATTTATCAGTTCCCCACCATCACACTTTTCACCAACCCCACCGCGGCCGCGCTCCAGCTTCGTCAACACCTGCAATATTTCCTTCATCGTCGGTCTACCCGCCGGCTCCCGCCCCGTGCACATTATCCCCAACATAAACACCACCTCCGCCTCCTCCCTAAACTCAGGCGACCCACTCACTACCTCCTCATCCACCATCTTCCCCATCTCCCCACCTCTATCCCTATACCGCCGCCATGCCCAATCCGCAAGGTTCCCCTCTTCGTCATCCCCTCCGTCCCCTGCCTCCCTCCCCGTCGCCAGCTCTAGCAACACTACCCCGAAGCTGTACACATCCACCTTCTCGTTCACCTTCCTCATCGCCGCATACTCCGGAGCCATATACCCGAATGATCCCGCCACCACCGACGCCGTCTCCGGCTCGCCTCCCCTCGCTAGAATCCGGGCAAGCCCAAAATCAGCAATCTTGGCCTGAAATTCGTGGTCGAGCAGTATGTTGCTTGACTTCACGTCGCGGTGGATCACCGCCGGAAAACAGTCATGGTGCATGTAGCAGAGTCCCTTTGCCACTCCAGCGGCTATTTTCAGTCTCTTTGGCCAACTCAGAGACGGCCGCCGGTAGTGATCGCGTTGCCGGCGGTGGAGCCAGCTGTCGAGGCTGCCTTTCTCTACATATTCGTATACGAGTAGCTTGGAGTTCGGGCCGGAAACACAGCAGAGGAGCTTCACGATGTTTGCGTGGCGAATGGAGCCGAGGATATTCACTTCAGCCTCGAACTCCTTTTCGAGCTTTGCGTCGAGCTTCTGGAGGTTCCATACTTTCTTGATTGCCACCGTTTTGCGGCCGAGGGAGACGCGGTATACCATACCACCGCCACCGCTTCCGATGAGGTTTCTGGTGGTGAGCCCACGGGTGATTGCTGATTCGCTGAAGTCTACGGGGTGGAATGCGGTGAGCTTCCAGGCCGATGAGTCGTAATTGATGCTCTTAGAACGGCAGTGCTCTCTGTATAAGAAGGCAGAGAGGGCGACAACGACGACGAAGAGGAAGAATCCGAGGATGAGAAGAGTAATGGAGATTTTAGTATGACTGATCGATTGGTCTCTGCAAGTTGGGAGCTCGGTGAGGGTTTGGGAGGCGCAAAGAGATGGATTTGAGAGGAAGCTTTGGTCGTAGGCTTGATTCTGTAATGCGATTGGGATCTCGCCGGTGAGGAAATTGTAAGAGAGGTTGAGGAAATTGAGCTTGAGGCTGCCTAGGGTCGGAGGAATCTGGCCTGAGAGATGGTTAACAGAGAGGTCGATGGAGTTGAGCACCGGCATGGCTGCTATGGATTCTGGGATTTCACCGGAGAGGAGGTTGCCTGTAAGATTAAGCTGGTTGAGGAATTTTAATGATCCGATTGTTGCTGGAATTTTGCCGGTGATCTGATTGTTGCCCAGGGAGAGAACGTGCAGGAAAGGAATTTCGGAAAAGTTCGCCGGAAGTTCGCCAGAAAATTTATTACCGTCGCCGTTGAACATTCTGAGGTTGCCTGCCAAAGAAGGAATTTTTCCTATGAATTGATTGTTTCGAATATCCAATAGCGTCAGATTCCGCGGCAGTTTATTCGGGAGAGAGCCGGTGAGCGAGTTTCGCCGCGCAATCACGACGGAGAGATTCGGCGCTGACCAAATTCCGGCCGGGAATTCGCCTGAGAAGCCATTGTTTTGAATATGGAGACTAAGAAGCGTGTAGCAGCTACCTAATGATTCCGGTATGTTTCCGATTAGCATGTTGTCCGACAGGATTAGAGAAGTCAGCGCCTTGCCATTGCAGAGATGCTCCGGCAGTTCACCGGCGATCACGTTGTCGTCCACCTCTAAATTTGCTAGCTTTGAATATCTGCCCAACTCAGGTGGTAGAATACCTGTAAACCTATTGTTGAAGAGACGGATATCAGTGAGCTTAGGTAGCTTGCCAATGCTCGCCGGAATCGCACCGGAGAACTGATTAAAGTACAAGAATAATATGGAGAGGTTCCTGAGCTGGCCAATGACTTCCGGTATCGTTCCGGCGAGATTATTCGTGGAAACATCTATCTCCACCAGTCCCTCGCCCCCAATAGATTCACTGATCCCTCCGGTAAGTTTGTTTGCATATAAATACAATTTTTTCATCTTCTTCAGCATCCAAATCCTCGCTGGAATCTCTCCGGTGAGCGAATTCATAGCAAGGTCCAAATGCTCTAAATTCTCCATCTTTCCGAGAGTTTCAGGAATCCGACCATTCAAACTCATCTTCGCCATCCACAGAAAGGTAAGGCCGGTCAAGTTCCCGAACTCCTCCGGAATGCTCGTCGGAAGAAAAGGGTTGGCTGCGAGCCAGAGCGACTCGAGTGTCGAAAGATTCGAGATTTCCAATGGAATGATGCCATCGAAGAGATTGTAATCAAGGTGGAGTCTTTTGATTGCCGGAAGCCGGGAAATAGAGGTAGGGATGTCGCCGGTGAAGTTGTTGGCGGACAGAATCAAGTCAGTAAGGTTTCGCGGCATCCTATCGATATCAGCGGGGAGCTGGCCGAAGAAGAGGTTTTGCGAGATGTCGAGGTATTGGAGAGCGGAACAGTTGTAGAGAACAGAGGGAAAGGGGCCAGGGATGTTGTTGAAGGAGAGGTCGAGGTGGGTGAGACCATGGAGGTTGCAAATGGACGAAGGGATCGGTCGGGTTAGGTTGATGCTGGGGATGGAAATGCCGGCGACGGCGTCGCCGCCGCCTACTGCGCATTGGATTCCCAGCCAGCTGCAGTGGTCACCTGAGGAGTTCCAGGAGCTGAGGGAGGGAGGATTGCCCCATTCGTCCTTGATTTTAAGCAAAATCTGCTTATCCTCTGTTTGTGCTGTGGATTGGGAGAAGAGGAGCAAAGCAGGGAGGAGGAGGAGGGGGAGAGGAGGGAGAAATGGAGGGTCTGGCGCCATTGGAGATGGTTGTCAGCTATTGCATTTGAGTTTATTTTATGAGCGGCCGGATTGCATTTTTGGTTGTTAGTAAAGGCGTAAAGGTTGAATTTTGGAGCTTTAGATTCCAAGTTAGGGAGATTATGATAAGAAGATGACGATGATGAATTGTGTAGTATAAAAGGGCGAGAAGAGGTGATATTTGTGTCGTAGCTTATCATTTGTTTTCATTCTAATTTTAAAATGGGATTGAGACAAATATGGCCAAACGGTAATGTCCAAAGCAAATATAAGAGCATTTTATGAGATTGAAAGCAGAGGCTGCTTAACGATTCAAAGTGTAATAACATTTGAAAAAAATATTAGGCTGATGTAACTCAAGTGGGAATAGAGAGCTAAGGCCATCTCCAACTAAACGTCAATCAAATATTTGTCGTTTACCGCTTGCTCCATCCGAACGCTTTTTTTTTTTTTTTTTGAAAGTTAAGGGCATAGCTCAATTCCATTAATAAGAACTAGTTACATGTGCAAAAGAAAAGTATAAAGAACAAAAAGAAGGGGATAAATAACCCCTAATGACAAAAAAAGGAACATCACCTTTCTCCACCAAAAATATAGATGATAAAAAGAATAACGGAAAAACAATAAGCTTCAAAGAAATCAGAAGGGCTCAGAAGTAAAAAAGATTGCAATCGCCGGAAAGAACAAAAACTCCCCCGGTTGCAAGGATTGCCATCAAGAGAAAATCAGGTTGCAAGAGAACGCCATCCAGGGGGATCGCTAAAGCAATCTAGCATCACTGCCCTTGAAATTGGAAAACCCATCCAAAACCTGCCAATATTCCCATAAACGAAAACCAGAGAATCGATAGCCATCACAGCAACAGTTGAAAGAGAAGCATGCCAGAAAATTCAAAAATAGAGAGCAGCACGTAGTTCCGTAGCTGAAAAAATAGACCCTTAAAGCAGATCCAGCAACATTTTCGCTTCCTTCCATTTGTAGACTCTAGAAAAAAATGGATTTTTTTATCTTAATATAGATCGTTGAAGAGCTAGAAGCAGAATGAGCAAACCTCCTCTCATTTCTTTCTTTTCAAACATAATAAATAGTACAACAAATGATGAGATAGTAAAATCTTTTTAATTTTTAAAGAAGTAATGGGGCAGTCGTCAACCTAGTCAAACAACTGCATCAAGTTTGGCCTAAGCAGAATCGAAGAGCATGCAAGTATCAGAGAGGTAATAATGCTGTGAGTGTATGAGCATTTAAAAAAGAGATGCATAGAGATTTCGTTAAAGGAGTTGCACAATGCACATGTTAAATCCACCACGAACGCTAATTTAAACGACAATTTCTTGACGCGAACAGTGCGATACGAATATTGACGTCGCACTATTCACAAACGCTTTATCTTTATCTTTTTTTTTTTTCTTTTTTTTTTTTTTTTGAAAAATCATGAAACAAAAGAGGAAGAAGATGAATTTGCCTACCCGATGAACTATTCGAAGGAGGGAACTGTTGATAACAAAGATGCAACAACTCTTAGCGGAAACTGGGTGTAGAAACCTAATCTCTGACGAAGAAGATTAATGCATTTTTGAATAAAATTGTATAATTCATATCAATGATTTGATTAAGTAAAAAATTTTAATTTGTAAATGAATAAATCAACTAGGTTATAAATTTTCTTAAATAATATTTAAATTTTAATTAATAAGAAAAAAATATACACAATATTATTCTTGTTTTTTTATATTACTGTTTGATGTGACTATTATATATTTTGATAATTTCTGTGCTAAGCAAATAAGAATATCATTCAAATAATATAATTTTGACACAATTTATGATTCAACACTCATACATGAACTCAACTTAACAATAATTATTTAAATATGATGCATTTGAGTTCAAATATTCCCCAATGAACTGACAATAGTAATTCAATGCATTTTGGCGCTTATATCTATTCTTTTTTTTCATCAAACTTTCATGTATCTCTTTAATGAGTACCTTTAAAAATTGGCATATGCTGCTTATGTAACGAGAAAAAATGGATTATTGCTTTCTAAAGTGACTTTTTTGAAATTTCTTTTACTGAAAAAGCTGCTTTCAGAAAGTAATAAGAAATCATTCCAAACGAGCCTTAGTATATAAGAAATGATTACATAGAGAGTTACTCGATCAAAGAATATGAAAGGCTTCGTTAGGATAGCTTTTTTGTTACTTCCTAAATAGCATTTTTAGTACAAAAATTCTTTGAATTATAAATTTTATATTAGTCTT